>NC_142518.1:111147000-111451500 GCF_057876585.1 Rhinolophus sinicus
CAGACTCACCCAAACTTTGCTCTGTCTCTTGGGCTCAGCCCCTTGATCCATTCCCTGTTCACGGGGCTCTCATTCAGTGACATCAGTCCTTCTACTTCTGTCTGCCTGCTCTTCTCTGCCATCTTGTCACCTTCCCCCTCAGGCTCACTTGCTGCCTCTCTCAGGCTCTACCTGCCTCTGTCTTCCACTCTCTCTTGTCTGTTCATCTGTCATTACATCTCTGTACACCTCCTTCACTCTCCTGGCTATGCCCAATGCCTGTTTCTCCCTGGTCACCTGCTCTGTCACTCATGCTATTTTGGGTCTCTGCCCTGGTGCCTATTTTGGGATGTATGTGGGCATTTCGGCAACCCTGGGCTGGCAAGGGCAGGCTTGGAGGCTCTAGGGCCAGGGGTCCCCACGAGGATGGAGGGCAAGAAGAACCAGAGAGTGACTGTTCCAGGACTCAGCCCAAAGCTCAGCCCGGGGGCCCAACACCAAGCCTTGGCCCCAGTCCTGGCGTTCCCTTCCCTTCCCTTCTCACTCCCCACTCCCACCTTGGGGGTGAATTTCCTCCCTCCCTCTGCCCAGAGGACTCCCATACCTGCGCAGACCAGCTTGTCTGCAGGCCTGTTTCGGCTGTAAGCACATCGCCACACCCCACAGAATCGCTGCGCCTACCTTGCAGAGGCCGGAGAAGAGACTGTCGGAAGAGGAAGAGACTGTCTTCCCAACCCACCACGTCCAGGCCAGGCCCGCGGCCCCACCCTTCCTGGCAGGCAGGCTCAGCCCCTGTCTCCGCCCCGGCTGTGGCAAGTAGGGTGGGCGCCTTGCCAGGGAACAACCAACACGCCAGCCCACTTTCCCACCAGACCCAACCTTCCCCGGGCCTGTGTGGGACTGGGCGGGGGAGGAGGCCCCGGGCTGCAGGCAGATGTCAGACCCGTGAGTCACAGAGAGCGATCGAGCGGCAGCAACTCCTTAATGAGTGGTTGCCTGTGCCAAGGGCGCCGGGCTAGGAAGAGCTGGCGCCCCAGTGCAAACCCCGAGCTGTGTTCTCCTGGGCCCGCAGCTCAACGCCGCCCTGGGACACCTCCAGGCAGCATCTTGTTGGAAAAGACACAAAAACTGGAGCTCGCGCCTGACATGGGGGAGCCCTATGGAGAGCCTGGGCACCCCGAGGACAAGGGCCTTCTCTCCATGTCCTGGGGCAGGCTCCAGCGTGGCTGCACACTCCTGAGCTCTCTGGAGACTCAAAGTGAGTGACAGTCCGTGCAGGAACTAGCCACGGTGGTGGAAATCAACGACAGACTGAGGAACTGTCCCCAAGAGAAGGGGACTAGAGAGCTGGCAGCTCAGTACCGCGTGGGGTCCTGCACTGTCGCTGTTGGGATAACTGGGGAACTCCAGTGGGGTCTGAGAGTGGCAGGTGGGTCCTCACTTGATGGTTGCAGTGCGGTCATCAGGACAATGTCGCCGGTACCAGGGCCTATGCGCTAATGGATTCGGGGTGGTGATGAGCACGTTGGGAAAAATATTTTAATCAGTAAAATTATGCTTTAAAAATAAAAAATAGACTTCTTAAGAGGTACAGAGCTTTCTTTTGGGGGTGATGAACGTACTTTGGAACTAGTTAGAGGTGGTGGTTGACAACACTGCAAATATATTAAATGATATAGAAATACTATAATACATATATATTTCCTGTTATATGTATATATGGAACATATATTATATACATATTATATATTACATGATATATCACGTTACATATTACTTACATATATCCATATAGCACAATTCTGTAATATTGTAATTATGTAAAGTTACATAATGTAATATGTATAACATATAACATGTTATGTACATAAAATGTATACTATAAAATGTTATAAAATAGTTAATTCTGTTATATGAATTTTGCCTCAATAAAAATAAAGGGGTAAAACTAAAATAAACGTGCTCTGCCAGCCCAGACTTTGAGTGGTGTCGGGTAATCGCGCTGTGCAATCCAGGTCAACTGCGGAGACTTTTCTGGGAACTAATTGGGACAAAAGGGACGCGTAGCTGGCGGGCGGCCTTGAACCCGGACTTCAACTTGGACGGGCGGGGCCGAGCGGGGCTGGGCGGGCCCGGGCGGGGGCCCGCGGATCGCGGGACCGCCCCCGCTGCCGTCAAGCGGCTCGAGCTCGTTTTGCGACAGGCGGCCGGGGAGCGATGCGCCGTCGCGGGCTCGCTTTCCGGCGGGTTCGCTGGGTGCACCGTTGCAGTTTCCTATTCCTCGCGCTCCCCACTGCCACCCCGTTCCTGACCCCGGTAGTGGTTTGTCTGTGGCGAGAGAGTTGGGCCGCGCCCGTCTCTGTCCTGCCCCACGAGGTGACCTTGGTCGAGTCCCCTGTCCCGCCGAGCCGCGGGGCCCATCTGTGGCACGGGCCGGTTAGGGACACGGACCTAGAGCGGACCCACGGGCTGCCCCGTGGCAGGGGAACCGCCGGGCCGCCAGGGGCGGTGTCGGGGGGGTGATGCCCCTACACGTGAAATGGCCGTTCCCCGCTGTGCCGCCGCTCACCTGGACCCTGGCCAGCAGCGTCGTCATGGGCCTGGTGGGCACCTACAGCTGCTTCTGGACCAGTGAGTGGGCTTGTCTGGGGGGAGCCCTGGGCCCCAGGGGAGAAGGAGGCCAAGACTCCCCCCCTTTTCTCTCCCCCCAGAGTACATGAACCACCTCACCGTCCACAACAAGGAGGTGCTCTATGAGCTTATCGAGAACCGAGGCCCAGCCACCCCCCTCATCACCGTCTCCAATCACCAGTCCTGCATGGATGACCCTCATCTCTGGGGTACCCTGACCAATGTTCTGGGCACAGGGAGGCAGGGAGAGAACCTGGGAAGGGGCCAAACAGAAGCAGAGCAAACTCACTTCTCACTGGGCACTACAATTTCTGGGGGGTCCTGCCCCAGCGGTGAAAGTTTCATTTGTGGTTCCTTCGGCATCCTCTTAGCGAAGGTGATTTGGAGAGGGCCTCAGAAATTTGGAAAGAATGAGGAAATGAGGAAAAGGCTTCATGGCGAGGTTTGACAGCTTCTTTACTCTGATGCAGCAGGCCTGTGGAACCTTCCGTTCTCAACCATTGAAGGTCCCACAGAGTCTTGGGAACAAATCTAAGGACCTGTCAAGGAAACTCTGGGCTGGGGCTGGAAGACCTGTATCCTGACTCCAGGTTTGCCCCAGGCTGCGTTTGTATCCTTCCGCCGGCCTTGTTTGGGAGCTAGGTTCCCCACCTAGAAGTTCCTGCTCTACTGACTTCACAGGGAATTGCTTGGCACCAGTAACCTGGGCGGTTGGGTAGAGGGGTGCCCAGGGCATTCGCTGCTGAGTGTAGGAGGTCATACTACGCTAGAGCTCATGGGGAACCACCTGGTCAAATCGGAGCCCTTCAGGACTCGCCCTGGCCACTGCGCAGAGAATGGTCTGTGGGGTGCCACAGGCAGATCCCAGGAGGCCAGGAAGGAGGCTGTAGAGCCATCCAGTGGCCTAGACTAGGGTGTTGGTGGTGACATTGGAGAGAGTGGTGCAGAAAAATAGGCAGTGTCAAAATATATTGGGGAGGTAGGCAGACCAGACAGACATGGTGACTAATAAGATTTGGGGAGTGTGAGAGAGCAAGGATCCAGGGAGAACATGGGGGGGGGGGTCCAGCCCAAGGGTCTGGAAGATGCCATTTTGGGCCACAGTGACCTGGTAGTGCTGCTGCCCTTGACCTTCATTCCCTGAAATGGGCTGACAGAAAAAGGTGCTCCTTAGGGACAAGGGAAGTTGGGGCATGAAGCCTTTCCTCTCCTTCTCTAGGGATCCTGAAACTCCGCCACATCTGGAACCTGAAGTTGATGCGTTGGTGAGGAGGAATGGACCCCTCCCAGTGGGCCTGGCAGGCCTTACCCGTCTCTGCCCAGATTTGCCCTCCTCCTGCTCTGCCCAGGAGGCGGTGTCCAGCAGTCCAGGCAGGGCATGGGGGTGGGGCCCCGCAGGCCGTCCTGTGCCTCCATTGCGCACTGCTGATGTCATGCATCATGCTGTGGGAAGGGTTGGGAAGCAGGGTGCAGGGGAGGCAAGAATGACTGCGTCTGTCCCCACTCCAGGACCCCAGCGGCTGCAGACATCTGTTTCACCAAGGAGCTCTACTCCCACTTTTTCAGCTTGGGCAAGTGCGTGCCTGTATGCCGAGGTGAGCTGCTCTTCCAGGCGGGGCTGGTGGGCCAGTGGGTGCAGGGAGGTGCTTCTGCAGGCTTCTCTGGCTTCCCTTGGGGCAGGGAGCCAGATGGCCAGTGCCTCTGGCTTGGCAGCTCTGGAAGTGGAGGGACCGAGGTGGGACAGGCAGCCTGGGAGTAAGTGGAGTTAGGGCCTGCTGCCCCACTAGCATGAGTTCAGCTCCGTTGCGTGGCAGCAGAGGTGGCACTGGCTGCTGGAGGAATGATGGCTTCTTGGAGAGGGCTCGATTCTCTGCCTGCGGATTGTGCAAACCTGGAGCTCTGGCATTAGAAGTCAAGGTGGCATTATCCACAGCCCCTTCTCTGGAGGATGTTACTGAGAGACTCACTGATGGCAGTGTGGTGTCATGGGTCTGTGATGGCGGTGGCATATGCCGCAGGCTGCAGGGTTTGGGAGAACAAACATGCTCTTGGGTTGAGGTATGTGACATTGAATGACTCCTCAGTACCTCTCAAGAGCCTCAGAAAGTAGGGGCCAGTTTTGGTTCCCATTGAGCTCGGAGGGATTGGGCAACTGGCCCAAGGTCACAGGGCGAGAGGTGGCAAAGCCAGGATTCGAATCCAGGTTGCTCTTTCTTTTGGGGAAGTAGAATTTTTCCAGGCAGAGTATGAAAGGAAAAGCATTCTGGACACGGGAAGCATGTGTCAGGCACTGGAGAGGCAAGGGATAAAGGTAGAAAAATGTAGGTTGCAGGCCAAATGTGAGGGTTCTGGAATAACCTGTGGATGGCTCAGTGGGGAAGAGGACATTCCTGAGCTGTTGCTTCATCCCCAGGGACAGGGAAGAATGGGGACTGATGGGGACAGGACTTTTCTCGGCAGGAGACGGCGTCTACCAGAAGGGAATGGACTTCATTTTGGAGAAGCTTAACCACGGGGACTGGGTGCACATCTTCCCAGAAGGTCAGTGGAGCTGACCGCAAGACTATGGGCTGATACAACACCCCCAAGAATAGGGGCGGAACCCCCCAGGCCCTCTCCACAGCCTCACCTCTGTCCCGTCTCTCTGGACAGGGAAAGTGAACATGAGCTCCGAGTTCCTGCGCTTCAAGTGGGGTAAGGCTGCTGGCCCTCTCTGGCTCGGTTGGACCACGGCACATGGGGCAGATGGGTGTGTTGGTAGCATCAGCAAAGGGACAGATGCCTAGACGGGCTGGCCCAGGGGAGCCGGTTGTAACGGGGAGGGCAAGGCTGGCCCTGCAGCTCCACCTGCACCGTGCACTTTCCCTCTCACTGGGGCAGGAATCGGGCGCCTGATTGCAGAGTGTCATCTCAATCCCATCATCCTGCCGCTGTGGCATGTCGGTGAGCCTCCCTGCGGCCTAACCCGCGGTCTGGGGTGGGGGGCAAGGATGGAGCTTCTCTAGGCGGTATGGGGGGGTTGCACTGGGTGGCAGGAACAGGGTGCCTGGCACGAGGGCTGGGGTTGCCCTCCACCCGCCAGCTTCCCAGCCTTCTGTCCACTGCTGCAGGAATGAACGACGTCCTTCCTAACAGCCCCCCCTACTTCCCTCGCTTCGGACAGGTGGGTAGGGGTTGCTGACCTTTGTCTGTCTGTCTGCCTCTGCCTGCCTCTGCCTCTCTCTCTTCCCCATGTCTCCCACTCAGCGTCACTGAGGCCAGATTCAGGAGGAGATGGTCTTGAGCCTACAGGGGGGGAACCAAGTGGGACATAGAGAGGGACTTCCTGGCATCAAGGCTGGTAGCAGGAGAGCACAGGAAATCACGGGTGGGCCCTGGGGTTGGCACAGGACGGGACATCTAGAGCATGGACCCTAGGGCTGGGATGGCCCCTGGATGGCAGTGAGCCTCGTTTTAAAGAGGGGAGTGACCTGAGGGAGCGCATAGCAAGTTAGAGGCAGGACTTCTGGCTTCTGGCTCCCTGGGGTGTTGGCCGAGGGCTGTGAGCATTTCCCGTCACCTCAGCTCCCCTGATCTCCGCACAGAAAATCACCGTGCTGATCGGGAAGCCCTTCAGTACCCTGCCTGTGCTCGAGCGGCTCCGGGCAGAAAATAAGTCAGCTGTGAGTTTCCCCGGGCTGCCCCCTGGCTGGCCTTGGCCCCTCCCAGTGCCCTCAGCCTCCCAGGGACCCTGGGTGATGCTCCTTAAAGGCTGCAGGCCAGCCCCAGTCCTTCCTCTCAGGTGGAGATGCGGAAAGCCCTGACTGACTTCATTCAGGAGGAATTCCAGCACCTGAAGACCCAGGCGGAGCAGCTCCACAACCACCTGCAGCCTGGGAGATAGGCCTGCCCCGCCCAGACCCTGCAGGGCTGCCTCAGGGCCCTGGGAGAGGTCCCCTGAAGCTTGAGGAAATGGCAGCTCCAGGACCTACAGCCCAGCTGCCAGGCTCCCAGGGCTGCCTTTGGGGTCTCCCCACACACACAGCTGCGGCTGGGGAATGGACTGATGCTTTGAGCTCAGATACGGTTTTTTAGACAGATTTGTTCATAACCCTTAAAGGGTGCCCTCTCCTAGTTGGTGAGCATTCAAGCTCCTCTGTGGTTCTTCAGTTGAATGAAGGGTCACAGCTGCTCTTCCAAGGGCTGATGTCTGGAGGGAGGGTAGTGGAAAGGAGGTGGGTAGCTAGGCCAGAGCCTCAGGGAGGGTCCCACAGGCCCTTGGCCTGGCCTCCACCCACCTGCCCGGATTTGGGAGCTGCTCACCACGTCATCAGGGTGGCCTTTGGCCACGGCTTTCTTCTGCCCGAGCTTCCCACTGGCCTAGGAACCTTGGGCAAGGCCTGGCCCCGGGCTACAGGCAGAAGAGCAGCCCTTTACCGGAAGTGGAGCCCAGCGGAACAGAGGCTTCAGCAAGAGCCTGAGACCTGGCCACTTGCCCCATGCTGGGACCCCCTAAGTTCTCGTCCTTTCTGTTTCTCATCACTCGAGTCCCCTGGGGCTGGGTTCCATGTTTTATAAACAATAAAGCATCAGTGTTGTGCTGTTTTACCTCTGGCCTTTCCGTAGGGGTGGGGATGGGAGGTATCCCACTGGACAGGAAGGCTGGACACTTAGAGCCCTGGGTGCATCGAGAACACTTGAGCAGATGGGTGTCGAGCTCTCAGTGTGCACCAGTCACTAACTTCAGCCATTGTCTGTAATCCCCATGACAACCTTGCAAAAGTAGGAATTCATCTCATTTTGCAAAGGAGGCAAAGCAAAGCTAATGGACTTGCTTCAAACCCGAAGCTAGCAAAGTAGGAAGTTTAACCCTTCCCCGGCTGGTTCCCAGGATGTAGGAGGTCTCTGAGGGGCTCAGTGAGCCTCCACGAGCAACACGCTGTGGTGGGAGGTGGGAAGGGGAACACCTAGATTGAGCGTGGCACCAAAAACGAATCCAGGGTGGTGGCACTCCTGGCAGGAAAGCAAATCCCCTAGAGAAAAGCAAGCTCAGTTTAGGCCTCCAGTTTGTCCATAGATGAGGATCAAGCAAAAAGACCTCACAAATATCACCGAACATACAAGGAA
This sequence comes from Rhinolophus sinicus, assembly GCF_057876585.1. NCBI lineage: Eukaryota > Metazoa > Chordata > Mammalia > Chiroptera > Rhinolophidae > Rhinolophus > Rhinolophus sinicus. Next base: position 111,154,717 of record NC_142518.1, read on the forward strand.
ATGAAGCACTGTGCTTAACGTCAGTAGAAACAAGGTTGAAACCCTTGGGGACTTATGAAATTGACAGTGTCAGGCAGAATATGGAAAATATTAATATAATCAAAATCTGCAAAGAAAAAAGGTGGAACCACAAAAATTAGCCAGCAAGAAGATTCAAAGATGATTAGGGCTGCAAATGGGTGCGAGTAATTATTTCAAAATAAAAGTTTTTAAAAATCACCAGGAGGGAAAAAAAAGATCACTTGGAGTTAAAAAAAGAAACACTTGTAAATAAATTTAGGTAAAAACAGACTGTTGGCAAGTTTGCATTTATTGGTCTAAATGTAACATCCCTTTTTCACGTATATATTTTATATCCATTTGAACAAAGCAACTAATTTCATGAAAAGTTCTGGTTTTATACCCTATGATAGAATGTTCCATTTTTTTCATGTTATGTTTTTACTACATACTCATCTCCATAAATATTATATAAACCTTTTGCAGGTTTTTAAACTACATAAATGATACTGTACTGTATAGATGCTTTTGCAATTTGATGTGTTTTACATAGACTATGTTTTTTAGGTTCACAGCAAAATTTGACTTGTCCTAGGATTGTGAAGTCTATAAATGCCATTCCTCATATTAACTGATTAAAGGAAAAAACCCATTATGATTATTTCAATGATGCAGAAGCACTTGATACAATATTCATAATTTAAAAAATTCTTAGCAAACTGCATAGAGGGGAACTTTCTTAATCTGATAGTCTATCTACAAAAAACATAGAGCAAATATTATTTTTGATGTTGAAGTTTTGGAAACATGGCCTTCAAAATCTGGAACAAAACTATTGTACTAGTGGTACCAGAGCAGTAAGACAAGGAAAGGAAATCAAAAGTATAATGAGTGTAAAGAAATAAAACTATCATTATTTGCTGATGATAGGATTGTCTACATATAAGAGCACAAGGCTCATAACACCAGCATGGGCCAGGGAGCTGTGTCCTACACAACTAGACTGAGAAACAACGGCTTGAACCGGAGTGTGTGTGGGGGGGAGGCAGAAGAAGGGGAAAAAATTTTAAGTAAAAAATCTCTCTATAAACAGTACTGGGACAACTGTAGATCTCTATGGGGAAAAAACTTGACCCCGACGTCACACCATACATAAAAGTCTGATAAACAAGACAACTTTAGAAGATAATGTAGGAGAAAATTTCCATAATTTTGGGTGCAGGGAAAATTTTCTTAAACAAGACATCAAAAATGTTAACCATAAAGAAAACAATGGTAAATTTGACTACATTAAAATTAGGAAGTTCTGTTCAACAGAAGACATCATTAAGAGAGTGAAAAGATTTGTAATACCTACCTACAACCAACTCAGGGCTCATACCCAGAATATTTAAAGAACTATAATAAGAAAATGATAGTCCAATATAAAAATGGGAAGATATGTGCAAGCAGGCATTTCACAGAAGAGGAAACGCAAATGGCAGAGCTAAAGATGTATATACTGCATGAGTTTCCTGTAGATGCAGTGACAAAGCACCATAAACTGGGGGGTCTGAAACAACAGAGATTTATCCTTTCCCAGTTCTGGAGGCCAGAAGTCCCAGGTGAAGGTGTGGGCAGGGTTGGTTCTTTCTGAGGGCTCCGAGAGAGAATTTGTTCTGTGTCCTTCTCCTAGCTTCCGGGGGTGGTCATCAAATCCTCTGTTCCTTGGCTTGTAGACATGTCACTCCAATCTCTGCCTCCATTTTCATATGGCATTCTCCCTTCTGTGTCTCTGTGTGGTAGCTCAGCTGCCACTGTCCTAATCCAAGCCACATTTGTGACAATGACGACTACAATCTCGTAAGCAGGTGATCTGACAAGTGGAGGGGATCAGTGGGCTGTCAGCTACATGGGGCTGAGAGGGAATCATTGTGTACCTGATATGGTGGCCCCCAGCATCTAGCTCCTCCTGGTGTGCCTTCCTGCACTGCATCAAGGGATATGCATGCAGACTGACTTCTGCCCGTGAGAGGCATGGCCCTGGGGGTGTTGGTTTTCTTCAGCAGCCTTCTGGTTAAAGTCACAAACATCCTGGTGTTTGAAGGGCAGCAGTGGAAGCAGTAGCAGCTGGGCAGTGTCCAGTCATGAGTGCCCAATTTTTTCAAGTACAAATGGTGCCGCAATGGATCTCTTTGTACGTGCGTCTTGCGCTCAGCTGAGTTATTTCTGTGTAATGGATCCCTAAGTGGGAAATTGGTTGGTTAAAGGTCATACACATTTTATGGTTTGTGAGATGCTGCCAAATTACCCTCCAGAAAGGGTTTACCAATTGATACTTTTTACCAATTAATACTTTTTACCAATTGATACACAGTCTCACTGTGTAGGTGAGACTATTTCCCAACATCCTTGCTGACAGTGGGCATTATTAAACTTTCTTCTTCATGTATTTTTATTATCAAAAATGTCAAACATATAGTATATTAATTTCCTAGGGCTGCCGTAACAGATTACCATAAACTAGGCAGCTTAAAACAACAGAAATTTATTCTCTCCCAGTTCTGAAGGCCAACAGTCCAAAATCAAGGTGTCAACAGGGCCGTGCCTCCCTCTGAAAGCTCTGGGGAAGAATCTTTCCTGCTTCTTCCAGCTTCTGGTAGCTTCAGGAGTTCCTTGGCTTGCAGCTGCATCACTCTAATCTGTCTCCGTAGTCAATCGGCCTTCTTCCCTGTGTGTCTGTGTCCAAATTTCCCTCTTCTTATAAGGACCCCACCCTAATTCAGCACCACCTTTTCTTGATTACATCTCCAAAGAGCCTATTTCCAAATTAGATCACATTTACAAGTTCTAGATGTACTGTTCAACCCAGTACATATATAGCAAGGTCAAAAAAAGCTTATGGTAAACACACCTATACCCACCCTCTAGCTTCTGCCATTAACATACTACTATCATTGCTTTATCACACACTTATCTCTGTACCAACACTTATCTCCATTTTATTTTTGGTGCATTTCAAACTAAGTTGCAGACATCAGTCCACTTCCTCCTAAATAAATCAGTGTACATATCCTTAACGAGAGTTCAATATTTGGCAATAGTCATGGGGTTTTTCTGTTTGTTTCTACTGGTCATCAATCTGAGACATCAAAAAATGGTACAGAAAAAGATGAGTCTCCCAATTCATTTGAGGCGGTGTTTCCTATCTTCTGACTCTAGCTGTCACTCTGTCTCTTTCCTCTTTTTAAGGCAAACTTCGAGAAAGGACAATCCTACACCGTGTCTCTATTTCCTCACACTGACATCGTTCTTGCCCAAGTCTTTACCTATTGCTAAGTCCAAGAAACAGTTTCCTCATCTTACCTGCTTCCTGGCAGCAGTTGACAGTGACAATAGTAATCACGATGTCCATGAAACCAAGTTCTCCCTGGGGTTTCCCCTCTGCTTTGATGCTCCTCGGGTCTCTCCTACGGACCCTCCTCCCTGCCCGTTGTACGTGCTGGTGTACCTCCGGACACTACCCTGGGCCCTTTTCTCTTCCCACAGAGGGTCCATCTGCAGGAAAAAGTAACCACTCTTGCAATCTTAAGCAGAAAGAAGATTAAAACAGGGGCGAAGCGATGCGAGTAGGGACCTGTGGAGCGGAATTCTCCTTGGCACCCCACTGGCCCCGCCCCCGCCTCGCCCCGCCTGTCCTGTCGGGTCAGAACCCGCGGGGCCAGCAGGCTGAGGGCGGGAGACAACTGAGCGTGGCCCCGCCCCCTTTCTACAAGGAACGTGCGTGCTTGGAGACACGTACAGCCAATCAGTGAAAAGCAGTGGCCATGAGTGGCATACTCCTTGTCCTGTCATCTACAGCCCTGGCCTGCGGGACTGCACTTTGGCCAATGGTGGCGCGGGGCAGAGCTTGGGCAAGGGCGACGATCACCCGATCTGCGGCGGCCGCGGTGGTCGAGACAGTGGAGGCTGAAGCTATGATGGCGGCGACCGCGGCGGCTCGGGTGCGGGCGAGGACGCGGCGGGTCCCGGCACTGTGGCAGATTCGGTGGCTGCCGCTGTTGCTGCTGGTGGTGGCGGCGGCAACGGCGGCGGAGCAGCAGGTGCCCCTGGTGCTGTGGTCGAGTGACCGGTGAGCAGGGTGGGCCGGGGCGGGCCTCGCTGCGCGCCGCGGCGGCTGAGGTGCCCTCGCCCAACTCCAGGGTTGTCCTCGGCGAGGAGCGGCGAGGCCCAGAGGGAACTGTCTCTTGCTCGGTGGCCCCTAGCTAGTGGGTAGGGTCAGAAAGCTCCGGGCCCCCCGCATCAAGCTGGGCTCCCATGGGCTTCGGATCTCAAGCTATGGGCTCTCGCTTCACAACACCTCTTCTGTCCCCTGACAGGGACTTGTGGGCTCCTGCGGTCGATACCCACGAGGGCCACATCACCAGCGACATGCAGCTCTCTACCTACTTAGACCCCGCCCTGGAAATGGGCCCCCGCAATGTGCTGTTGTTCCTGCAGGACAAGGTGCGCCTGCCCCAGCCCTCTCTCCCTCGGTCCCGGGACACTGAGGCCCATTCCACAAGGAAAGCTTCTGTGACCTTCTTTCAATTGCAAGGAGGTGTGGCTCCTCTCTTGGGAAGGCCTGTAGGAGAAGGTTCAGTGGGAATGGTGTAGGCCTGGAAATGGCACCAACTTGATTGGGGGAAGCAAGGGGTCAGAGGCCAAATGCCTACTGAGTACCAAGCACTTAATCTGATCTACTCTACATGGTGGGGACTATCCACCCTCTTTACAGATGAGAAGACTGATGCCCAAGGAAGGGAATTGACTTGCCTATGGTCACACAGCTAATGGGTAGCAGAGTTGTGATTCTGACTCAGTGATCGTAATAGAAATAATCAAAAAATGATCACTTATTGAATTGCTTCATTTGCACGTGCTAAACTGTTGTCATTATCTGGTTTTACTGCCAAGGAAACTACGGCTTGTAGAGGTGCAGTGATGGGCTGCTTTATGCACACCACAATTGGTTCCAGCCTGAGTCCGTCAGACACCCCCTGCCCCCAGTTTGTGCTTATAACCAGGCACTCTGTTTTCCCTCCCAACCAGGTCTCTCTGTCCTCCCCAAAGCAGGCATGTAGACCATGAGAAGAGTCTAGGGCAGTCTGGGATTGGTGTTGGGGAAGTTAGCGGGCTTCTGCTTGTCCCTTCCTCGTTGGTGGCCCTTAACGCTCATTCCCCTTGTCGTCTTGCTACGTCACTCTGTGGGCACGCTGTGGCAGTCATGCTGGCCTGTAGTCCTTCCAGGAGGTGGTAAATAATGTAGTCTGACTGGAACTCGATTCTAGTTCCTTCCACTGCTTAACCAGCCTTTGGACGTGTGAAATAATCTGCGAATGCCCGTTTCTGCATCTGTAAAATGAAGATAACACCTACATCAGAGGGCTGTGAGATGCAGTTCTTAAAATCCACGTAAAACATCTAGCTGTGGTCCTCTGCCTTAAGGCCTTCATCCATTTACCAAATATGAACTGCCTACTATGTACCAGCTATTAAATGTTGGGGACATAACATTGAGCAGAATAACCCAAGCCCCTACCCTGAGGAGGCTGACGTTCTCGTGAGGGCAACAAGTCAGTGCTAACTTCATCTGTGATATAATGTCAGTACTATAGTGTTTAGAGAAGAAAGAAGGCTAAGGGGCCAGAGTGGCTTGAAACCCTGTTTAAGATCAGCGTGATCAGGCAAGGGCTCAATGGGAGGTGATATCTGAGCAAAGACCTAAATGGAGGGAGGGATGGAGCCATGTGGCTATGGGGGGGAAGGGTGTTCCTGGCAGAGGGAACAGCAGGTGCAAAGGCCCTGGGCAAGGAATGCTCTTGGTGAGCCCAGGGAAGAGCTGGTGTTGCTGGAGTGTAGGGAGTGAGAGAAAGGGCTGAAGGTGGTCAGCCAGTAGCCAGGAGATGAGGAGGAAAAAGATTAATTGCAGTTCTAAATGTGGCAGGAAGCCTTGGGTTATTTCTAGCAGGGAGTGCTGTGAGGAGATGGTGGTGGTTCCTGGGCTTCAAGGAGGAGAGCCCAGGTGGCCAAACAGGGTCAGGATTCCTGCCCAGAGAGGAGAGGAGGGCTGGGCAAGTGTGTGTACTAAACAGAATGAGGTTAGGGAAGCTGATTAAGATCTCCTCTAGGCCTAACTAGGAAAAGCCAGAGGAAGCTGGGAGCTGTGGTGGAGGGCAGCAGTTGAAGGGCATGACTAGGTTGCAGAGGAAAAGGGATGGGCGTCGGGGTTACTGTGGTCCAGAGAGCTCAGAAGACTTCAGTGCTTCCTCCAGTGCGTTCCAAGATCTTCACATCTTTCTCCCACCAAAGCCAGACGGGGAGGGGAACTTCTCACCCTCCTTTAGAAAACGTCCCATCCAGACTGGACTTAGGTGGCTCAAGCTGTTGCAGCTGGCATGCAGGTTCTCCTTTTCTCTGATTTCGTTGCAGGGGCATTCAGTAAATATTACTAATTGCCCCCCAGCCCCTCCCCTAGCTTCCCTCTTCCCTATCCAGTTCCTCTTATCTGCAGGCAGGCAGCTGACTCTTACTCCTGCGGTTACCACAAGTCAGCTGCCCGTAGATTTCCCCCCAACCGCATGACTGCCTTCCGTGTTTTCTCACCCTCACCCCGCCAGGAGGGTGCTAAGGAAAAGAAAGAACCTTCCACCCCACCCCCACTCCCAACTCACCCTTGCTCGCTCTTTTGACCAGACCACTTCTGACTCTAAATGAGATTTTGCTGGCCCTGCATATGAACAGGGAAGGTGTCTGCCCCCTGCCCTGGCCCTACCTTCTGAGCCTGTCTTCCCTGCTTCCCCACTAGCTGAGCATTGAGGACTTCACAGCATATGGTGGTGTGTTCGGAAACAAGCAGGACAGTGCCTTTTCTAACCTCGAGGTAAGAGTCCTCTCCCAGCTGCGGGCTATGGGGGCTGTCCTGTACCCCCTCCCCCAGCACAATAAGAACTGTTCCCTTAGGAACCAGAGATGCTGGTTTTGGGGGTAGAAAGGCCTGAGTGTCGGGCCAGGGGTATGCAGCATTTTCTTTCTGACCCGGAATGAGATTCCTGTGTGGGTGTGACTTGCCAGAGAGGTTTGAGGGGCTGGTCCAGGTACACTGGTCCCTTGCTAACTCATCCCCCACCTCTTCTCTCTCCCCAGAATGCTCTGGACCTGGCCCCCTCCTCTCTGGTGCTTCCCGCTGTCGACTGGTATGCGGTCAGCACTCTGACCACTTACCTGCAGGAGAAGCTCGGGGCCAGCCCCTTGCACGTGGACCTGGCCACCCTGCGGGAGCTGAAGCTCAATGCCAGCCTCCCAGCCTTGCTGCTCATCCGCCTGCCCTACACAGCCAGGTATGGCCCAGCCTCCAGCTGCAAGGCTCTGCGCGCTGGTAGCACAACTCAAAGATGGCAGTCCTCCCGTTCAGAGCCTTAAAGCCCTTCTAGAAGGTGCACTGTGCGGCCAGAAGAAGCAGGAAGGGCCTCTGGCTGGGCTGTGACTCGGAAGTTGGTGCCCACACTGAACTCGGCCTGTTGGGCCTCCAGAGATAAGACAGACGTGGGCCTTGGTGATGGGAAGCCGACTTGCCTCGCCAGGATCCATTCACGCAGCAGGTGGCAGGGCCGTGAGCAGGACTGTGAAGCAGGGCCGGGTGGGGCCATGAGGTCAGCACAAGGTGTGGAGGGAGCAGTGACCGTGGCCCCCAAAGTCCCCAGCTGGTGTGTGCTAGGTGAAGGGGACTAGAGCAGAAGGATATTCCGTGGAGGGGGGCACACGCTAGAGGGGCAGAGGGGATGCCACCCGGGAGGGTGGATGGCAGGGGCTCTAATGCTCTGTCTCTTCCATAGCTCGGGCCTGATGGCACCCAGGGAAGTCCTCACTGGCAATGGTGAGTGGGGTCAGGGAGGGTGCACATTTCCCACCCTTATCCAGTTCTCAGCCACAGAGAGCTGGTCCACCACTCCTCAGCCCCTCCTCATTCTCAGGGCAGCCCCCCTGCTTCTTGGAGCAGCTGGTAGCTGAGCGGGGAAATGTTGGCCCCCCAGGCCTCACTCCTCTCTAGCTGGGCCCTGCCTGGCAAAGGTTTTGGGGCATCAGGGTGTCCTCTGTGCTGGCACCTGTGGAGCCAGTTATCACTCAGGCAGGGTGAATCCTGTAGTTTTGGGTTTAATAGACCAGCAACATTTCAAAAAACAGTTCTGAAGGCTTGTTTTCTTTTTGCTATAAAGGACAGTCGTTCCCCATGGAAGGCCATCAGAAACCTGTGGGTAGCTTCGGAGTTTCCTCCGCCTCTGTCTTTTCTCATTCCCCTTAGTTAGGGCTTGACATTAGGGAACCGATGACTTAGGCCACAGATGTCCCAGGGGTGGACGGGATGAGAAGCAGCTGCTATTAGGAATCGCAGTGGAAACGGAAAACACTGGTGAAGGTTGGTGGGAGCCGGCTCTTTGAGGGTCTCCGTTTCCCACCACAGAGGACATGTCAGTTGCCAAGGGTGGGGGGACTTCACAGTCCAGACATCTGGTGGTTCCCACCTCAACAAGGTGATCTCACTGAGTGCCATCATGAGAGGACAGTGATGGGGGACCTGGAAGGGCATGACCTGGCCTCTGCTGGTGAAGGTCAGATGCTTTCTAACACCTGCTGGGGAGCGTTGCTGTAGCGGCTGCCTGTGACCTGCTTCTCTGCTCTCCCTGTTGCCCCTTAGATGAGGTCATTGGGCAGGTGCTGAGCACGCTCAAGTCTGAAGATGTCCCATACACAGCGGCCCTCACGGCAGTCCGCCCGTCCAGGGTACGTGCCCTTCCATAGGGGCCCTGGGAGGTGTGGGGAGAGGCTGCGTAGTGAGTCGGCCTGGAGGGGTGGGTGGCTCCCAGTGGAATGTCTCGATGGGAGCTGGCTTCTCCCCTGGGTCGATGTCAGGGGGGCATGAATAGGAGCCGTAAAGTCCTGCTACTCCTTCCAGGTGCAGCTTTCCATGTTGCCCTGTCAGTCTTACAGGCGGGCGTGCTCGGGCAGTAAGTCCAAGTATTCCTAAATTGGAGGGACTAGGAATAACACAAAGGCTTAGGGGCCAGCCAGGCATAGCTTCCTGGAGGAAGAGCCTCTGAGTATGACCGGTGGGGGGACAGTGAGGGCAGGCCACTTGGTTTGGGGCTTGCTCCCAGGGCTGTTGAGAGAAGGCTTGTGGGCTGTTTTTCAGGTGGCCCGTGATGTACCCATGGTGGCTGGGGGACTAGGTCGCCAGCTGCTGCAAAAAGAGCCAGTGTCAGCTCTGACCCAACCTGTGAGTTACAATGACACCGCACCCCGGATCCTGTTCTGGGCCCAGAACTTCACAGTGGTATACAGGGACCAGTGGAAGGATCTGACCCCCATGACCTTTGGGGTCCAGGACCTCAACCTGACTGGCTCCTTCTGGAATGACTCCTTTGCCAGGTAAGGGCAAAGTACCTGCCACTGCCGGTGGGTGTATTTGTTGGGGGTGTTCACTACGGGGATGCATGGGGTGAGACTGGTGGAGGGCTCTTGAAGTGGGGGGTGCTCAGAGTTCTGCTTCCCCATGCTCTCTAGTCCTTGGCTGGGACCCTGGTTGTTCATACTTCCCAGTTGCTTGGGAATTTAACACCTCCCCTTGAGTAATCTGACGGTGACTACACAAGGGTGCATACCAAGCCCCAGCCAGTTCTGGGGTTCTCATACCCTCCCTGTGTGGTGAGAGAGATTGCCCTCACCCCCAAAGCCCAACCTGGACATCTCAGTGACCCCAAGGGGGAGCTGAAAGGAGGAGGGGGCAGTGGGCTCGGGGGAGCCAGAGGAAGGAGCCTTCAGCTGGAGGTGGGGGACCTGTGTGCTGTTTCCTGACCTAGAATGTGATAGGGTCTCAGCTTTCCCATCTATCAAGTGGGGGCACCGCCTCTTCAGGTCGCTGCGAGGACCTGGGCAGCTTAGGTAGAAGCAGACTTGAGGAATTTTTTCAGGGCCCTTCCAGAGCCTGACAACTCCCCTCTCACTCTGGCCTTGCAGGCTTTCGCTGACCTATGAACAACTCTTTGGTACCACGGTGACATTCAAGTGAGTCTGAGGGTTGAGGTGTGGGTGGACTGCCATGGCTCTGGCTTCCTCAGTTGCCTGACACCCTGTGGCCTCTGGCAGGTTCATTCTGGCAAACCGCTTCTACCCAGTGTCAGCCCGGCACTGGTTTTCCATGGAGCGCTTGGAAATCCACAGCAATGGCTCCGTGGTCTACTTCAATGTCTCCCAGGTCACGGGGCCCAGCATCTACTCCTTCCACTGCCAGTACGTCAGCAGTCTGAGCAAGAATGGCAATCTCCTTGTGCCTCGCACACAGCCCTCTCTCTGGCAGATGACTATACAGGACTTCCAGGTAGGGAGCCGGGAGGAGCCCAGGCTGGAGGTAGCAGGGCCCTGGCGGAGAGGGGAGGGAGCAGAGGCCTGAAATCTCAGCATCCTTTGGGCTCAGGAATGTGGTCCAGAATCCCTCCCCAACGGTGTCCCATCCCGTGAGATTTGGACTACCCACTAACTCGGGAACCCCAGCCCTTACTGGGTCTCCCTCTGTGGGGCCACGTGGTCCTTTCTGTCCCCCAGATCCAGGCCTTCAACGTGATGGGCGAGCAGTTCTCCTACGCCAGTGACTGTGCTGGCTTCTTCTCCCCCGGCATCTGGATGGGGCTGCTCACCTCCCTGTTCATGCTTTTCATCTTCACCTATGGCCTGCACATGATCCTCAGCCTCAAGACCATGGACCGCTTTGATGACCACAAGGGGCCTGCCATCACTTTGACCCAGATTGTGTAACTCGGTGCCCATGGGGATTGAGGGTGTGATGGTGTCCAGGTTGTCGCCTTCTCACCTCGAGGCATGCTGCACCGAAGGGCTTCCTGTCTTCCATAGCATGAACCCCCAGTCCCCTCAGCCTTGTCTTGCTCCCCGTTCTACCCATTGAGGGGCTGCCCTGGGGCTGCCCACCCCCCATCTCTACCAACAAGGTGTACATATTCTGCATAGATGGTAGACCCATCTCCCAGCCTTGGTGATTGTGAGGGGAGGGGACTTGAATGGTCTCTCCTCCTTCCCCTTTCTCCTTATTTATTCTCATCTCTCCACCTTCACCTCTTGCTGTTTATAGTGCTTTTGTGTCGTCGGTGTTCCTTCCCTAGGCTTTATGGGGCTCCCTGCAGCCCCATAAAGTTCCCTGAGTTGCGGGGTGGGGTACAAGTACTATTAACTGCCCAGCTTGACTGGTGTTAACTGTTTTTTGGTGATGTGCTAACATTAAGCAGTACATTGTGGTTTATTTCTGTGGCCTGAGAAGGAGGGGACCTCCACGGCAGGTGGCCGGGGTGTGCTCACTGGGTTTCTGCATGTTCCTGCCCGTCGTGCCTGGTAGGAGCCTGGGCTGCTCGGTGGCTTTCCTTCCTAATACAATAAAGAAGGGTTGCTATGCTTCGGCCTCTTGTCACTCATTTCTGCACTGTACACAAGGGATGCGCTTGGCTGAGGCCTGTGGGAGAGGCGCCCCGTAGTCAGGCCAAGGGGGAGGTGGGAAGGCCTGTCGGGGTCCAGCGGGCTGCCTCTCCGGGGGAGCCAGGGGAGAGCTGGAGGGTCTTTAGCAAGCTGAGCTCCTGAGCGGCTAGTGTAGGGAGGGGGCTGCAGGGAGTGGGCAGGAAGGGCGGGGGTGGTTAGCGCTCGGGGGAGACGGCCGTGACAATGGCTGCCCCCCTGTCCCGAGGGGGCACCCCCGGCTGCCGCAGCAGCGCGCGCCTGACCATCAGGGCCGCGCCGAGCCTCCCGAGGGGCGGGGCGGGCGCGCGCGGCTCCCGCGCACGGATCCCTCGGTCGCAGCACCGGCCACCAGCCCGCCCCGCCCCGCTGCACTCCCCTCTGGGCTCTCCGCGAGCGGCGCCGCCTGCGGAGCCGTGCTGGTGCTGGGACCCTTCCTTTGGCAGCCCTCCCGGGAGGCGAGCCTGGAAGGCGGTGGCCCGGGCCGGGCGCGGCGGGGCGCAGGGAGGGGCCGGGACTCTTTGACGCGGCGGAGGGGTCAGACGTCGGCCGACGCGCCGCCATCTTTGGTCCAGTGCGGCGGCGGCTGTGGTGAAGGAGGAGGAGGAGCCGACGGCGCTGGCACCGAGCTCTGACCATGGATGAGGAATACGATGTGATCGTGCTGGGTACCGGCCTCACCGTAAGTGCGGCCTCCGGCGCCCCGGGCACCGCATCACCCCATCCTCCCCGCGGCGTTGCCGCCCCGGGCCCCATCCTCCCATCAGTGCCATCCGCGGCGCTCGGATCCCCGAAAAAACAGCTCCATGCCCACCCCCCCTTGCGACGTCACCTCTACCCACCGCTGTGGCCCCATTTCCAAGAAGCGACCCCCTTCCTTTCCGCCTCCTCGATTTCCCGGGACTCTGACCACTGGACCCTTCCATCCTCCCCACCTCGGCCCGGGATAACGCACCTCCACTCGGCCCGGTAACCCCCAGTGTTCTCTGGCCCCCGCCCATCGCCTGCACCTCTCACTCGTCCAGCATCCCCACCCATCTTGCGCTAATTAATCCTGGTGGGGATGAAGTACAAGGACCTCAGGTCAGAGGGCTTCGCCAGATTGGGTCCTCATCCTTCCTGGCTTTTTATGTGGCCCGGGGACCCAGGGAATGTTCCAGAAGTAGCAGCAGTAGGGGCACTGACCAGATTCCCGTTACCCCACCCTGGTCTTCCCATGGGGACCTCAGGCTGAGTAGTGTCTGCAGCCTTTGTCCTTGAGCTGATGACAGTGACTGGTGAGGGTGTTTATCTTCCCCCTTCCCTCAAACCCCGTTAGACCGCTCCCCTGAAAAACTCATCTCCCTCAGTCCGGGCGCAGAAGCCTCTTCCCGGGCCTGGAAGGCTCCTCAGGGTCAGGGGCAACTTGGAGGACTGAGCAGCCCAGGGTGGGGCCAGCGATTCCAGGTCCGTGCTTCACTTCCCTTCTGGGGGGCCTTCCCTGTCCAGCTGGGTCTTGTCTGCGGCTCATTGTGCCTCACCTGTCTTTTCCCGCTACTCTATGGAGCTAGATGACTTTCTTGGTGTGGTAGTTGCTGGAAGACCATCCGTGTGTCTGCTGGACACTCTCTTTCCATGCTTCCACGGTTTCTTCTTTTTCACTCCTTTACCCAGCAAGGTTATAAAGGAGACTGGTCGGTTGGTTCTGTTGCCTCCAATTTTAGGGGAGGCAACTAGCCTGGGGTGGAAGGAGCTGTCCATTTGCTTTGCTTTTCTCTCCGATTTGGGGTGGGGAACAAATCAGGGCTGCTGGTGGGAATGTGGGCAGGTGGGAGTGCAGCCAATGTCGCCCCTTCCCCAGGAATGCATCCTGTCGGGCATCATGTCCGTGAACGGGAAGAAAGTGCTGCACATGGACCGGAACCCCTACTATGGGGGCGAGAGCTCCTCCATCACACCCCTGGAGGAGGTGAGGCCACCTGCACCTGGGCCCGTCCCTCGTTAACCTCTCACGTAGGGCACTGAAGCAGCTCCCCAGGTTCTCTGGGCAGGCGAGTGGGGGAGGCACCTCCGCAGATCTTTAAGGTACCTTTCTTTCTGTCCCTCCTGCTTGCAGCTGTATAAGCGTTTTCAGTTGCTGGAGGGGCCTCCTGAGTCGATGGGCAGGGGCCGCGACTGGAATGTTGACCTGATCCCCAAATTCCTCATGGCCAACGGTGAGGGAGATGAATGCGGTATTGTGTGTGGGGGGGTGATTGGGACAACCAGAGGAGTGTTGGGCTCCATAGAAGGGGCCGCCAGAGCAGCTAGAGCTTCTGGAAGGAGCCATGCTGATGTTGTTGCCTTCCCATCACCGCCCTGCAGGGCAGCTGGTAAAGATGCTACTGTACACAGAGGTGACGCGCTACCTGGACTTCAAGGTGGTAGAAGGCAGCTTTGTCTACAAGGGGGGCAAGATCTACAAAGTGCCGTCCACAGAGACTGAAGCCTTGGCTTCCAGTGAGTGCAGGGTCCCCTGAACCAGAGAATCCTGAGGGCGGGGGCAGCCATTCAGAGCAGGGCACCCCTTGCCCACCGTCACATTCTCCGTGCAGTACCAGAAGCCCCTTGCTCTGTCTTCCCTCTACCGCCCCGGGCTGTGCCTCCCTGGTCGCCGGGAGGGAAGTCCATGTGCAGAGGGGATGTGGAGGGGAGATTGCTTGAATGACTTCAACCTTTGACAGGGCCTCCACCTGACCAGTGAAGCATCCCCAGTGTCAGAGCCTGCAGGGCCCTCAGAGCCTGTCCAGCCCAACCCCCTCTTTGTACAGATGGGGAAACTGAGGCCGAGAAGGGCAGAAGGGTGTTGATCTAAGGTCACACGGTAGTTAGCAAGAGAACTTAACTGGGAGCTAGGATACCTGCCTTCTTGGCCTGCCTAGTAGGAAGGAGAGGGTCGCGCCTCGGTGCGAAGGCTCTCATCATCTCCGCAGATCTGATGGGTATGTTTGAGAAACGGCGCTTCCGCAAGTTCCTGGTGTTTGTGGCAAACTTTGATGAGAACGACCCCAAGACCTTTGAGGGTGTCGATCCCCAGAGCACCAGCATGCGTGAAGTCTACCGGAAGTTTGACCTGGGCCAGGACGTCATCGACTTCACTGGCCACGCCCTGGCGCTCTACCGCACTGATGAGTGAGCTGGGAAGCTGGCATGGCAAACCGTTCTTCGCCCAGCCTACACCCTGCCCTCCCCACTGCTGCCTGCTGCGCCCTCAGCCTATCCTGCACATCTTCTGTACTCAGTCACACACTCACCTGTCGCTTTTTCCATTCCTTCCCTGGGTTACACTCATAGTCTTCCCCAGGCCATTGAAGGTGGGGGGAACACGGCCTGGTGTCTGGGTGGGGGTGAGCCAGGGGTGTTGCTGTTGGAGCCTCTTCTCCTGACCCTGTCCCCCCAGCTACCTGGACCAGCCCTGTCTTGAGACCATCAACCGCATCAAGTTGTACAGCGAGTCCCTGGCCCGGTATGGCAAGAGCCCATATTTATACCCACTCTATGGCCTTGGTGAGCTGCCTCAGGGCTTTGCAAGGTGAGGGCATGGCTTCTTTCAGTTGGCAATACTGAGTAGGACTAATGCTAAGAATGGAAACGACCCCCTTGAGCATTTCCATAGCATTTTGTACTTTCCCATTTTGTTTTTCATTTACTTGGCACTTTCCTTGGGAGCCGGGCCTGCAGCAGTGCTTTGAAGTGCAGAATTGAAGAGCCAGACCCCCACAGATCGGGCTTGCTCAGCTCCTGGCCTGAGTCAGGGAGCAATATGACTGGGCTGGGGGTCTTGGAACCTTGAGTCGGGGCTTCCCCAGAGCCCTCTGTTTTGTTCCCCAGACCATTTCCTTGAGGAGCTGTGCCCTCATGCCACCCTTATGTTAGCCCTTTGCAGGATGTTCTTGGCGACAGAGCCGGGAAGAACCATTGGCTCTCCTGAGCTCTGCCCACCTGGGACAGCCCTCTCTGCACCCCAGTGCTGGTGGGGGGAGGGTGCAGTGCTACTGGTCCTTGTTTCACCATCACTCTCCCCACCAGATTGAGTGCCATCTATGGGGGGACATACATGCTAAACAAACCTGTGGACGACATCATCATGGAGAATGGCAAGGTGGTGGGTGTGCAGTCTGAGGGAGAGGTAAGCCTTCCCCAGAGTGCAGTCATGATGGTCTGAGCGGGGCTTGTTCCTCTCCTTAGCGGCTCTCTTCCCAGTGACGCTGGCTCTGCTGGGTTTGCTGCTACTCAGCTGTGAGGGCTTTGGGCTGGGTACTGGGGCTCCAGAAGAAGACTACATAGCCATTCCTGTTGGTGAGAGGTATCTATCAGCCTATGGGCCGTGTCACTGGTGCAGGGAGTGTTACCTGATCACAGCATCTCATCAGAGGGGTTGCCCAGCCCTGCATATCGGAGTATACCTCCCTGAGATGCAGGATGAAGCTGTATGCTACAGGAGGGGCAGTCAGTGGTGGCAGCTCCGAGCAGTGCCCTGCCTGCCGGAGCTGTCAGCCCTAGCTGTGGGCCCGTCCCCACAACCATGTCGCGTAGGGTGGTGATTGGATGGGGACAGGACTTTCTGGTGCTTTCACAGGTGGCCCGATGCAAGCAGCTGATCTGTGACCCCAGCTACGTTCCAGACCGTGTACGGAAGGCTGGCCAGGTTATCCGCATCATTTGTATCCTCAGCCACCCCATCAAGAACACCAATGATGCCAACTCTTGCCAAATCATCATCCCTCAGAACCAGGTCAACAGGAAGTCAGGTAGGCCAAGCCCCACTGACTTCCTCCAGTGTGTTATCTTTGGGGTGACTCTGCCGCTTCCCATCAGCCTTGGGGCTCTCTGCCTGATGCCTCTACGGAGGAATGGGGACCTGCATCATAGTCCCCATGTCTTGGGGCCCTAGGGATTGGGTGGTTGGACTCTTCCCTTTCATGAGAGCAGCATCTTGGCTGCTGCCTGCTGTACGAGGCTGGAGAGGGGCAGGTAGGCCCAAATTCAGCCCAGCCCCCGGGAGCCCTTTGTGTGCCCGAGTTAATGAGCCCTTTCTGTGGGTAGACATCTACGTGTGCATGATCTCCTATGCACACAACGTGGCTGCTCAGGGCAAGTACATCGCCATCGCCAGCACCACAGTGGAGACTGCCGAGCCCGAAAAGGAGGTTGAACCGGCCCTGGAGCTCCTGGAGCCCATTGACCAAAAGTGAGTGGCTGGGGGGAAGAAGGGAGTCCAGGAGTTTGGGGAGTGGGGGCACCGGGACCAGGGAGGGCAAGGCTGGTTTGGAGGCCTGACCCTTCCCCTCCATCTGCCCCTTAGGTTTGTGGCTATCAGTGACTTGTACGAGCCCATCGATGATGGTTCTGAGAGCCAGGTAAGCAGCCTCTCCCGGCCCCGGCTCCTGGCTTCCTGCCCAGGGCCCCAGCCCAACTCACTCTGGGCCCCGGCTCTGGCTGTTTCCAGGTGTTCTGTTCCTGCTCCTATGATGCCACCACACACTTTGAGACAACCTGCAATGACATCAAAGACATCTACAAGCGCATGGCAGGCTCCGCCTTTGACTTTGAGAACATGAAGCGCAAACAGAACGATGTCTTTGGAGAAGCTGACCAGTGATTGCTGACCCTACCCCAGCCCCGGGTGCCCTCTCCCCCCTCTGTGTCTGTTCTCCAGGACTGGGGAGATAGGTGTGGCTGGGCACCCTGTTTCCAGCGTTCTCTGCTTCCCCCACCACATTCCTGTCACCCACCTTGTTGATACACTGACCAAATCCTTAATCTTAGTGACGGTTTGGGAGACGGGGGTTTCGATAGCATCCTCTTTCTTGGCCCTTCCTTATCCTGGGAAAAGAGGGTTCCTCTCCTTGTGTGTATCTCTTCCCCCCACCCCTAATTCTTCTGCTCTGTTTGGGAAAAACGGAAAGGAAAGCTTACTTCTGACCCCACCGCTTGCCCCCTACTGTAGTGGCCTTTGGAGGTGCCCCCGCCTCCCCCCCCAACTCGCTTGCGTGTTGGAGAGAAGGGGCCCTCCCAGCACAAAGTTGCATTCCCCCCCAACCCCATTAATTTATTCTAAGTTATTAACTTTTGCCCACCCCGTCCGAGAAGGGAATGCTGTGCTCCTCCCTTGCAGTCTGCTGGTGAGGCCTGGGGCTGTGGAGCAGCTCCCCTGGCCGGCTGGGCAGCCTGGGAGGGGAGAGGGCTTGGGTGTGGCCCCGTCGGAGGTGGAGCTTGTTGTGTTTGTTTCTTGTTTTTTCGTTTGTGTCCTCTGGTACTTGCTGAGAGAGAAGAAATGTGAGCAAAGCAGGAGGTGGGAAAATGGCTCCAGACCCCAGTGTGCCCCGCCCCACACCTTCCCCTTAGTGGTGGGAAACCCTTATCTTGCAAAGTGAATGTGTGCCCTTCCCCAACCTCTAGTGTATTTCACAGGAAACAAAACCTCCCAATAAAACTGTGTTGAAACCGAAGCACAGATCTCGAGTTTTATTTCCCAAAAGCTGGGCACTGGGCAGGGCCTTGGCTTCCTGGGCTGTCGTGAGTTCCAGACTCTAGCTTAGCTTGCCTCCTGATGGCTATAAAAATGTCATTTTCTTCGTCAGGAAAACCCTTGGGGTTCAATGTGAAGGAAACAGGGAAGGGTCTGGCCTGGGGTGGGGGTTGAAGTGGAAGGAGCAGGATCCCTGCCTCCAGGTTAAGGAGGAGGCAGAGGGGACACAGGCCCAGCCCCGTGGTCTGGGGAAACGGGGTACTGGGGTCCAGTCTTGGGTGAAGGTCAAACTGGTGGAAGCGGGGAACTAGGGCGGCCTCAGGCAGGGAGGCAGCAGGGTGTGGGATCTGGCCTTAGGCTGGGTCAACATCAAGGAAGTGGAGGGTCCGTGGGTCCAGCCTTGGGGTCAACAGGAGGAAGTAGGACTGGGAACCCAGTATTGGGCCTGGGGTTAATGCTGAGGAATTGACGGGTAACCGAGGGTCCGAGCGCGGGAGGTTGGGGATGGAGAGCAGCAAGCAGAGAGGACCCGAGCCCAGCCTCGGGCGGTCTGCGGGGATGGGGCGGGGCGGCAGGCGGTCACGTGACGGGGCGGGGCGCCGCGCCTTCCCTGGTGGCAGACGTCACGGCGCGGGCCTCTGCTGACTGCACCGACTGCGTCGGCGCGGCAGCCGAGACTGCCGCCGCCGCTGTTACCGGCTTAGTGTTGCCGTTGCTGACTTTGCCGCCGCCGCGGCCGCTGCCGCTGTTGCCGCCGCTGTTGCCGCCGCCGCCGCCGCCATGGCTCAATACAAGGGCGCCGCGAGTGAGGCGGGCCGCGCCATGCACCTGATGAAGAAACGGGAGAAGCAGCGCGAGCAGATGGAGCAGATGAAGCAGCGGATCGCCGAGGTGCGGGCCGGGCCAGGCCGGGGTGCCTCCGAGCATGCGCACCAACCACTGCCCCGGCCCACTGGGTCCCCGTGCGACCCCGGGCGGCGGGGGTAGACGGCTGGGTCCGGCTCCAGTCTTTCTTGCTGACTTCCAGCAAGAGGCAGAAGCGAGCCAGTGACAGTCTGCTCATCTGTAAAATGGTCCCAGAAGGCTGTGCTGAGTTAGCTTGTGACAAGCCTCCAACTGGAGGGAGCCACAGTCAGTGGTTCCATTGGTCACATTGGGGCGCCCCTCGCGGGCACAGAGCAACTTGGCTCTGTCCCCTCAGCCCCGAGAGCGAGGTTTCTGCCCTGAGCCAATGGATACAGGGAAGGGCAGGTCCCGCAGGCTCCTGCCAATCCACTGGCCAGTGAGGCTCATTCCAGAGTCCTTTGCGCCGTGGCAAAGGCAGGCACGAGCATTAGGGGTGCTAGTGGTTCACAAAGGGCTTACGCGAGTGGGTGGTGGGTGGTCAGGAAGGAAGGATCCCTCCTCCTAGGCATTTACTTGAGACTTCCTTTGGAAGAGCATGGACTCATGACAGGAGGGGAGAGCAGAATCCTACCTTATGTACTGTGGAAGCCAGGCACAAGGAAGTGGCCTCAGCTCATGCTGTGCCCAGATCCTCCGTCTCAGTGCTGACCCTCTGGCCAGCCAGAGGTGCCTATCTCTGTTGGCACCATCCTCTGGAGGCCACTGGCCAGAGAGGGACCTATGTGGGATGGGGCTGGGCTGGGAGTGAGGATGCCTCATGGGAAGCTGTTGTTGGCAACATATGGAGCAGAGAGGGAGCACCATTGTTCATTGGGGGACTAGGCACCTTGGCCACTCCACTCTCTGCTGTCACCCCTTGGCTTGAGTCTCCAGACCTGCAGCTTAAAGGCTGGTTATGAAAAACATCAAATGCAGGTAGTAGAGTCCATGGCTGAGGGAGCCCTGGTCACCAGCCCAAAGCGTGGAGGGGCCACAGCAGTTCAGAGGTCACAGGGAAACGACCCCATTTGACTCCCTCCGCACTGAAGCTCCTTGCAGAGCTACTTTCCATCAACCGAGGAGAGGGCATGTGTCTTTCCCAAGGTCACATAGTGAGGCCAGGGGCATATCTGGGACTGGAACGCAGGCCGGGGTCTCCACTTCCATGGTGGGTGGGTGGGTGGCCCTCACCGCTACTCTCCCTCCTGGCAGGAGAACATCATGAAATCCAACATTGACAAGAAGTTTTCTGCACATTACGATGCCGTGGAGGCGGAGCTCAAGTCCAGCACCGTGGGTGAGCCAAGCACACATGCCCCCCGCTCCTGCACCCAGAGGCCTGTTGCTTTGCTGGCTCTGGGTGACCGACCCGTACCCTCTTGTCTCCTCGCCTCATAGGACTTGTGACCCTGAATGACATGAAGGCCAAGCAAGAGGCACTGGTGAAGGAGCGGGAGAAGCAGCTGGCCAAGAAGGAGCAGTCGAAGGAGCTGCAGCTGTGGGTCCTCTCTTCCTCACAGCAGCCCCACCCCCTTGAGATGTAGCTAGTGTTTGGGGTCCGGTCAGGCTCTTCCTGCCCCTTGAAGGGGAGACCCTTGTGTCATAATCAGAGCCCTGCTCATGAGCTTGAAATGATCCAGGGCAGTAGGACTCCTCAGGGTCTGCACCATGTGTGCCCCACACTGAGCACACAGGTGGCTCTGGGTCAGGGAAGGGGCCTCAGGGTGGGGATGTGGTGCATGATGGTTACCCGTGCCTGGGCAGGAAGCTGGAGAAACTGCGGGAGAAGGAGCGCAAGAAGGAAGCCAAGCGGAAGATCTCCAGCCTGTCCTTCACCCTGGAGGAAGAAGAGGAGGCAGGCGAGGAGGAGGAGGAGGTGGCCATGTATGAGGAGGAGCTGGAAAGGGAAGGTGAGGGCAGGTTTGGAGCACCAGAGAGGGGCACTGCCTGCAGCGCTGTCCTGGGTTTCTGGCTCTAGAGTGAACAGGCACATCCAACACCCAGCCTTGATTGCCCACTATGTTCATGGTCCCGAATGTCGCATGTTGGGACAGGAGAGTAAGAGCCAAGTCTGCACTGTGTGCCAAGCTGAGTTGGGGCAGGTGCTCGCCTTTAGTGACAGAGTGAGTCAGAGCCAGGTGTATGGCCTCTGGTAAGGGGCCAAGTCTTCAGTGAGAGGCTGCAGAGGGGGCCCTCCCCCAGGCACCCACCCATTTGTGGGCACCCTACCTTTCCAGAGCAAAGGCGCCTTTGCTCCCTCAGACACTGGCACTGATGCCTCAAATCCTCCGAGGTTCTCCAGATCACGGCTGATGGGTTTCCTGTCCAGCTGCTGGCAGTGGAGACCAAGGTGAAGGTCCCTTAGCAAGGGCACCTTTTACTGTGTTTCCCTGAGAATAAGCCCTAGCCAGACCATCAGCTCTAATGCGTCTTTTGGAGCAAAAATTAATATAAGACCTGGTCTTACTTTAATATAAGACCTGGTATAATATAATATAATATAATATAATATAACATAGTATAATATAATACCGGGTCTTATTTTAATTTTTGCTCCAAAAGACTCATTAGAGCTGATGGTCCGGCTAGGTCTTATTTTCGGGGAAACACAGTAGCTCTCCACAGGTACAACATCAGACAATTAAGTTCACAAACTCATCCCAGAAAAAGTGCTACATACCTCATTGCTGAATATCACTACAGTTACCTTCGAAGTACTCCCCTTGGGAAGCTACGCACTGACGCCAGCACCTAGTCCACCCTTCAAAGCAATTTTGGAACTCTTTCTGGAATGGCCCTCAGAGCTGTCGTCGTATTACCCTTGATGTCCTGAATGCCATCCAAATGTCTTCCTTTTAATATTTCCTTTATTTTGGGGTAAAGAAAGAAGTCATTGGGGGCCAGAGCAGGTGATCAGGGAGGGTGTTCCAATACAGTTATTTGTTTACTGGCTAAAAACTCCCTCAGAGACAGTGCCGTGTGAGCTGGTGCATTGTCGTGATGCAAGAGCCATGAATTGTTGGTGAAACGTTCAGGTCGTCTAACTTTTTCACGCAGCCTTTTCAGCGCTTCCAAATAGTAAACTTGGTTCACTGTTTGTCCAGCTGGTACAAAGTCATAATGAATAATCTCTGTAATACCAAAAAAGGTTAGCAACATTGTTGCAACAAGTTCACGAACTTCATTGTCAGACCTCCTATTGGGAGGAGAGTGCAGGCTGCTGTGGCTGGGAGCAGAGAGCAGTGTGTCCCAGCCAGGTTGGCCCAGGAAGCCTCCAAGGAGGTGGCGTTTAAGCTGAGATCTGAGCATCAAAGGTCCAGGGTGCCCTGGAACCAGGGCCCATCATGCAGCTGATTCCTGTGTGTTCTTTGGCTCCAGAGATCACCATGAAGAAGAGGAAATTGGGGAAAAACCCAGATGTGGACACAAGCTTTTTGCCTGATCGAGACCGCGAGGTAAAGGCAGCCTGACCCCAGTCCTGGCACTGACCTTGGCAGAGGCTTTTGCTCGGGGAACAAAGCCCTGCATGCCCTCTGAGCAACCCTGGGCGGTCTCTTGTACCCATTTCCTCTCCCAGGAGGAAGAGAATCGGCTCCGGGAAGAACTGCGGCAAGAATGGGAAGCCAAGCAGGAGAAGATCAAGAGTGAGTGCTCACCAATGGGACCCGTGTGACCCGGCCTGCTGCAGTGAGAGGCTGGGGCTGGGGGCTGAGCCCCAGGGGTCTTGTGGGGGTTGGAGACACTTGGTTCTGGAGGCTAAGTGGCAATTCTGCTTTGTAGGTGAGGAGATTGAAATCACCTTCAGTTACTGGGATGGCTCTGGGCACCGGCGGACAGTCAAGGTGGGCAGTGTGGGGCCTGCACCCTGTTCCCAGTGCCCCCGGGATTCAGTGAGAAGGAGCTTTAATCCTAACTTTGGAAGCCGGCCCCTTCATGTGGGTGGCCCCTCGGGATCCTGGGGGGAGCAGGGAAGAGGGTCTTTTAGGGGTAGTGAGGGCTCCAGGGTCCCTGGCAGGGGCCTGCAAGGTGCTGCCTTCTTGAGAGCCCTTCTCCATCTTCCCCTTCCAATGCCTTGGTGTCCTGGATGCTGGCTCTCGGGCCTGCTCTGCAGATGAAAAAAGGCAACACCATGCAGCAGTTCCTGCAGAAGGCGCTTGAGATCCTGCGCAAAGACTTCAGTGAGCTCAGGTAGGGTGTGTGCGCGCGTGCATGTACGTGCACGTGCATGAGCGTGTACACCCGCACGCATGTTCGTGTGGAGCCTGCAGCCCCAGCCCTGGTACCAGCACCCCTGAGTGGTTGCTGCTGCTTGCGGCGCACCAGATGACTGCTCCTGGGTGGGAAGGTGGCATGCCGGCACTGTGCTCCTGAAAGGAGGGTCAGGATCCTTTTGCCATCCCTCTCAGCATACACAGCTTAGGTGGGAGCATCAGCCTTAGGTCTTCAGCCCCGAGGTGGAGGACAGCTAGCGCTCTCGCAGGGCTCCCCAAACCAGCAGCCTGCCTCAAAATATTCGTGGCTGCCTCCCAGCTCTGGCGCCCGTCTCCTTGCCCAGCCGCTTCTTTATCCATCTATGTCCTCCTGCCTTTCTCTCTCAGGTCAGCAGGGGTGGAACAGCTCATGTACATCAAGGAGGACCTAATCATACCCCACGTGAGTCCCTTCTCTCTCCCCGCAGCCCGGGCCAGGGTGGTAGTGGGAGGGGTGGTGGACTTTGCCATGCCCCGGGGCTTTGTGGGACAATTTTCGCTCTGCTCTGGGTCTTTGGCTTGGGTTGGGGGGGCGCACTGTGTGTAGCTGTACCTACGCCCAGCCTGCGGGAAGGCAGGCAGGTGGCAGAGACTGAGATGGGTCATCAGCCATGATTTTTCCTGCTCTGGACTCCTAGCACCACAGCTTCTATGATTTCATCGTTACCAAGGCGCGAGGGAAAAGTGGTGAGTGTGCCCGACCCAGCCCCTCCCCTCCCCCAGCAACTTGCCCCCAACCTGTGAGGGCAGCAGCCCGAGGGTTGGCTCGCTTCTTTTCCCCTGCAGGACCACTCTTTAATTTCGACGTTCATGATGATGTGCGGCTGCTCAGTGACGCCACTGTGGAGAAGGATGAGGTACAGGGGTGCAGGGGCACTGGGCCGGGGGGAGGGCAGAGCAGTGGAGGGAAAGAGAACTGGAGAAATCAGGCCCCCAGCTGGCCCTGAGCCACCAGGCCTGCCCCTTCTTCCTCCTTCAGTCACATGCGGGCAAGGTGGTGCTAAGGAGCTGGTATGAGAAGAACAAGCACATCTTCCCCGCCAGCCGCTGGGAGCCCTATGACCCCGAGAAGAAGTGGGACAAGTACACGGTGAGGAGGCCCCTCTGAGGTGGCCCTGGTGCTGGGCTGCTTAGCTCGAGCTGGGAGCTGGGAGGATGGAGCCAGCCTGGCTGGGGGTGGCTGCGACAGGACCATAACTGATGGGCCAGCCCGCCCCTGCTCAGCTCAGCTTCCCTTCTCTGTCCCTTGTCCTCTCACCAGATCCGGTGAATGCAGAGGCAGAGCTTGGCTCCCCCCGGTTTCCTCCAGTCTCCCCACAAGCCCAGGTCTCCAGGACTCCAGGAGCCCTGCTCCCCACACCCATGACGTGACCGATCATCCCCTGCCCTGGACGCTGTCATTCGCTGTTCTTTTCTTTTCCAGTAAAGAAATGTACATGTCAGAATCAGAGCACCTGTACTGTGTTTTGTTTTAAAAAACATTTGTTGAGATAAAATTCACAGAACATGAAATTCATCATTGTGGCCATTTGAAAGTGTACAATTCAGGGGTATTTAGTACATTCACAATATTGTATAAATATCACCTCACCACAAAAGGGGTTGAATATTTCCAACACCTCAAAACGGGACCCTGTACTCATTAGCAGTCTCTCCCTGCCCCTGGCACCCCCTAGTCTGCTTTCTGTGTGTATGCATTTGCCTTTTCTGGAAGTTTCACATAAATGGAATCATACAATATTTGTGGTCTTTGTGTCTGGCAAGAAAGTGTGTGTTTGGTGGGGTGGGATGGTGGAAGGGGATTGGGCAGGAATGTGAGTCTTTGGAGGAAGAAGGGGGGCATTTGCAACCCACAGGGACCTGGCAGACCCAGCTGTCTCTACAGCTAGCCTGCCCTCCCCAGGGCACTTACGTGGCATTGTGGTTCTTTACTGTGAGTGGGAGGGGCGTTCCATTCCAGGCCCTTGGGGCTACTCTTGTGTCTCCTAGCTGCCTGTTCCATAGAGGACAGGGCTGTCCTGTGGCTCCCAGCCACCCTACATGGCTATCGCAGCTATGCAAACCCACCCTTGCCCTCCTTGCTCTGGGCCCTTCTCAGCATCTCTTCCCAGTCCCAACACGGGAAGGCTGCTGTGGGTGACCTGCTCAGACTGCCCTGACGCTAGTCACTGTCACAACCCCAAGGGGCGAATGTGGCTTGGGGGTGGGTGCTCCCCAGTTCTCCTTGCATAAGCTGAGGCAGGCAGGCCTGTCTCCAGAAGGCAAGCTGATCCCACTAGGGCCAGATCCCCGGCTGGTGGGGAGCTTCCCAGCTTGATCTGGCCCTAGTTACCTGGCAAATTGTGGGCTTTGCTGGGTACACAGGCTCTTGTGCTCTTCCATGGGCAGGGCCCTGTGTCCCATTCAGCCACAGTCTGGGGAGGCCTGGCTAGCAGCTAGGAGCTCTCAGGCTTTCTGGCCCTGGGATGCGGCCATGTGGGGTCACTTGGAGGAGGGTAGAGTAGGCCAGAGCGCCTTGGGGCACAGCAGGGAGGGGGTGGCCAGGCCTGACCCTAGGTCATGCGTAAGTCTGGGGACCTCAATGGGACCTTTTGTTTGACTCTGGGAACCCTGGAGAGGGGATTGTTTGGCCTTCTGCACCAACCCCCTCCTGCCTTCTTTGAGAAGCCACCAGAAGAGCAGGCTTCCCAGGGAAAAGGAGCCCCTCTCAGCCAGTCAGCTCACCCAGTGGTAGATGGTTTCCTTTGGCCTCACAGCTCTGCAAAACAAGCTCTTCGAGGCTCAATCTTGGGTCCTGACAGGAAATGACCTGGTTTCTGGGAGCAGCCCTCAGTCCGGGGGAGGTCGGGCGTGGGCAAGAGGGAGACCTTTGGGGTCAAGGTCAAGGAGGCGGGGGGGGGACTGTCATGGAAGGAGACCCATTTCCTTGTGGCCAGCAAAGAGGTGGGAAAGGCTGCACCATGGGGTGGGCACCCAAGGGAGCCCCTTGTCCTAAGTAAAGACTGTGGTGGCCAAGCTGGAAGAGCACTGGCGGGCAAGCTTCTTACAAATGTACCGCTAGGGACACCCAGCCTCACTCCTGAAGGCTGGCATGGGCAGAGTGGGCACTGTCTAGCCCCAGGGCTCCTTCCTTGGGACCTTCGATTCATGAGAATGTGGAGCTCAGCTGCTCTTGGATGCTCTGGAACTACATGAGGCCACTGAGGTCAGTGAGTGGTCACCAATATTTCTGGGGACCAGTGTGCCAGAGGTGGGCACTCCCCTATTTCAGACGTTTGGCCTCCAGAACGGGGAGAGAAGAAATGTCTCTTGATTTAGCCACTCAGTTTGTGGAACTTTGTTATAGCAGCCACAGGAAACTCACACATCTTATTTAGACCTTACAGAAAAATGATTTTGACATGGGTTGTAGACCTAACAGTAAAAGCTGAAACAAAAAAAAAACCCATCTGAATAAAACATGGGAGAAAATCTTTGTCGCCTTGGGCTAGGCAAAGGTTTCTTGGACAGGATACAAAAAATATTAATCATAAAAGGAAAAATTGATAAATTGGACTTCATAAAAAATCCAAACTTTTGTTGTTTAAAAGATACTATCATGAAAATGCAAAGACAAGCCACTGGCTTGGAGAAAATAAAGTTAATACTTGTATGACCAAGGGCTTATATCCAGAATACGTAATACATATATAAACTCCTACAAGTCAATAAAAATGAGGCAAACATCCTAATTAACAAAATAAATAAATAACAGGCCAAAGATTTGAATACACATGTCAAAAAACTGTAGGACTGGCAATGGTGCTTGGAAAGATGCTCGCTGTCCTCATGGTGATGGCGAGCAGACTGGCAGCCACCTGGAACTGGGTGAAGGGTCACTGGCTGTGAGGGAACTGCAGAGAGGCCTTGCGGCTGATGGATATGGTCCGTGTCTTCTCCAGAGGGTGGTACAAAGAGGTACACGTTTGCCAAAACTCAACATCTGCCAAAACTCAATGACATGTCCTTTTCATGAAGATGGCGTCAAAAGCGAAGAAGATAGCCCCAGCCCCTCCCAAAGCCGATGCCAAAGCAAAGGCTCTAAAAGCAAAGAAAGCAGTGCTGAAGGGCATCCACAGCCACACACACACAAAAAAAATTAGATCCACACACCACCCACCTTCCGAGGGCCCAAGACACTGCGGCTCTGCATGCAGCCCAAATATCCTGGGAAGGGAGTGCCCAAGAGAAACAAGCCTGACCAGTATGCCATCAGCAAGGTCCCCCAGCTACCGAGTCAGCCATGAAGAAGACAGAAGACAACATACAGTTGTGTTCACTGTGGACGGCAAGGCTGGGAATAAGCTCTATGACATTGACGTGGCGGAGGTCAGCACCCGGATCAGGCCTGATGGAGACAGAAGGCATATGTCCGACTGGCTCCTGACTACGACACTTTGGATGTTGCCAGCAAAATTGGGATCATCTACACTGAGTCCAGCTGGCTAATTCTAAATACAAATATTTTTTTGCTGTAAAAAACCAACTCATTGAACTGTACACTTAAAATGGGTCATTTTTTCCCTTCAAAGTGTACATAAATAAAGCTCATTATAAAAGGAAAAAAGAAAAAGAAGGAAATTAATGAACTTGATTACCTACAGGGGGTGGAAGGGACCTGAGTGGCAGGAACATGGGAGGGAATGATGTTCCCCTGGGTATATCTTCTTGTGTAATTTGACTTCTAGACACATGTTTTTATTTTACTACTAAAAAAAAATCAACAGGACGGGAGGGGAGGAAAAATTGAATACAAACAGAAATTACCCCAAGTGTATTTCAAATGAATAACATAACTATATTAAAGGGGAATTAAAAAAAACACAAGCAAACTATCCAAGCAAAGTTTAAACACAACACTTTTACTTTATACCCTCGGTCTGATAGCAAAAGAGACCAGACAACAAAAATCCTGCAGACAAATCCCAAACTCCATTTAGTAGATTTGTTTGTCTTGGGCACATGGGTGCAGCTATTCTGAACGTGCTCTGTATGCATTGGATGATGGAGCAAATGAGTCCATAGATTGCTGATGGGGGGGAGCCAGGTCCCCTGCTGCTGGAGAAGGGAGATACAAATACCATAGATCAGGCAAAGGCTAAGAACTTTGTTGTGGAGTTGGAATGGGAGATACCAGTAGATAGATAGATAGATAGATAGATAGATAGATAGATAGATAGATAGATACATACATACATACATACATACATACATACATACATACATACATGATAGATAGATAGATGATAGATTGATAGATAGATGATAGGTAGATAGATGATAGATAGATGATGGATATCTCCACACACACACGCATCCCACCTCTGCCCACTGAAAGTGCCAAAGAGCATGACATCCCAGTAGCAGTGAGCACAGCTTGCCCCTAGATCTTGGTTTCTAAATATTATTCTCCCTAAAAGGAACCAGGGCTCCTTAGAAGAATGGCTGATTCCAGGGCTGGGGTGAGGAAAGTGCAAGAGGCATCCCGAAGATCTTGTGCCAAAAGGAATAAAGTGCTTAAAGAATGATGGGGACATGTCAGAAGGATACAGGAGCCAGCTCGAAGGGGCCAAATCTGGGACAAATTGAGCATCAAAATAAATAGTTTACAATAATGGAGTCTAATCCATTGAATAAAATCAGTATCCACAATTCCATACTGATAATGAATACATAGAAAAACAGAGGAACGCTTCCTGACAGTAGGATGCCAGCAAATAAATGTAGGAGGGACCGTGGAGGGAGGAAATCACTATTTTGCAAGCATCAGAGTAATCATTGATTCAGGCAAAAATTACCAATGATTGGGGACACTTTGATGAGTAACAGAATATTCACTTACTTTCAAAGTATTTTCCTACAAACTACTTCTTAGTTACAAAGGGAAAAATAGTAACTGGCTATTTGAGAAACTGGCAATCATGACCCTAGCCAGTGTTCCAAGCGCACGTCACAGTGAAGGGGCAGAGACAACTCGTGTCTCCTGATAAGCACTGAAAGGGCCCAACCTTACAGCCAAGGGACAGTGCTGGTAGCACAGCCTGAATTTCATCATGAGAGAAAAATCAGGCAAACCAAAACTGAGGGACATTCTTCTAAATACCTGGCCTGCATGCTTCAAAAATGTCCATGTCATGAAAGGCCAAGAAAAGCAGAGGAATGTTCCAGGCTCAAGGGGACTAAAGAGGCATGAGAACTGAATGCAACATGGACTCCTAGACTGGATCCTGGATCAGAAAAAGCAAAGCTATGAAAGACATCATGGGGACAATTGGTGAAATTTGAATGAGATCTTAGAATGAATAATGTTATTGTATTAACATTTGTATGTTAATAGTTATACTATGGTTATGTAAGAGGCTATAGTAATTATATTGTGGTTATGAACTATGGAGTAAAGTATTGAGGGGTAAAGAGGCAAGATGTATGCAACTTGAAGTAGTTCAGAAAAACATTATTTTTATATGTAATAAATATGTTATATATGTATACATGCCATGGGGGGGGGGGGGAGAGAGAGAGAGAGAGAGAGAGAGAGAGAGAGAGAGAGAGAGAGAGAGAGAGAGAGAGAATGGGGCAAAATATGAATGGGGCAAAATATGAACTACAGGAAAATCTCAGAGATATTGTGGGTTTGCTTCCAGACCACTGCAATAAAGCAAGTATCACAATAAAGCAAGTCATAATCTTTTTGAAGGTGAAGGGTCTTGCCTACAATTTATAAAAAACACTATACCTGAGAAGTGCAATAAAATGGGGTATGCTTGTATTGGTGAATCTGGGTTAAGGGTACACGGGAGGTCTCTTTACTATTTTTACAGCTTTTCAGAGTCTGCAGTCCTCCAACTTTGTTCTTTTTCAAGAATGGTTTGGCTATTCAGGGTCCTTAGCAGTTCCATGTGAATTTTAGGATGAGTTTGTCAGTTACTAAAAAAAAAAAATAGCCAGTGGGAATTTGCTAGGGATTGATTAATTTCAAATCATAAAATTAAAAAGAAAGCAACCAAATCTATCCAACATTTGACTGGAGGTTCTAGCCAGGGTAATTAGGCAACAAAATGAAATAAAAGTCATCCAGATCGGAAAGGAAGAAGTAAAACTATCTCTATTCTCACATAACATACTCTTGTATATGCAAAATCCTAGGAAATCCACTAAAAAACTATTAGAGCTAATAAACAAGTTCAGCAAGGTTGCAGGATAAAAAAAACAATTGCATTTCTATACCTTAGCAATGAAGAGTCCAAAATGAAATAAAGAAAGCAATCCCATTGACAAATAGCATCAAAAAGAATAATAAAATAGGAATAAATTTAACAAAAAAACTGCAAGACTTGTACACTGAAAACTACAAATATCATTGAAAGAAATGAAAGAAGACCTAAATAAATAGAAGGACATCTGTTTAGTCAGGATTCTCCAGAGAAACAGACGAGCGTGCACACACACACACACACACACACACACACACACACAATTTATTTTTGAGGAAATAGCTCATGTGATTGTGGGGGCTGGCAAGTTGGCAAGTCCAAAATTTGTAGAGCAGGCCAGCAGGCTGGAGACTTCAGGCAGGATTTCTACATTTAGTCTTGAGGCAGAATTTCTACTTCTCCAGGAAACTAATTTTTGCTGATAAGGCCTTCAATTGAGTGGATGACATCCACCCACATTACGGAGGGTAATCTTTTCTCAAACTTAACCGATTGTTGAGGTTGACCACATCTACAAAATACCCTTAAGCAACACCTCAATGAGTGCTTGATGAAATCACTGGGAACTATAGATGAGCCAAATTGAAATTAATAAACACATAACATTAATCATCACAACATCCCATGTTCATGGCTGAAAAGGCTTAATCTTGTGAAGATGGCAACATTCCCCAAAGTGATGTACAGATTCCATTCAATCCCTAGCAAATTCCCACTGGCTATTTTTTTTTTAGTAACTGACAAGCTCATCCTAAAATTCACATGGAACTGCTAAGGACCCTGAATAGCCAAACCATTCTTGAAAAAGAACAAAGTTGGAGGACTGCAGACTCTGAGATATGGGATGAAAGGTGGGGACAAGAATGTGTAGACAAGCCCTGTGAGACCCTGGGCAGGGCGCAGCCCATAGAGCAAAGGGAACTTCCCAGCCTGGGCTCCAGGAGCCTGGCCTGGCCTGGCCAGGCCTCGCATTTCCTGATTTTAAAACTTACTACAAAGGGGTGGCTGGTTAGCTCAGTTGGTTAGAGCGTGGTGCTGGTAGCACCAAGGTTGCGGTTTGATCCCCGCATGGGCCACTGTGAGTTGTGCCCTCCTTACAAAACAAACAAACAAAAAACTTACTACAAAACTACAGTGTTCAACACAGTGTGGTACTGGCATAAGGATAGACATAAAGATCAATGGAACAGAATTGAGAGTCCAGAAACAAACCCACATATCTACTGTCAATTGATTTTTTTTTTTTAAATTTTATTTTATTAAATTTATTGGGGTGACAATTGTTAGTAAAATTACATAGATTTCAGGTGTACAATTCTGTATTACATCATCTATAAATCCCATTGTGTGTTCATCACCCAGAGTCAGTTCTCCTTCCATCACCATATATTCGATCTCCCTTACCCTCATCTCCCAAGGGGGGTGATTTTTTTTTTTTTGGTGAAGTTGGCAAGACCATTCAATGGGAAAAGAATAGAATAATAGTCTCTTCAAGAAATGGTGCTAGGACAACTGGATAGTAACCACCTGCAAAAGAATGAAGTTGGACCACAACCTCACATCAGATACTAAAACTAAACCCAAATGGATCAGAGACCTAAATTTAACAGTAAAAATTATAAAACACTTAGAATAAAACATGGGGTAAATCTTTGTGACCTTGGATAAAACAATGGGTTCTGAGCTATGACAAGTAAAGCACAAGGAACAAAAGAAAGATAAATTAGACATCATCAAAATTTAAAACTTTTGTGCATCCAAGTACACTATCAACAAAGTGAAAAGAGAACCCACAGAATAAGAGAAAATATTTGCAAGTCATATATATATTTATAAAATTAATATCGAGAATATATAAAGAACTTCTACAACTCAAAAGCAACAACAAACCAAAACCTGATTAAAAGATAGGCAAAGAACTTGAATGGACATTTCAGATTTCTTTGTACTCATATATCAAAAAAGACATACAAATGGCCACCAAGGTCATGAAAAGATGCTCAACATCATTAGTCATCAGGGAAATGCAAATCAAAACCACAAGATACTATTTCACACCCACTAGGATGGCTAGAAACAAAAGTCAGATAATAACAAGTGCTGGCGAGGATGTGGAGAAATGGGAACCTTCATACATTGCTGGTGGGAATGTAAAATGGTGTAGCTACTTTTGAAAGCAGTTTGGTTGGTTTTTCTCAAAAACATTAAAAATGGAGTTATCATGTGACCCAGCAATTCCACTCCTAGGTGGAAGGGAAACGAAAATGTGTTCACACAAAACCTCATGCACTGATGTTCCTAGCACCATTATTCACAATAGCCAAAAGATGGAAACAACCCAAATGTCCACCAATTGATGAATAGATAAATAAAATATTGCATATCTATGTAATGCAATATTATTTGGTCGTAAAAAGAAGTGAAATACTGATACATGCTAGAACATGGATGAACCTCGAAAACATTGCATTAAGTGAAAGAACCCAGACACGAAAGACACATGCATATTGTCTGAATTCATCTATATGAGCTGTCTAGAACAGGCAAATCCTGCTCAGAAAGTACATCAGTGGTTGCCAGGAGCTAAAGGGAAGGGGACAGGGGAGTGACTGCTAATGGGTATGGGGATTTCCTTAGGGCGTGATGAAAATGTTCTGGAATTAGATAGTGGGGATGGTTGCACAACTTTGTGATTATACTGTTATTGAATGTTACACTTATATGAGCGACTGATATGATAGGTGAATTATATCTCAAAACTGTTTAAAAAGAAAGCAAGGGAATGAAACCCCCAGATTAGGGTCTGCTGGCCCGCTGGGGAAGGGGCCAGGTGTACATCACTGACAGGCTGGAATCCTTGCGCTGGGTATTTGCATATTATTAGCCATGGGCCCTACAGGTTATGGAACGTCACGGGAAGAGTGTCCTAAGCTAGGGCCGCGAGTCCTTGGCTGGTGTGTACCGGAGGGGCCAGGACAGGAGAGGCCGCGCCCCGGCAGCAGGTGGTCTCCGCGCGTCTCCGAGCGCTGGGGCGGGGCGGGGCCGGCGCGCGCCCGAGCCAGCCGGGCGCGCGCCCCGGACCCGAGGGGGTGTGGCACGGGCGCGCGCGGGTCCCACGGTTGCCCGAGGCAGCGGGTGGGGAGGAGGGGGAGAGGTGCGCGCTGCGGACGCGGCTTTTGCGCGAGGGGGTGGTCGGTTCGCTGGGCGGGGACCCCGGCAGCTCGCGGAGCTCGGGCTGCGGGCTGGGCCTCACCCCAACCCTGGAGAGGAGCGGCCCCGGCCCATGCGCCCGGCCCTCCCTGGGCTCCCCCGCCCGGCGCGGTGGTACGGTCCGGGTTTAAAAGGCCCCAGCGGCCGCGGGCTGGCCCAGTGTGTGGGCGGTGGCGGCGGCGGCAGCGGTGGTGGTGGCTCGCTGGGCGCAGGGCACGGGGTGCGGCAGTGGGGTCGCTCGAGCGGGGCGGGTGTGGGGCTCGGGGGCGCGTCCACGTGGCTGGCAGGCGGCCACCGGGAGCCAGCGGCGGTGGAGGGACAGGTAGGTGGTCGCCATCCCCCGCGGTCGGTGCGTGGCCAGCCTGCTCGATGGCCCGGGGCTTAGGCAGCCCGAGGATTCTGTCGGCCTCGAGAGGGTCGGGCCCTGCCTCTCCGTGCCCCTTGGGCGCTGGCCTGACTGGTCCTTAGTGTCCCGCGCCGGTATGGACGATCAGTACGAGCCCAGCCCCCTGCCCGATAGGGACCCTTTGTGGCGGAGGAGCGGCCTCTCCAAGGACTGCTGTGGCGTCTTCATCCACTAGGGTCCCCGTGGGTCGGCTGAGGGGTGCCCCTGGTGGGGGCAGGGAGAGCCGGGCCAGCAGCACGGTGGGGGGCATCGGGGAGCATTGCCCGGAGCTGCATCTCTGCCAGGGTCTGTCCCCATCCTTTGGCTTTTTGCTGGCAGTGCTGTAAGCAGAGGGGCTGGGTGTGCCTGTGATGCCCCAGGCTCCCATTTACAGGTGGAGGTTGGGATCCGGGCTTGGGATGCAAATCCTGCCTCCCGTCCTGTCCGGTCCCCATTCCGAGGCTTGTGTTCTTGTCTGGTGTGGAGGAGGTGAGGGTGGGATGAGACTTCTCTTTCGCCTTCCTTTCTTCTCTGGCTGTTGCGTTCCGGGTCCAGGATTCGGACCTGACAAAAGAGCCCTGGAGAGGTGATCAGTCTGAACTGAAACTTTGCAGTTTCAAGCTGGGCCTGCTCCTTGTTCTAGCAAATGCATTTTTTCCTTTCTCTCTTCTGCACCTCCTTAGTTTGGTCCCCTGTTCCCCTCCCCCAAGCTGGGTACCTCGAGTCTCCCTTGAGGCTTGGGCACTGAGACGGTAGCACTAAGACCTGTCCCGTTGTCTGCTATGACACTGATCTGCTATCTTTGCCACCTAGGGCTGGCAGGAGAGCTGGGTGTGGCCTGGGGGTGAAGACCCGGCCAAGCTGGCACTGTCAGTACAGCCCCAGGCCCATCTTCCCAAGGTCTCTCTGTATTAGGGACCATGTTCCCCTTTCATAGGGCTCCTTGGGCCCCCTGGCACCTCCCCTTCTCCAGCTACCCTCTGGATCTGGAGGGAGAGTCGTGCAGGACTGCCTGGGCCATCTGTCTGGCTGGGCTTGAGCAGAGCCTGACTTATATCTGTCTCGGTGGTGGTGTGTGTGTAGCTGTGGGGGTAGGCGCGACTCGGCTTTGTGTTGCAGCCGGTAGGCCAGACAGCAGGCTCCTGGACAGCCAGCCGAAGGAGGCCCTGGGGGTGAGGATGCAGCTGGGGCCAGGAGTGGGAATGTGGCAGTGCTGAGTCCAGTCTCAGGCCTTGCTGCCTCTTCAGACCTCTGTCCCAAGGATCCTGCTGGAAATGCCACTCTGGGGTGGTGTTCCCCCCAACCTCTGGCCTGTGATTGTTCTCTCCCTGCCTTTCCCCTTCCCCCAACTTGGGCGTAGGGTGTCTCTGTGGCCTGGGGTTTGTCTGTGGTGGCTCTTATGTGCGGCTAGCTGCCCTCAGCTCTTGGATCTGGTGTTCAGGGTCTCATTCCAGGAGGGCCTCCTGCCCTGCCTTTCCCAGCATCTGGCTCTGCTGCCCCCTTGGGTGTGGCCCAGCTGAGGCGAGGCCTCCTGGCTCCTTTCCAGGGGTGGGGGGTGGGGGAATGATTGATGGCCCCCAAGCCTGCCCGCGCTTACTGCTCACTCATTCGCCCTGGTGGAGGCCCCTCCTTTCCCAGCCGTGGTCACCATCTGGGGCTCTGACTGTGGCATGGTGGTGGGTGAGTGAGTGGCTCCCACCCACCGTGGCATGGAGCTTGGCCTGCTGGGGGTCCTAGGCCAGGTGTTGCAGGAGGAGGGCTGGCAGCATGGGCCGGGGTGGGGGTGTCTGACTTGCATTCGCCATCTCTCCTCAGGCCCACCCCGGGGCACAGCCGCCGGCCATGCCCACTGTCTGCCTCCTCCTGCTGCTCCTCCTCACCATGGAAGGGGCCCTGTGTGGCAGCAGGCCCTTCCCCGCCTTCTCGGTGACAGACACCACACTCACCCACCTGGCTGTGCACCGGGTGACTGGGGAGGTATTCGTGGGTGCAGTAAACCGTGTCTTCAAGCTGGCCCCCAACCTTACTGAGCTACGGGCCCACGTCACAGGACCCGTTGAGGACAATGCCCGCTGCTACCCACCCCCTAGTATGCGTGTGTGCACCCACCGCCTGGCACCTGTGGACAACGTGAACAAGCTGCTGCTCATAGACTATGCAGCCCGCCGCTTGGTGGCCTGTGGCAGCATCTGGCAAGGCATTTGTCAGTTTCTGCGCCTGGACGACCTCTTCAAGCTGGGCGAGCCCCACCATCGCAAAGAGCACTACCTGTCAGGGGCCCAGGAGCCCGACTCCATGGCTGGTGTCATCGTGGAGCAGGGCCAGGGGCCCAGCAAGCTCTTTGTGGGCACTGCTGTGGATGGCAAGTCTGAGTACTTCCCCACTCTGAGCTCCCGCAAACTCATCAGCGATGAGGACAGTGCTGAGATGTTTAGTCTGGTGGGTGAACCCACCTGTCTGTTCACCCTCCTCCCCTTGCCTCTCGTGCTGCCCCTCCCTCAAGAGCCAGCACCTGTCTCCCTCCTGCCTTCGCTCTGTCCTGGCTCCACCTCTAGAAGAGCCCTGGTCCAAGATGGACAAGCTTCTGAAGACAGGAGGATAGGCTGACGCACGGGACAGGGCTGTTTACCCTGCCCTCTGTGGCCCTTCTGCCTTGGGCTCCTGTGACCATGTGGGGCGGGGGACATCTTGTGAGGGAAGCCCTGGGGGGCTGTGTTGTGGGGGATGAGGAGCCAGGGTTTGGGAGGGTGACAGTGGACCCAGGCCTTGTCCCATGCTCTCTCCTCAACCTGCTCCCCAGGTGTACCAAGATGAGTTCGTGTCCTCGCAGATCAAGATCCCTTCAGACACCCTGTCCTTGTACCCCGCCTTTGACATCTACTACATCTATGGCTTTGTGAGTGCCTCCTTCGTGTACTTCCTGACACTGCAGCTGGATACCCAGCAGACGCTGCTAGACACAGCAGGGGAGAAATTCTTCACATCCAAGATCGTGCGCATGTGTGCGGGGGACTCCGAGTTCTACTCGTACGTGGAGTTTCCCATCGGCTGCTCCTGGCGTGGTGTGGAGTACCGTTTGGTGCAGAGCGCTCACCTGGCCAAGCCCGGCCTGCTGCTGGCCCAGGCCCTGGGTGTACCAGCCGACGAGGACGTCCTCTTCACCATCTTCTCTCAGGGCCAGAAGAACCGAGCCAGCCCGCCCCGGCAGACTGTCCTCTGCCTCTTTACGCTCAGCACCATCAATGCCCACATCCGCCGCCGCATCCAGTCGTGCTATCGCGGGGAGGGCACGCTGGCCCTGCCCTGGCTGCTTAACAAGGAGCTGCCCTGCATCAACACTGTGAGTGCGGCGGGTCTTAGCCCTGGAACACTCACTTCCCTCTCTCAGGGACCCCTGCCCTCTCTCATCGTCTTCTTGCATCTGCTGCTTCTCCTTCTCCCCTGGCCTGCCTTCTCACCGTATCTCCTGGTGGGCACTGTTTGTGGACCACCCCTTCCTTTGCCTGCCCCTCCTCCCAGCCCCAGTTTGCTGCTTCTCGCTCTATCTCATGGATGGCCCTCTCTGTCTTGAGTCAGTGACAGTCTCCTGGCCTTTCCCCACCTTACAGGCCCAGGCCTCGCTCTCCTTTCCCAAACTCTTGCTCCCTCTCCTTCCTCAGCCCCCAATTTCCTGTGGGGCAAACAGTCGGTCTTGGCTGGTGGGGAACAAGTCCCAGATCCTGCTCCCTTCTAGAACACAGGGTCTTATGGCTTCTGTCCAGCTGCTGCCCCCAAGCTTTGATTCTTACATGTATCCCTCCTGTTTCTCCAGCCCATGCAGATAAATGGAAACTTCTGCGGGCTGGTGTTGAACCAGCCACTGGGTGGCCTGCACGTGATTGAGGGGCTGCCCCTACTTTATGACGGCACTGATGGCATGGCCAGTGTGGCGGCCTACACATACCACCAGCACTCTGTGGTTTTCATCGGCACTCGCAGCGGTAGTCTGAAGAAGGTAGGCCCTGGTCCCCTTGGCATGTGGAGATTGGGGCAGACTCTGAGATGTGGGATGACAGGTGGGGACAAGAATGTGTAGACAAGCCCTGTGAGACCCTGGACAGGGCACAGCCAACAGGACAAGGGGAACTTCCCAGCTTGGGCCCTCGGAGCCTGGCCATGCTCCACGGGCCACCCCGGAGCCATCTGCCTGTGCCAGCACCACTAGTTGCTGCAGCCTGACTTGCTGACTTCCTGTGGCCATGGGGACAGAGACCAGACCTATCTCAGGGCCTCCTGGCCAAAAGAGGAGGTGGCTGTGGTTCAGGAACTGTCGTTGCTGGGTCCTCAGTTGAATGAATGCAGACATACGCCCTTTGCCGTCTTGTCCCCTCATGGGCAGCAGGGCTGCAGCTGCTTCCGTCCCAGGTCTGGGGGTGGCGTGAAACGGGGAGATGAGCTTCTGGGGGCTCTGATGTGTTCTAAAGGGACAGGAGTCAGGATAGCTGCCACGTTCTCATCCTGCTGGCCTGGCAGTTGTGGAGCGATCCCCAGGGAGGTCAGAGGTAGCCGGGGGAAGGTTTGTAAAGGGAGCTGCTGAGCTCTCAGCCGGGCCTGCTCCCCTCCTGGGCCCTTTTTGTCATTTATAACCACTTTATTGAGATATAATTCCCATCCCATATACTTCCCCTGCTTAAAGCATACATTCCAGTGGTTTTAGTATGTTTGCAGAGTTGTGCAACCCTCACCACTATCTCATTCCAGGACATTGTCGTCACCCTAAAAACCCCTTCCCGTTTGGATATCACCCTGCTCCCCCATCCACCATCCCTAGGCATCACCAATCTCTCTGTCTCTATCTCCTGGGAACCTTTCCTGGGTGGCTGTCACCGCCGAGGGCCTCCAGGGGGTGGCCTTTGAGCACTTGTTTTCCTGCTCTTGGTGCTTGTGGGGGCCAGCAGGTCAAGTGCTGAGCCCCAGCAGCCCTGGCTTCAGCTTGGCCACAACCTGGAAAGCCCCTGGCTTGAGGAGAGGATGCCTGGGGATGTGTGGTGCTGCTGTGGTGTCACATTGGCTTGTCATCCCTCTTCCCTGGCCTTGTGGCCCAGGTGCGAGTCGATGGCTCCCAGGATGCCCACCTGTACGAGACGGTGCCTGTGGTGGATGGCAGCCCCATACTCCGAGACCTGCTCTTCAGCCCCGACCACCGGCACATCTACCTCCTGAGTGAGAAGCAGGTGGGCCCGTGGCGGGCAGCGGCGGGTGGCAGTGTGGAAGCCGGATGGGTGCTGATGAGGCTGTCCCCAGGTGAGCCAGCTCCCAGTGGAGACTTGTGAGCAGTACCTGAGCTGTGAGGCCTGCCTAGGCTCCGGGGACCCACACTGTGGTTGGTGTGTGCTACAGCACAGGTGAGGGCAGTGGGAAGGGGGTGGGTGGTGACGATGGGCTCAGTGGAGCCGGCCAGGCCTGCTGTTGGCTGGGGAGGTCAGGACCTGCCGTCACCTGTGTACTCACTTCTCCCAGCTGTGGCCTTGTGGCCTTCCCCTCCCTCCCCTTCCACTTTCGCCAGCTAATGAGTAGAACCTCCACCCTGAATGACGTCCTTTGGACCCCAGGGGACAAGGCTGAGGCATGCTGTTGCCTGGCACTGTGGGCTGGGCCTGCTGTCCCCTTCCCCTCCAGGCCCCCACGGAGCTCTGGACAGGGCCCTCCCAGGGCAGCTGCGGGATGGGCTCTGGCCTGACCCCATGCAGATGCTGCCGCGAGGGGGCCTGTCCCGGTGCCTCAGCCCCGCATGGCTTTGCTGAGGAGCTGAACAAGTGTGTCCAGGTGCGGGTGTGGCCCAACAACGTGTCAGTCACGTCACCTGGGGTGCAGGTGAGTGGTGCGGTGGTGGTGGGGGTGTGCCAGTGCATGCACATGTGGGGGGACGCACCCTGCTGAGTCCTCTGCCTCCCCCAGCTGACTGTGGCCATGCGCAATGTACCAGACCTCAGCGCAGGCGTGAGCTGTGCCTTTGAGGAGGTGACGGAGAACAAGGCCATCCTGCTGCCCTCTGGGGAGTTGCGCTGCCCCTCGCCCTCCCTTCAGGAGCTCCAGGCTCTCACCAGGGGGCACGGTCAGTGGCTGGGGCAGCTCGGGATGGGGGCACTCTGTGTCCCCAGTGGGCTCACAGCCACCCTTGGGCTCATTACAGGGGCCACCCGCACTGTGCGTCTGCAGCTGCTCTCCAAGGAGACCGGGGTGAGGTTCGCTGGAGCCGACTTTGTCTTCTATAACTGCAGCATCCTCCAGTCGTGAGTACTGGCCTTCCTCACTGTCCCCACATGTCTCTGTCACTTGCTATGCTGTGCAGATGTCACTTGGGCCCTGGCACCTTCTTCCTTCACTTCCCCATGTGTCCGACAAGAGGGGTGGTGAGGGGTTAGACTTGCCCTTCTCTTATTTCTCAAGCCTCTTTCCCCCAGGTGCATGTCCTGCGTTGGCAGCCCTTACCCCTGCCACTGGTGTAAGTACCGCCATGTGTGTACCAGCCACCCCCACGAGTGCTCCTTCCAGGAGGGCAGGGTCCACAGCCCCGAGGTGAGGCGGGCGCCACGCGAGGGGGCTGGGCTCCGTGTGGGCTGGCCTCTGGTTTTTCTGTCTTTTGGTCTCGGTGGTTTTTTGGAGCCTCCTCAATGCGGGGCTGGCCCAGCTAGGCCTGGATGTCAGCAGTCAGTGTGTGGCTGATGGCCGTTCTCCCTCCCAGGGTTGCCCTGAGATCCTGCCCACTGGGGACCTCCTGATCCCGGTTGGTGTCATGCAGCCTCTTACCCTGCGGGCCAAGAACCTGCCGCAGCCCCAGTCGGGCCAGAAGAACTACGAGTGTGTAGTCCGGGTGCAGGGGCGGCAGCAGCGCGTGCCCGCTGTACGCTTCAATAGCAGCAGTGTGCAGTGCCAGAATGCCTCAGTGAGTCCCCCCCCCTTCCGCTGGTCTGCAAGCCTCAGGTGGCTGTGGCAGGGACCTTCTGACGGGTCACGTGCTCCATCTCTCCCAGTACTCCTATGAAGGTGATGAGTACGGTGATACCGAGCTGGACTTCTCCGTGGTCTGGGATGGAGACTTCCCCATTGACAAGCCTGCCACCTTCCGAGGTGAGGGGTGGGATGGGGCTGGGGAGATCGCCTCCTGCAGCAGAGTTGGTATACAGTGGGGCCAGGTGCAATGGGGACCTTCTGTCAGAGCTGCCAAGGCTCCCTGTAGCTGCTCCCCAGCAGTGTCCTCTGTGCCCACAGCTCTCCTGTATAAGTGCTGGGCACAGCGACCCAGCTGCGGCCTCTGCCTCAAGGCTGACCCCCGCTTCAACTGTGGCTGGTGCGTCTCGGAGCACAGGTGCCAGCTGCGGGCCCACTGTCCCGCCCCCAAGACCAACTGGATGCACCCGAGCCAGAAGGGTACCCGCTGCAGCCACCCCCGCATTGCCCAGGTTAGCTTTCCCCATCTTCCACCTGCCAGGCCCCTGCGTCACCAGGCTCACACTCTAACCTCTCATCCTGTTCTGCAGATCTACCCACTCATGGGGCCCAAGGAGGGTGGCACCCGGGTCACCATCGTGGGCGAGAACCTGGGCCTCACCTACCGAGAGGTGGGCCTGCGGGTGGCTGGCGTGCGTTGCAACTCCATCGCCACCGAGTATGTCAGCGCCGAGAGGTAAGTGTGGTGTGCAGGTGCCCAGGCTGGTGCTCTGAGGCTGGGCTTGACATTCTCTGACCCCTAGGATCGTGTGTGAGATGGAGGAGTCGCTGGTGCCCAGCCCGCCACCAGGACCCGTGGAGCTCTGTGTAGGTGACTGTTCCGCTGACTTCCGCACACAGTCTGAGCAGCTCTACAGCTTCGTGGTACGTGAGCCTCCTACCCCTTCCCACGTTCACCCCTTCTGGGGGGCTGTAGCCCTGCCTGCACTGGGCTGCTTCCTCGATCCCCTCAGGGCTGCTTCTCCCACAGACCCCAATGTTCGACCGTGTGAGTCCTAGTCGGGGCCCGGCTTCTGGGGGCACACGGCTCACCATCTCTGGGAGTTCTCTGGATGCCGGCAGCACGGTCACGGTGACTGTGAGAGATGGCGAGTGCCAGTTTGTGAGGTGCGCAGGGCCCTGCCATTCTTGGGCTGGGCATTGAGTAGGGGCTGCAGGGGTGGAGTAGGGCCTGGGAGGGCCCTGGGCCACCTGCTCCAAGCGTGCTGCTTCCTGTTATAGGAGAGATGCCGAAGCAATCGTGTGTATCTCGCCCATCTCCACCCTGGGCCCCAGTCAGGCCCCCATCAGCCTGGCCATTGATCGTGCCAACATCTCCAGTCCTGGAGTCCTCTACACCTACACCCAGGACCCCACTGTCACTCGTCTTGAGCCCACCTGGAGCATCATCAAGTAAGTTCTGGGGAGAATGGGGCCCTGAGCTCCTGTCTCAGGGTCTTGCCTGGCGAGTGGGTCCTTGGGCATCAATTCTACCTCCTCGGAACCTGAGCCCTTATTGGCAGAGGGGGCAGGGTCCTCCTGACCGCATAGCACCTGGCACCCACCCAGCGACCCCGGGTGTGGGAGGCTCCAGGCTCCCATGGCAGCCTTGATAGCTCTTCAGGGCCTGGCTGGGGGCAGTGGGTGATGGAGCCTGAGCCCCCTCCCCCTGTCCCCAGTGGAAGCACCGCCATCACTGTGAGTGGGACCCACCTGCTGACAGTCCAAGAGCCCCGGGTCCGGGCCAAGTACCGAGGCATCGAGACCACCAATGTGAGTGCCAACTGCCCTCGCCCCGCCCCTGACCCTGCCACCCATGGCCTCATGTACTGGGCTGCCTGCTCTTGTCCACACAGACGTGCCAGGTGATCAATGACACTGCCATGCTGTGTAAAGCCCCTGGCATCTTCCTGGGGCGGCCCCAGCCGCAAGCCCAGGGCGAGCACCCTGACGAGTTTGGCTTCCTGCTGGACCACGTGCAGACAGCCCGCTCCCTCAACCGGTCCTCCTTCACCTACTACCCTGACCCCAGCTTCGAGCCACTTGGGCCCTCCGGTGTCCTGGACGTCAAACCTGGCTCCCACGTAGTGTTGAAGGTACTGGTAGGGTGCAGGGGCTGGGAGGGGCAGGGAGGTGGGGAACCCTGGTTGACCGTGCCCTCTATACACAGGGCAAGAATCTGATTCCTGCAGCAGCTGGCAGCTCCCGCCTCAACTACACTGTGCTGATCGGGGGCCAGCCGTGTGCACTCACCGTCTCGGACACCCAACTCCTGTGTGACTCACCCAGCCAGACCGGCCGGCAGCCTGTCATGGTGGGTGGGGGTGGGAAAGCCACCAGGGGAGTGTGGGCTGGGGGTGGGGCTCAGCTCACAATGGGCCTATCCCCGCAGGTGCTGGTGGGAGGCCTGGAATTCTGGCTGGGCACCCTGCATATCACGGCCGAGCGGGCACTGACCCTGCCAGCTATGGTGGGGCTGGCAGTGGGGGGCGGGCTCTTGCTGCTAGCCATCACTGCTGTGCTGGTTGCCTACAAGCGCAAGACTCAGGATGCAGACCGCACGCTCAAGCGGCTCCAGCTCCAGATGGACAACTTGGAGTCCCGCGTGGCCCTGGAATGCAAGGAAGGTGCCTGGGGTGGGGGTGCACTGCAGGGCGGGCGGACTGGGGGGGCCTCCCTCCTCCTGCTCTGTTCACGCTTCCTCCCTGTCCTTCCTAGCCTTTGCTGAGCTGCAGACAGACATCAACGAGCTGACAAACCATATGGATGTGGTGCAGATCCCATTCCTGGACTACCGGACCTACGCTGTGCGCGTGCTCTTCCCTGGCATCGAGGCCCACCCGGTGCTCAAGGAGCTGGACGTGAGTCCCCCCTTACCTGCCCACTCCCTGTCACCCCCAGGGCCACTGCTGCACCCTCTGAAACTCTGCTGTCCCCTACAGACACCCCCCAATGTCGAGAAGGCACTTCGCCTCTTTGGGCAGCTGCTTCACAGCCGTGCCTTCGTGCTCACCTTCATTCACACACTGGAGGCCCAGAGCAGCTTCTCCATGCGTGACCGAGGCACCGTGGCTTCGCTCACCATGGTGGCTCTGCAGAGCCGCCTTGATTATGCCACAGGGCTGCTCAAGCAGCTGCTGGCGGACCTCATCGAGAAAAACCTTGAGAGCAAGAACCACCCAAAGCTGCTACTGCGCAGGTACTGTCCCAACCCCAGCCCTGCCCTCCGTGGGCCCAGCCCCTGAACGGTCCCACCACCTGCCAGGCCAGGGCCCCAGCAGTCTTTTCACCCTAGGACGGAGTCGGTGGCTGAGAAGATGCTTACCAACTGGTTCACATTCCTGCTGCATAAGTTTCTGAAGGTGTGCTTGGCAGGTGGGCTGCAGGGGAGGTGATGTGGGGAAGTACCTGGCAGGTAGGCAGGCAGGCAGCAAGCTGTGTGCCCCACCCTGGCTGTAGGAGTGCGCTGGAGAGCCACTTTTCCTGCTCTACTGCGCCATCAAGCAGCAGATGGAGAAGGGGCCCATCGACGCCATTACAGGCGAGGCGCGCTACTCCCTGAGCGAGGATAAGCTCATTCGGCAGCAAATAGACTACAAGACCCTGGTGAGTGGGATGCCAGGTGGGCAGGGCTTTGGGCATCGGGGGAAGCCTCGCCCAGAACCCACCCTGTGGTTCCCCTTGCCCTCAGACCCTGTACTGTGTGTGCCCGGAGAGTGAGGGCAGCACTCAGGTCCCGGTGAAGGTTCTCAACTGCGACAGCATCACCCAGGCCAAAGACAAGCTGCTGGATGCTGTGTACAAGGGCATCCCATACTCCCAGCGTCCCAGAGCTGAGGACATGGACCTAGGTGAGGCCCCCCAACTTGTGGCCACATTACCTCAGCTGGTGCTCGCGCCCCCCACCTGGGCTCTGTCCTCTGAGTGGAATGGGCCCCAGGTCTCAGGAGACGCTGAGCCGGACTGTCTGTGGCCCGCAGAGTGGCGTCAGGGACGCATGGCTCGCATCATCCTTCAGGATGA
Organism: Rhinolophus sinicus; assembly: GCF_057876585.1. NCBI lineage: Eukaryota > Metazoa > Chordata > Mammalia > Chiroptera > Rhinolophidae > Rhinolophus > Rhinolophus sinicus. Next base: position 111,199,714 of record NC_142518.1, read on the forward strand.
GGATGTCACCACCAAGATCGAGTGTGACTGGAAGAGAGTCAACTCACTGGTCCACTACCAGGTGAGGGGCTGGGGGCTGTGGCCCTGCCCTGAGGACATGGGAGCAGAGGCCCTGGCTCCTTGCCTTTCTGGCCCTTGAGCTCAAGGAACCTCGGGAGCTGTTCCACATGCACACTGCAGGGTCTGGATGGGTGGTGGCTTGGGCCGCTTGGCTTCTCAGCCTCCTGCGCTGCCCCTTCTCTGTCTTTGGGGTCTCCAGGTGACAGATGGTTCCTTGGTGGCACTGGTGCCCAAACAAGTGTCCGCCTATAACATGGCCAACTCCTTCACCTTCACCCGTTCCCTCAGCCGCTACGGTAGGTGTCCTCAGTGTAGTGGCCTCTGCTGGCCCTGTGCCCTTTGAGGCTGTGTTAGCCATCACGGGGAGCCCCTGTCTGAGCAGCCAGCTTGGCTCTGGTGGCCTCCCCGGGCCCTGCCCTTGGGAGGTCTCCAGTTCCTTAGAGCCTAGAAGTGGGGTGGCCCTGAAAGAGCAGACAGGCTTCCCTCAGCCTGCTGGGCTCCTGGGACAGAGTGGGGCAATAGCTCCAGCGATGGCTGGTGTGGTCCCACGGGCCTAAGGGGCAAACTGGTCCTCTGCCCCAGAGAGCTTGCTGCGCACAGCCAGCAGCCCCGACAGCCTCCGCTCTCGGGCACCCATGATCACGCCCGACCAGGAGACGGGCACCAAGCTGTGGCACCTGGTGAAGAACCATGACCATGCCGACCACCGTGAGGGGGACCGTGGGAGCAAGATGGTCTCAGAGATCTACCTGACCCGGCTGCTGGCCACCAAGGTGTGGGCCTGCCCCGTGCCACCCTGGCCTCAGGGCTGCTGACCCTGCAGGGAAGCCCTGCTCATTGTCAAGCCTCTGTCCCCCGTCTGTCCTTCTGTGGGGACATCCTGACCTGGCTCCCTCACAGCCTGTGTTTTGGCTGCACCCCCACAGGGCACCCTGCAGAAGTTTGTGGACGACCTCTTTGAAACTGTGTTCAGCACGGCGCACCGTGGCTCGGCCCTGCCCCTGGCCATCAAGTACATGTTCGACTTCCTGGACGAGCAGGCCGACCAGCGCCAGATCAGTGACCCTGATGTGCGCCACACCTGGAAGAGCAACTGGTACTGCTCTGTGCCTGGCTACTGCTGGCCCCTCTGGGGGCGAGTGGTCAGAAGAGGCTCGAGGCTGTGCCGAGACTCATGGACCACAAGGGCAGGGCTCCTGATAGGGGCTGGCTTGGTTGTGCAGGCAGGAGAGGACTGACATTCATGGTACCGCCAAGCAAAGGGGCTGAGAGTGCAGTTTGGAGGTGGGCTCTGTGGGGCATGTGGCCAGTTGGTAGTGGGACCAGCACCCAGGGATGGCCCTTAGCTGCCAGGGCCTTGTCCAGGGCAGAGAGGCTGGTGGCTGTTTACTTTTATGTTCACTGTCGGAAGTCTGGCAAAAACTTCACACAAAGACTCTTAACCCTAAATGTGTCAATCTTGCTGCTCTGGGCAAGGTATGGGCTGGCCAGACAGGAACAGGGTGGGAGGTGCTCACGGGGAGACTAGAGAGCTGCAGATGTGTGTCCTTCCGTCCAGCCTGCCCCTGCGCTTTTGGGTGAATGTGATCAAGAACCCACAGTTCGTGTTCGACATCCACAAGAGCAGCATCACGGATGCCTGCCTGTCGGTGGTGGCCCAGACCTTCATGGACTCCTGCTCCACGTCTGAGCACCGCCTGGGCAAGGACTCACCCTCCAACAAGCTGCTCTATGCCAAGGACATCCCAAACTACAAGAGCTGGGTGGAGAGGTGTGCCCCGTGCTGGGGGGAGGCAGGGCCAGGCAGTCCAGGGGAGACTGCTGTGGGCTGAGGGAGGCATCAGCTGCCCCTCTCTGGGCTGGCTTGTCTGAAGTGGGCCGACCACAGGAGAAAGGCCCAGAGTCCGGCCTGGCAGCCAGGGCAGGGCCTTTGGCTTTTGTGCCACCTGTCCACTTGACTTACTCAGGGTCCCAACAGGTACTACCGGGACATTGCAAAGATGGCATCCATCAGTGACCAGGACATGGACGCCTACCTGGTGGAGCAGTCCCGCCTCCACGCCAGCGACTTCAGTGTCCTAAGCGCACTCAGTGAGCTGTACTTTTATGTCACCAAGTACCGCCAGGAGGTATGTGCCATCCCTGGTGTGGCAAAGGCCCGGGCTTGGTGGTGGTCAAGGAGTGCCACAAGGAAGTGTAGGGGACAGGGAGCCCATCTTTTAGATTGTTCATGATCCCTCTCCCGAGCAGGCCCCTGGACCGGTACAGGTGACACTCTCCTAGATGCTGGGATTTGAGGAACCCACAAGAGAAGCCACTGGCTAGGGCAAAAGTGGAGGGTGGGGAGCACGGGGAAGGCCAGGATGAGGGCATGGGCATGGTTAGCCCTTTGTAGGGCCTGTGGAATTTGTGACTGGGCGTTTGAGTAGGCAAGGGATGTAGAGGTGGACCTCAGGATGTGTTTTTGGCTGGAGGTAAGAATTTTGTAAGCCAGGATATGGCCCTGGGATCCCTGCACCTGGACGAGCTTGGCAGGGGGGGCCGAGTGGATGGAGAGGGAGTAGCGACCCAAGCACTGAACCCTGGGGCCCTGAGACACTCAGAGGTGACAGAGAAGAGGGGGAGCGGACGGTGGAGACAGAAGGGGTGGCCAGCAGCGTGGGAGGGACCTCGAGTGCTGAGCTGATCCTGGACCATGTGTGAGGACACCCCCCTGGGGGGGGTCAGGGAGGAGGTGGTGATGGGCTGTCAGATGCTGCTGCTGGTCAAGGGAGGGGCCGAGAACACGGGCTGGGTTTGGCGACCAGATCATGGAGACCTGGACAAGAGAGGTTTGGGTGGGGGAGCTTAGGAGGGGACAGGAAAGAGGAAATCAGGAACAGTGATTGCCATGCCGCTACTGGGAGGGGCTGCACTCTGGCTGTGCAGAGGAGAAGAAAGTTGTGCAGCTGGAGGAGGATTTGGGGTCAAGAAGCTGGAGGATGTGTTCAGAGGTGAGAGGCTGCAGCCTTTCCCATGTGCACAGGGCCCACGGGGAGGACGGATGTGCTGAGGTGAGAGGGATGGAAGAACTCAAGCTGGGGAGGGGCGTTGCCCAGGAGGAGCTGGCCCTTCCCCTCGAGCCCAGTTTTGGGGCCCTCCTCCCCCAGGTTCTCACCGCTTTGGACCGAGATGCCTCTTGTCGGAAGCATAAATTGCGCCAGAAGCTGGAACAGATCATGAGCCTCATGACGAGCAACAGCTAAGGGTGACAGGACCGGTGAGGAGGGGGCTTCTCAGTCCTGGGCCCTCTTCCCCTTGATGGGGGCGGGCTCTTGCCTGGGGCTCAGGGCTGAGCCCGGGATTGGGTGGCACGGGTGTGGTCATAGGGCCAATATGCCCCTGGCACACCTGGGCCCCCTTTATTAGTGCCTTGCTTTGGGCCCTGCAGGCGGGGAGAGGTGACAGGACCAAGCCCCCCACCCCAACAGCAGCAATACCCCCAGCCTCCTGCCCTTGTGCCCAGGTGTTGTGACAGCCCCTGCCCTCCTTGCTATTTATACCCCCAACCACCTATTTATTTAATTTATCTCCACCTCACCATCTCCATGTGTAAATATGTGTCCCCCCTGGGATCTTGCCAACCTCACTCACCTTCCCTCCTTGAGTCGTCCTGGCTCCCTCGTGACACTGTCAACTTTGGCCTAGCTACTGGCACCTCACCCTTGCCACAGCTGGCCCCACCCATTCCGAGAAGGGGGCCTCGGAACCAGCAGCACTTGGGGTGGGGTGATGCCCCCAAAGCTTCCCTTGGTCTGTGGCTGTGCCAAGGGGTTCCCTCCAAACTTCTTGGGAGATGGACTGTACATTCTGACAGGGCCCTGTTCTCTCTGGGCACCTGGAGAACTGTAACCAGACATGTGCCAGGGCCTGACCTGGGCCCAGGGGCTCCAGAACTCTCCGTCTCCCAGCCCTACTGCCAAACTTCCTCAGTGTTGTCCGCACTTGCCCTGGACCCCCTCATCCTCAGCTGCCCTGTCCTGCACCTGCCCCAAGGGGCCGAGGTGGCAGTGCCTTACTCCTTTGTTCTGCCTCTTCTGAGGAATCTGGCCCCGTCTCATGGTCCCAGAAACCCCATTCTCTCCTCTTTTGTTGCATGAGTTTTCCTTTGTTCATGTAATTTTTTTTCCTAATTAAATCGTGGGAAAATGGAGTCAGTGTGTGGCTTTGCCCTTGGGGCAGGTGGGTGGTCAGTGAACATGGGAAGCAGGTGGGGAGACTGTTAAAACTCCAGATGAGCTGGACTCCCTTTGTGGGAGGAAGGGTACCTCACTGCAGGGTTCCTGAGGATTTAAGGAGGCCCAGGGTCATGTCCAATCCATCAGCAAGTGCTGGTGGCTCTACCTTCAAGGTCCATTGAGGACCTGGTCCCTTCTCCCCCTCGTCACTTGCCTGGATGCCAGTCTCCTCGTTTCTGCCCTGCCCGCCCTCAGCCTCTTCTCAACGTGGGAGGCACTGGGATCCTGGAAAGATAGAAGGTAGATCTTGTCCTGCTCTATTCAGAACCCTCCAGTGGCTTCATTGCGTCCCAAACTCTGTATCTGACAACTCCTTACTGTCCCAGTTGTATCTCCTTCATGATGTGCCTACCTACCTCTTACTCCCCCACACCTGTTAAGGTCATGCAGGTGGGGAGAAAGTGGGATGCAATTTTAAATAGTAGCCAGGAATGATATTTGAGTGTGCCAGGTGGATCTCTGTGGGAAGAGCGTTCAAGAGAGGAAACAGCCAGTGCAAAGGCCCTGAGGCAGGAGTGGGCCTGATGTGTCTCAGAAAGGGGACGAGGCCAAAGTGGCTGGCCCAGTGAGCAAGGAAGAAAAAGGAGGGGAGGACGCTGTAGAGGACGCGGCCCTGATTGTGTAGTGCTCTGTAGGCCACTGTGAAGGCTTTGGCTGTGTCTCTGAGTGAGAGCGGAGCTCAGGGCAGGTTTGGAACAGAGAAGTTCCGTGACCTGACTGAGGTGTGAAAGCCACCAGCAGCTTCAGCAGTCCTTCCATGGGGCCAAGACAGTCGACTCTGGTGATAAGGATAGTTACACAACCGTACGTGCTTGGCAAAAGTCCTAGACCTGTATACCTTAAAAGGGGGAAGTTTACAGTATGGGAATTAGACCTCACTAAACCGGAGTTCAAACACAAACAAGTAAACAAAAAGAAGAGATAAAAGAGTAAAGAGAAAGCTGCATGATCTAGAATAAGGATTCATGCTCAAAGGGAAGTTCCAGTGTGACAGTTGTGTGGGCAGGCAGCCTGAAAAGAACCAGGCAGGAACAGGAGAGAGCATGCCAAGGAAGATGGTTTTCAAAATGACCATTGTGAGATTACAGAAACTAAGCCAATGACAAGATAGGCAGTTTTTAACCTCAGGGGAAAAAGAAACCCTAAGAAGTGAATAGAACCATTTGGGGAAGAGGTGGAGTGGAAGGATCGTGGTGTAAAAGCTAAATTCTCATCTATCCATCATCAGTAATTAAGGTCTTAAGTCTGATTTCTTAAAAAAGGTAAAAAGAGACACCCCACTGTAGCCACTACAGCTGCTGCATGCTGTCAGGCGAGATTCTTCATCGCCATCATCATGACCCCATCAACAGCTTCTTTCTCCCTCCAGCTCACAATACCAGAGGTCTCCATGTTCTACAGTGGTAGACTGTTCACGCACATGCAGTAACAGGGACCAGATTTACCCTGCCACTTACTTGAAAGACACCCCCAACCACACAAAGTATACAAAATAGGCTGTAAAGAAATCGGGTATCAGGTAATGAAGGCCGGTGATCTCTGGCAAATGAGAGTTCAGCCATGCATTTGCCCCAGCTGACTGTCGGGAGAGGGAGAGGAGTTTCCTGGCAGAGCCCAATGGATACCCCAAGTTTAGGAGATGGAACTGAAATTCTCAGCACCTGGAACTGGCAGGATGGAGGACCAGAGAGAAGAGAGCGGCAGAGGGAGAGGACCCTGCACACACGCGGACAGTCCCGCTGGAGAATTCTGCAGACCACTGGTCAGCACAGGCATGTGAGGAAAGCACGCGAGGCTGGGGGAAGGACCACCCGAAAGGATGAAAGGAAGGGGACGATGCCCAGGGCTCAAGCAGGACAGGTACTAGTGGCTGTCCCCACCAGCCAGAATTGTTGTGACCTGCACAACACAAGCCGTGGGAAGGCGAGGGAGGCGGCGAGGGTTAAACTATAATAAAGAGACAGAGACTCACATACAGTTAAATCACAGAGGACCAAGGGACTCACAGCCTCAAGAGACTGGAGCCCCGAATCGGGTCACTGACAGGATTTATTGGTTACAAACAATGAACATCACATGATTAGAGGCAGGGTCTGTGAAACTCTTACACCATTTCAAAAAAATGATTTCAATACCCAATTATTTATCCCAAAGCAGCCGAAGCATATTGTCCCTAGATGACTAAGGTGCGGTATGCACCTCCCTAGGGGAGAGAGGCTCTCACGGTGAAACTGTCCCATGAGCTGAGCAGAAAGAGCTTGATCTTATCCTCTAATGGGCCTCTCTCACAATAAGGTGAGAGGGAGTAGCAGGGGCCAGCAGCAGCTTCCCACAAGAACAAAGGAAGGAGGGGCAAGGCTCCTTCCTATTATTTCTTTTTTTTTTTTTTTTTAATTAAATTTATTGGGGTGACAATTGTTAGTAAAGCTACATAGATCTCAGGTATACAATTCTGTATTACATCATCTATAAATCCCATTGTGTGTTCATCACCCAGAGTCAGTTCTCCTTCCATCACCATATATTCGATCCTATTATTACTTATAACAGCTCATTGGGGTCTCAGCGGGGGGTCCTGTCTGGCTTGAGTTGTCCCTCCTGCAAGGAATCTTACTTGTCGTTGACCGCAGACCCTTCTCTTGAAGACCAGAGGGAGAGACTCAGGATATTATAAACTCCATCGCAGAGAGGCGCAGTCCCACAACTTCTTCTTTCCTTAGGGAAAGGTTGGGGGGGACAAACGGCTAGGCTGCTGTGTGACCACACAGAATGGTAAACCTCACAATTTGGGAGGCATCGGGCAGGGCGCTCAGGAGGAAGGGTCTTGCCTCAGTCGTGTGGGGAAAAAAATGACTCCCACACTGAAAGAGCCCACGCAGCAAATTTTCAGAGTCAGACTCTAAAGGATCCGACTGTTTCCAGCATCCAGAACAAAGCTCAAAACATATGTCTAGGCCTACAAAGATATCCAGCCCCCAAGGGAAAATCATGTCTGGCATCCAATCTAAAATTACCAGGCATGCAAAGAAGCAGGGGAATCCAACTCCATAACGAGAAAATATACTAACCAATAAAAAGCATCCAAATTGAAAAGGAAGTAAAATTGCCTTTATTCTGAGAAAACATGATCATCTTAGAGAAAATCTGACAGCACTTAAAGAGGAGCTGCTAGAATAAGTGAGTTTAGCAAGCAATGCAATGTATTTTATAGGGAGCTCATTCCTGCCAACGAAAGGCTTAACCAATTGTCCCAGCACTTTTCTTCACTGACCTGACACACTGCCAGTCAGCCCACAAAGCTCTGACTCTAGTATATCTGGGTTGTTTGCTCTTCTCATGCAAACTACGTTTTTAAAAATGTTTGCCAAGGAGACCCAGCAGTGGCAAGGAAGTGGGAAACCAGCATTCTGGTGGGAGGGTATATTTTCTGGAGAGCAATTCTGCACTGTAGATTGACAGCTTTAAAAAATAAATCATAAATATTTAACACAGTAAGTCTACCTCTTGGAATCTATCTTATGGAAACAATCATTCATGCAAAGATTTATACACAAGAATTCCATTGACTCATCCATTACCTATAATAGGACAAAAAAAATTGAAAATACAGTTTCCCTGAAAATAAGACCTAGCTGGACAATCAGCTCTACTGCGTCTTTTGGAGCAAAAATTAATATAAGTCCCTGTCTTACAGTAAAATAAGACCAGGTCTTTAATATAATAATATGATATAATATAATGTAATATAATATAAAGACAGGGTCTTACTAATTTTTGCTCCAAAAGACACATTAGAGCTGATTGTCTGGCTAGGTCTTGTTTTCGGGGAAACACGGTAATTTAAATGGCCAATAATTACATTATAATGTATCTTTTATACCTCCATTCAATAATGCTTTTGAAGAATTTTTAGTGGAAACGTTCATGTTAGATTAAAAATATCAGTAAAAATGCAAAATATTATACATTATATATTATTGTTATACATTTACTATATAAAATACAGGTTTAAAACTAAGGAAAGATTCCAAAATGTTGACAGTAGTTAATACTGAATGACAGGCCCCATCTTCCATTTCCTAAATTGTCTTCAGTTACCTGGTAGTGCTTGAATATCTGAATCCCAGACCTCTCCTCCAACCCTGGGACAAAGGCAAGACTATTAGGTGCTGTAGTTTAAAAGAAAATCAGACATGGAATAGTAGTAGCTCAGTTGTTGTCTGCAGTAAGGACCAAACAAATGAAGTGAACCCCCAGTGTCCAAGGGCCGGTACAGGCAAAAGATTTAGGGCTCCATAATAAAGTGGCAACTACTGCAATAATCACTGTCGTAGGAAGGATCCAGTGCCTAGGATGGGACACAAGGTTTTCCTAGCTCAGGCTTAGCGGGAAAGAGGGGGCCCAAAGCGCTGCATGGTCCGCATCACCAGGGAAAGCTGGTCAAGAAAGTTGATGATGGACATTCGGAGGAGGCGAGAATCATCAGCTCTCCAGCGGCTAAATGTGAGGAAAAAAGAAAATCAAGTTAGAGGTGGTGACGCCTCCCCATCCTTGCTCTGCCCCTCAGGCATCTGAAACCTTTGCCGTCTCCATTACGATATCTCCCCCTTAGACTGCACCAAGTCCCTCCCCTAGACCTAACCCTTGAGTGTCTCCACCTCTCCAATAAAGCGCCTCTCGGTAGAGACTGGCCCTGCCACCCTCCACCTCCTGTCCCTCCTAGAGCTTACACCGCTAGGACGCTGCCGCTCACTGTGAACTCCTTCCGAACCGCCCCTGGGTGGGGTTCCGCATCTGGGGCCAGAGACCCACAGGCGATGTCAGCCTCCAAGGGGGACGGGAAAGGCACACTGAGGGCGCTGGAAATTGTGTCAAGGCACCATCCACACAGACTTTGTGCCTCGGGTACCTTCTCTGGCCACCTTGACTAGTCTCACTCCTTACAGGACTCACTCCCAGACCACCCCTGGCCCTAATCCCCGCCCCCAGCCACCCCGTTCCCCACCTGCTCTCATTTCTTCTCCTCCTCCAGACTCCTCCTGGCCTGTACACCCCCAAGCTGCCCCTGGTTCCTTCTGTTCCCCTTTCCACACCCGACGCGTCCGTCCCTCTGCACCCAACGCCCCCCTCCCCGCAGACAGCCCCCAGCGTATTCCCCGTTGTCCCTTCGGGTAGGATACAATATATGTAGTGGGTTTCCCGGTCTTCTGGCCGTGGACGCTGCATCTCCGCCCGGCTCTGGGCCATGCTGTGCTCGCAGGACACGAGGAGCTCCGCCAGACGCTGGGGCCGCCGTGCTCGCACTGCCCGGGCCTCCCGGGCCTCCCGGGCCTTCCGCTCCGGTGCAGCCTGCGTCTGCTGCCCGCTGCATGGCCACGGCGCTCCGCCTTCGACCCCGCCCTCGCCCTCGGAGAGCTGGTCTAACCGACAGACTGCGCTCTCCGCGGGAGGCTGAGGAACTGCAGCTCCTTTCCGAAGCTCTGCCCCTTCGCACTGACTCCGACCAGAGGCCGGCCGCCACCGGGCCCTAGTAAGGACTCCGGGTGTGTGGTGAGTTCCCGCCAAACCTGCCCGGCAGCCCGTGGGCCCCGGGAGACCCTGTGGTGGCCTAGACAATGAGCCCTCCCTCATGAAGCTCTGCCCCTAAGAGCAACATGTGGCCCCCAGTGTGCCCGCCTAACCCGTCCTGCCTTAGCCCCCTCCACCTACCTCGTGTGAAGCACCAGACAGGTGGTTGCTTTCCCGCCCTGTCACTTCCTTGGGCCCAATGTCCCCAAGAGATGTGGCTCAACGTACTTGCAGTGATTTGTGGAGGGAGGTGAAGTCGGGTAACCCACAAGGGATGGTGTTCTGCATCCCACCCCCATTGCCAATGTAGATGGGGAAACCAAAGGGGGCTTTAAAGGGGACGACGGCCCAATCATATCTGCATTTTTAGAAACGAAGTGGGCGGTGTGAAGGTCAAGCCTGACAGCAGGGAGACCCAAACAGAGGCAAGGAAGGAAACAATAGGGACCTGAGATAAAGTAGTGGCAGTGCTAACAGGGCTAATGTCATCTGTGAAAAATCAGGATGCAAAACCAAAATCACTAAAATCCCAATTTAGTAAATTACCATATACATGCACTGAAACTTAGAACAATACACCAAAATGTAAATACTCATTACCACTGTGTGATGGCACACTGGATTATAACTGCCTTTTTGTGTTTGTCCGCAAATTTTTGACGATGACCTTATATGACATTTTAAATCAAAAACAAGTTCTTAAAGTGACATGAAATTTCTGACAGTGATTGTCATGGTAGTTTTCTATTTTCCTCTTTTGTAATCATAAGGAAGGACATAAAGCTGAGCTATATCACCAAATCCTGTTGGAGCTCCCCCTCAAAACAGCCCCTCATCAGTCCACTTTCTCTACTGCTCCATTGCTAGTCTCCAGTGGGAGCCACCATCTCTCCCTGAACAGCTTCCTGTCTGGTTTCCTTCTACACTTGCTGCTCTAGAGCCTGTTCTCCACACAGAAGAATCAGGTCTTAATTTTTAGTATAAATCACATCATATCACATCCCTGCTTAAAATCCTAAAACGATTTCCCATTGCCCTTGGAATCAAATCTAAACTCTTTACTGTAGCTTATGTCAACTGATGGTTGTTGGTGCCAATTCAATATTACCTGGAATCCCCAGTTTGGGATGCAGTGAAGGACAATTTATTCAGCACAAAAAGCTTAATTGTGCCACAGCCCAGCTGTGAGAATGTTCAATAGTGTTACAGCTCAATTATGAGAGAACACAACTGTGGAACAGCATGCCTGTGAGGTGGCTCTGGGGCAAATCAGCACCAGGGTGAGGGCCCTCTAAGGCTAGACAGCTCTGCTCTGCTCCACTCCATTCTGCTCCACTCTGCCCTGTTCTGCTCCACTTGCTCTTCTCCGCTCTGGTCCACTGAGACTTCTTGTGTATTTGGTCTTCAGTGTTTCAGCTCCAGCCTGGGAAACACACTCCAGTCTTCGGTGTAAAGGGAAAGTGTACTCTCCAAGACAGAAGTTAAGTCTTGCCCCTGGTCCCTGATTGGTCCATCCTCATGCAAATGACACTCCAAGTTCTTACAGTTTGATTGGTCCAAAAAGCACTGTCCTGATTGGTTAGAATGGAGCTTCTCTGATTGGTGGGTGAAGATGCTGATGAGGGTGTAATTACACAGCTCTGGTTGGATGGGGAAAGTTTCAGTCTTATTCGTTGAAATAGGATTCCAGGAACTACTTTATAAGGGTTGGCCCAGACGGCAGGAACACACTACAGGCAGGCAGTTCAGTGTAGGCTTCTCCTGAAGCAGGGCTTGCATGAAAGGCCCCTGTTTAGAAACAGCTGCTAGGCTCTGTTTGATTTTTTGTTTGTTTTTGTTTTTGTTGTTGTTGTTTTTTGAACCCAGTAATCCACTAAGATCCCTTCTTAGTAGGTATCTTGTTAGGATCCACACTTGTAAAAGCCCTGGGTGACCTGGCTGCCACCTCCTCCACACTCTACCCTCACCTGCCTGCTTCCTCATTCTCTGCAACCTCTGGGGGTTTTCTGTACTCCTGACCAGAGGTGACCCACCCCCAGTCCTTTGCACTTACTCTTCTGTTTGGAAGACTATCCCCAAACTTTCCCATGGCTGGCTCTTTCTTGTCATTAGGATCTTGGCTCCAATGTCACCTCTGAGAGGACCTCTGGGTCACCAGTCTAACATACTACCCCCAGGCATGCTTCATCACATTTGCCCACTTTAATTTGCTGCATAGCATTTCTAATAATCTGAAATTATAACCTTGTTTTGTTCACTTCTATATTGTTGATATACCATCTCTAGTACCTTTATTTTTTTTGTTCAGTGCAGTTTATGCAATAGGTGGTTTGTTGCCTGTTGAATAAAAGAGTATTACTAAGTACAAAACTCGATCACTGTCATGGACCCAGCAATCTGCAGGTAGAAAGTTACTTCACAAATAGGAAACAACATATGTACAATGTTGCTCCTTATAACCTAATCAGTAACAGAAAGTTATTGGATACAATGTACATGTCCACCAGCAGGGAATTGGTGAAATAAACTACAGCACCTTCATGCAACAGTCCTAAGCAGCAATAAAAAAAAAAGAATGAAAAAGTGAAATGATTTGCAGGATACATTGTTATGTGAAAAAAGCAGAGTGCAAAGGATACACACACTCATGGACACCACGCACTCTCAGACACACATACTCATTGGGAAAAAGACACAAGAAGGAGATACCCCAAACTAATGAAAATGGTCACCTGGAGGAGGTTGACATGGGTATAGCATTTCTTGGAATATACCTTTTTGTGTAGTTTTGACTTTGAACCATGTAATATTTTACATGTCCAAAAATACATTTGAAAGAGTGGAAAAGATCAAATGCTAAAATTTAATAAAATCAAAAACAAATGAGGCTAAGTGAATATCCAATTTATAACAAAACCATACAGAGAAAATAATTCAGGTGCCTTTTAAACTCAGCAGTCTGACTGTACTCCCTTCACAGGATGTATTCTAAGGACAAAAGTCACTGGCCTTACTCTTAAGATGTTTGTTGTTGGCAACGGTAGTGATGATGTGACTCTGAAACTATTTTGGGTGTACTTTAAGACAGACTCTATCTGGTAGAGCAAATGAGTAAATATATCTACGTTGTCGGGAATGAGAATTCTCACTGTGGAATAAGGGAAGGTGACAAAGAACTGTGACACTGGATTGAAATTGGGGATTGCAGTATGAACTCTTAAAAATATATTTCCTAGTTTTGTCCACTGAAAGAGTCTAGAAGCAATGACACCCTGAGAGCAATGAGCACACCCTGCACCCAGACCTTGTGTCCACGACGACATTCTCCACTAAAAGGAACCAGACCTCCTCGGAGAAATGGCTGATTCCAGGGCTGGGACAGGAAAAAAACACAAGATGAGCCTGAAGTACATTACTCTTAGGAGTTGCTCATGTGGTTAAGGCAACCTGCACCTTGACCACGTGATCAAATTGAGCCTTCTCAACAGTGGGATGGCCTGACCAGAAAGTAAGGAAGTGCTTTAAAAACAAAAGGTCATGAGGCGTGTCAAAGGGACATAGTTGTCAACCAGGAAGAACCAAAGCTAGAACAATTTGAGCATCCAAAAGGATATTAAACCTATTGGAGAGGAGTATGACTGGAAGGGGGCACCAGGGAAGGTGCTGCAGTGCTGGCAATATTCTGTATTTCAATCTGGAGAGGATAGATACGTAGGAGTATTCACTTTAAAAATCCATCAATCTGTAAAGTGATGATTTATGCACATTACTGTACGCATGCTATAGTCCAATAAAAACTGCCCCCTAAAATGACACTCTTGGATTCTAAGTTGTTGAATAATAATAATAATAAAATGCATCCACGGTGATAACTTTGATAACTGGGCAAAGAGAGCAGGGAAAAAGGAGAAATGCCAACTAATAATTGTAGAAAAAAAGAATCAGAAAACCATCATTTGCAGCCACCAATGCAATTTATTCAGGGAAGAATCATCCTTGGATGGTGAAACCATTAGATAAAGGCTGTTGGGGAAGAGAATATTCACAGGGCCTCAAGGTATCACCCTAGATATTACTTGTGCATTAGGAAGGGAAAAATGCAACTTTGCCACCGAGAGACCCGGCAGCCTCCTCCTTGACCATGTGATCAAACTAACAAAGCCCCCCTAAGAGTGGGACAGCCTGACCCCGTGCCTCCTGATGGTGGGTGGGGGGGAGGGAAAGACACAGCACACCCTTGGCAGTGCTCTAGTCAAAACGCTTAAGCGGAATCTAATGAGGAAGGAATCAGGCAAATCCAGACTCTGGAACATTCTACAAGGCAACAGCTCTGGACTGTTCCAAAAATATTGTTCCCTGATTGCCTATGGAGAAGGGAGAGTTGGGAGAGGCAAAGGTAGCTTCCTGCTTCCTGTCATTAAAAGCCTGGCTGAGTGACGTTGCCATTCATCCAGGCAGGCTAATGTGGGTGCCAAGATGAAGGGAACTGTGTCTTCCAGTCCCGGTGTTGCTAGCATTTGGGACATGACAGGCACTCAGTGGACGTGTGCTAAAAGCATGAATGAGATGTCTGCAGGAGAGCCAGGAGCTGTCTCAGAATCACACCACAGACGCGGGAGTGAAGGTGGACAAGCTCCCCTGAGAGAAGAGAAGGACTCCAGGGACAGATAACTGTGCAGACAGAGTCCCAGAGAGCAGTTTCCAGGCTCTCGGCCTCACTGGGAAGGTGCTGGCTCAGGTAGTAGATGGCCGTCAGCTGTGGCCAGTTAGCCATTAACCACTGATATAGCTGCCGGGGCTACATTGGTTGGTTGGCTGGCTGGCTGGCAGGCAGGCAGAGAAGTAGACAGTAGGTTGCAGATCATGTGGATCCTACTTCATGTGCTTTGCTCAGCCGCCAGTGAGACTGGGGTGCAGGAAGACCCCTTGTTGGGGTACTGGCGGATGTTTGCTCCCTGTGTCTCCAACCCAGCTGCCAGCGAGACTATAGTGGTATGACTCCCCTATCTATGGCTCCGTGGGTGTTCCATTTTGGCCTCACCATATCCTGCGTTCTGGTGCGGGGAGTGGGACCAGAGTCCCTGCATGACAGCCCTGGAGCCCCCCAACATTAAGAGGTGATGTATGTGTGTATATGGGGTTGGACAGGGGAAGAACCAGCAAAGGAGCCAGAGAAGGAAGGAGCAATGAAGTGGAAGAAAAAGCAGGAGAGTGAGTACAGAAGACAGCGAGGGATGAGGAATGCCAGAGTCATTTGTTTACCCCAAGAGGGTGGGAAGGGGGTCAATTTCCCAGGAGCTCAGGGAGGCCGCTCTAGCTGGGCCCTGGAGGTGGACAGTTCCATTGTCTCTCCTGTAAGCTTTTCAGAGCTCGTAGTCTGAGCCTGGCCACAGCTGTTGCATCTTCTTCAGGAGTGCCTGGCCTGGCTAAGCAGTGCCCCTGCTGAACCTATAGGAGCTGGCAAGGCCTGGTTTTGGCCAGGGGTGCATGGGAGGCCTGAAAGGTGCCAGCAAATTGTGGGCACAGCTAACCTGTCACCTGGGCACTTCCAACTGAACAAGCCCACCCCAAAGCAAATGCTGCTGTCCTCTGCATCTGCCCCTCCTCCCTGAGCCTTTGGGAAATGGCACCACAAGCATCTCAGTCCAGGTGCCAGACCATTTCTGTCTGAGAGGCCACCACTTCTCCTGTCTTCTAGTGTCATCATGATCACAACAGAGCCTGCAAGCTGCACCATGTCCCTGGGGGGCAAGGACTGCTCAAGGCCCCTCCTCGAGGCAATGGGTGTCAGGGCCCCACAGTGGGCAGAGGACAGGGAGGCACCCCCTCCTGGGTGGCCACTTGGTACAAGGGGCCTGCAGAAAAACATTCTGCTGCCTGTTGCAGGATGTCAGCATTTGGAGCCTGCAGGTATACATGGGGCCATCTCCAGACTCCAGAGGCTAAGGCGGAGTGCAGCCTGTGGTTGCTGCATCCTCACGGGGAGTCCCTTGTCTCCTGTCATGATGGCACAGGGCCTGGACCAGAGCCTCCTGGCCCCGAACCCCTGGGGCCTCCTCCCATCTCTCACTCCTGCAGCTTTTCCTCCCTCTCCTGCCTTCCCTTCCCCACCTGCCTGTCCCTGCTGTGCCATACACAAGCTTCTGAATTGACAGTTCCCCCGTCACCATCACCGCCTCCTCCCCTCCCCTTGCAACTGCTTCTGGCCCACAACATCACCAGCCAACTTGTTACTAACGCAGAGGAGGCTCCGTTCTGCTCTCACTTTGCCTCTTGGCAGCACTGGACAGCTTCCCGTGTGGAGGGCATTCTTGGCTTCTGACTCTGAGCTCTCCCCATGGCCTTTCATCTGAGGGGTTCCTGGCCTCTACTGCATCTTCAGTTGATCCCCAAGGCCTGGTCCTCCCCTCTCTTTTCATGCCCCATGCTCTGGGAAGCCACCTCATCTGTCGTCACAGCTTCTAGGATGTCCTGTCTACAGATAACTCCCCACCATCGTTGTAGAAGGCTGTAGAGGGCTCTGGCATCAGACTGGGCCTGGGTCCCAGGCAGCGCTTCCTTCAGCAGGGCTCCCATCATACATCCTAAAGACTCCACTCGTGTCTCCCCACTCAGTTCCTGACCCCATGCCCAACTGCCCAGCAGATGGCTCCTAACTACCAGATGATTCTGCCACCCCCAAGCCGGGAGCCACTCGCCCAAGGGACTCAACAGCGACCATCTCTAGGGTCTGTCTGAAATGTTCATCTGCATGTGTCACTCCCCTGCAGCGGACAGTTGCTGTTTGGGGCCACTGTACAGCTCTCCCCAAGAACCTGGCTTTTGTTGCGAATGACCCTCTCCCTCCCACAACCCATTTATGTCCAGGGCGCTGGCATCCCACCACCCAGCTCACGACGGCCAAAATGATTGGAGGCACGACCCAGTTCTGACCAATGAGAGGACAGCATTTATTTGCTGGAGGTGGGAAAGAAGTGTGAGAAAGAAGCTACACTACAGGGTGCGAAGGTGCTCCTTGTTGGAAGGTGCTCCTTGCTGGCTGTGAATGAGGGATTCGGTGGAAGCGGCAGGCAGCCATCTTTTGATCCTGAGGCGGCGGCCTGGGATGAAGCAGACACTGCAGAGTGCAGAGGGGAGGTAGGAAGAAACTGGGTATTTGGTAAAATTGTTCATCTGCTGCCAATACCCCTGGACTTCTCAGTTTTGTAAACCGGTAAGTTTCCTTTATTGTTTAAACCAATTTCCTTTATGGTTAAACCAGTTATTGGAAACCAAAAGCAGCCTAGCCAACAGTTCTTTTTGGATCAAAGTCTCACATTCACCTTTAGTGCTATTTAAAATTTCAACATAAACTTCCTGACTCAATATAAATCAGAGCATTGGCAAGTCTGTCACATGAGCTGCCAGACGACACAGGCTCCTAAGCTGGCCCTGCTGTTTGTTCCCAGCTCTCAGGTGGGGCCAGGGGCTTCTGTCTGCTCTTCAAAGCCTTCATCCATTGGGCCTCTGTCTGTCTTCCCAGCCCAGGGACCCAGCGTTTGCCCCACGAGGCCCAGGTAGGAGGGCCTCACGCAGGGAGGGTGGCGAGGCTGGAGCGTCCTCCTGTGCACGTGGCTTCCTTCCAGCCTTGGCTGCCCTGGGTGCCCCCTTCCAAGGAGCAGGTGCTTGGATGATGTCTAGTGCCCACACCAGGCAGGGTGGGATGACCAGTGTCACTAGCCTCTGCTTCTGCCCCCTCCCTGGTATCCCAAGGTTTCTTCTCAGGCAGTGAGGGGCGTGCAAGGTGAAAAGTTCCTGTGCACTTGTGGCCGGGGAGGGTCCGCTTCCACACTGGGGGTGAGTGCATGGTGTTGGGGCCTGGCTCTGGCACTTCACCCACCATCCCTAAGAAGCAAGAACTACCCGCGTCCAGAGGGAGAGAAACAGAGGGGGTACCCAGGGAAGAGCTGTGACAGGAAGGGCCAGGACACCCCTCTCTGGGCCACAGTGGCCACTGATTGGCTTTTGGCCTCAGTTTGTTTAGAGAACACAAAGGGGAGAACTGCTGCAGACCCCCGCCCCCCAGGGCTGGGGTAAGGATGAAGGAAATTGAATGAGGTTTAAGGAGTGGCCCTCACTGGGCAGAGTCAATGATTGGGGATGCACGTGGCACAGGGACTTGCCTGAGGTCACACCACAGAGCTGGGCGACGTTCATCCCCGACTCCCCAACCTGCTTTTCCCACGTCGAGTGCACACGGGCTGCAGCAGCTGAGGTGCCCAGGGCTGGCTGTCACTTGGCTTCCTGCCAATGCTGGACCTGCCAGAGGTCTGGAAAGGAGTCACTTGAGGGTTTATTTTCAGTGGGCTTAACACGAAATGTCAAAGCCCATCCCTCGGAACCTTCCGAACAGCCCCTCTCTCCTCATCCTGAGGCACTTCTAGAAGCTGGATGGACTTGGATTCTGGCTCCCCCACTTCACTGCCAGGAACCTCGGCTGTCTCACCTTCTGTGCGAGGTGCGGGAGCAAACCCAGGTCGAGTGCTTTGAGTGGTGCCTGGCACCTAAAAAGAGCTGGGTACAGGTACCTGGTTACCTGCCAGCTATTATTATTATGAGCCAAATTGCAACATGAGAACACATTTAATGCTACATGCAGCTTGCAGCCTGGCTGGGCTCATCCCATACTCCATGAATCCTATTTGGAGAACCCCTTCTCCACAGCTTCAGTGACTTCGGGGTGCAGGAAGCGGCTAGCTAAACGTTCGATGTCATCCAGGGTCAGGCGGCTGAGGGACCTCTCATAATCCTGAGGAGAGAAGGCCCGAGGATTCAGGGATTGCCAGTGGGGGCACACAAGGGCAGAGGCCGGGGCTGGGAGCAGCTGGGGCAGGAGGGACCCGCTCAGGCTAGCCTTCTCACCCTCTGTAGTTGATCCAGGACTCTGCTGGCATCTGCAGCACTGAAGTGGCGGGCCAAAACTTTGGCAATCAGCTGCCAGGCCGGTGGACGCGGGGGTGGGGCCTCGGTCAGTCTGCGGGCGGCGGCACTTTCTTCCAGTAACACCTTCTCCAGAGGTTTGACCACTAGGTTGAGCTTGGAATTGGGCCCAATGCTGTAATCGGAGAGTCTTTTCCCATCTGCCAAAAAGAGATGGATGAAGTCGTTACCCACAGCGGTGGGGGTGGACTCAGAGAGCTGCGGCATCTGGCTCAGGAGGTTCTGCCACCGACCGGACGGTCAAGGCGCCGCCACCCCATCCATCACACTGCACCCTGGCTCGGCCTGGACACCCGGTCCGCCGACCTCCTGCGGGGCTCCCTGGGCATTTCCTCTCCCCGTTACCTGCCAGGGCCTTGCCCTTGAACAGCAGCCGCTGCTGGCGCACCGGGATGTTCAGCTTCTCTGAGACCACATGTTTCAGCGTGGACACCAGCTCGTCTTCCGACACCTGGCCAGGCCGAGGGTGGGAGCGGCGGTTGAGCCCGCGGCCCCCGCTAAGGACAGCTCTCTCGGCCTCCCCGGCGCGGCTGGCCCGCCCGCCCCATCCCCGCCCTCGGCCCGGCCCAGCGCCCGGTGGGGGGAGGGGGGAGTGCGCTGGCCGGACCAGCGGCGGAGACCCGGCGACGCTACCTGCAGGCTGCACTCGCGGCCCTGGAGTGCCTTCACCGTTAGCTGCATGGCGGCCGCGGCGTCCACTCCCGCGGGCGTGCACCCCAACAGTCCCCGCCGCCGCCCCGGGCGCGCGCCGGAACAGCCCGCCGCCGCCGGAAGCAGCGAGAGGGGCGCGCCCAGCGCTCTGGCTCCGCCTCCGCCCCGCCCCTTCCCTGTCACCCTCGCTGTCCCGCCTCGCACCCGCACCGGGACACCCCAGGCTGACAGGTCCCCGCTGGCGACCGTGCAGGAGGGCTCGCCAGGACGGGTAGGAGGACTGAGCTGGGCCAAGTGGGCTTAGTCTGGGAGCCGCTCGCCCGCCTGGGGCCTGGCCCGCCCTGAGTTCCCAGCCTGTTAGTGGAGCAGATCTGTGCAGTTGCCAAGTCACCGTCTCCCTGGAGTCAACAAAGGGCCCCGCCCTGCCACGCTTGCCCCACTCACTGCCCAGGGGCCTTCTGCCCCCTCCTTTCTAGTCTGGGGGCGGAAAGCCAACTGAGCTTGGGAACAGGCAGGGGAGGAAGGCCTCTGCCCTCATTCTCCCACCGCTCATTCTAGAACAGAGAGGCCCACCTCTCACAGAGAGGGGATGGAGGGGAAGGAGGACTGAGAGAGAAAGTCTGTGCATAAGTCACCGTGGCACCCAAGCCAGTCCTCCACCCTGGCCCACACCTACCCAGTCACACCCTTCGGACCCCCACCACCAGGCCCCAAAGGGCAAAGATCAGAAAGGACCCAAGCTTGCTTCTCTCTTTTATTGAAATATATTTTCTGGGCAGTGCCCACCTACCTAAATCAGCAAGGCCTCTTTGGCACTGAAAGCTGGAGAATAAAAAACCAGTAAAAAAAATAAGCCTGGATTTTTCTGAGTGCATAGTGCATGAAAACTAAAGGCCTTTGGTACACAAGAACTGTGGGGACAGTAGGTGGAGGGTAAGGGCTGAGGGTGGCCAAAGCTTGACCCAGGGGCCTCAGGGAACTGGGAACAGGCTGCTATAGATGAAGTGGCCAATGACCAAGGCCAGCATCTCTGAGGTGCCACTCAGTGCTACAATGAAGGGGGCCTGGGAGGCGTAGTCAGCCTGAAGGCGGCGGAGGGACAGCTGCAGCATGGCCAAGGCCAGTAGGCTGTTCTGTACCCCTACCTCAATGCTGACTGTCCGCCGTTGGGCCACTGGCAGCTTTAGGCATGTGGCCAGGCAGTAGCCTACCAGCAGGCCAACCAGGGGCACAGTGAGGCCCACCAGCACGATGGGCAGCCTGACGTCTGCCAGGATGAAGACCCCCATGCGGTAGGCGAGGAAGAGGCCGCCCAGGAGCAGCACAAAGCTGAAGGGCTTGATGACCTGCAGCAACAGCTGGGAGAGCTTGGGAAGCTTGGACTTGATAAGCACGCCTGCTGCGATGGGGATGGCGACGAACAGCAGGCTCCCCAGGATCTTGGAGATGGGCACGTGGAGTGTTTCGTGGATACTCAGCAGGCGGCTGTAGACAGCTGAGGACAGTGGCAGTAAGCAAGTGGCAGCCACTGTGGAGATGAAAGTCATGGAGATGGCCAGGGTGACATCCCCTCCCAGGAGGAGGCTGAAGAGGTAGCTCCCGCCGCCGCCAGGCGACGAGCAGGTGATGATGAGACCCAGAGCAAGGGCCTTGGGCAGCATGAAGACCTTGGCCATCAGGAAAGCATAGAAGGGCATGACTAGAAACTGGCCCAGGAGGCCCAGCAGCATGGGCTGGGGGCTCTGCAGGAGCTCCTTCAGAACCTTGAGCTCCACTTTGCACCCGAACGAACACTTGTTGACAAAGATAAGAGGCAGGAGCAGGTAGAGTATTGGGTTCTCCGAGAAGTGGACCTGGTCGGCACCAAGGATGGCGGGGGCATCTTCGGCAGGCAAAACCTTGATGCAGAAATCTCTCCGCTCCTCGATCAGCACGGGTGGGGTCTGACGGGGATCCATGAGCTGGATGTGGAGTGGGGCTTGCCCGGACAGACCTGAGTAGATGCTCACCACGAAGCCGCCGCCGCCGCCGCCGCCCCAGGTTATGGCACTCACATTCTTGATGGTCAGTACCTCTGTGTCCAGAGAGGTGACGCTCAGCACCGGGCTGGGCCCTGCCCAGTTGCCCTGGCCCGGGTACTGGCTTGAGATCACAATGATGCCCTCACTCTTCTCTGGGAATTCGAACTCCACCACGGAACCATCCCCGATGCTCAAGTAGCGGCCCCCTGGCAGTGGCCCAGGATGGCCAAGCACCGTGCTGACGTTGGCGCAGGCTGCTCCCTGGGCCCCCCACGGTAGGCTGACAAGCAGCACGGCAGCCCTGAGCATGCCCAGGGAGGCTGTGCAACGACTGCCACCTCCCAGGCCAGGCCGTGACTGGGACCTGCCCCTCCGAAACACCATGGCTCCTTCCGGAGGACGGTGTGCCCAGGCCCTTTGCAGCTTAGGAGAGCAGCCCCACTGGTGCCTTCAGGATGTCATGAGAAGGGTCCATGGGTAGGGCCTGGCCCTGTTCTGCCTTCCTTGATGGCAGAGCTCTTCCTGAGGAGAGAAAGCACACAGAGAGGTGGCTGGTGAGGGTGAGCAGCAGGAAGCCCAGGAGCGTGGGGACCTGGAAGCTCACTGCTGAGACACCCATCAGGGCCCCCTGCCCCAAGCCTGGAAACAAAAAGGCAATGCCTAGTGCTGGCCCTTGAGTGCCATTTGGCTGTCCCCTCCCCCAGCACAGCTGCCTCAAGCTTGCCATCCCTCACCCAGAGAGGCCACCTACAGATAGGAGCTCCCGATCAGCCTGCCTACACCTGCTGACTTCCCTGGGCTTGCCCCCAGCACGGCAACCCTCTGGAGATGTCCTGATATCAAGGGATTCTGGAGAGTCACCTCCGATCCTGTCACCACTAGCCTGCTCCGCACCAGCTTCAAGACACAGTACAGCGGAGCCACATCAAGCAGTGCCACATCAAGCAGTGCCACAACCAGGATGAAATCTCGGAAAGGTTGCCCAGCGACGACAAAGAGACAAGCCCAAGGAGAGCAAAGGGTGCTGATGGGAAAGATGGGCTCAGGCCAGATCAAGAGGCCATTAGAGAGCAGGTTAGGGCGGCTAAGTGTCATCCCTCGGGCAGAAAGCAATCGGCAAAGTGGTGTCGGCAGTGGTGACCATCAGGCCAAAGGCTGGTGTCCACAACTGACATGCAGCTGTGGCTACCTGGCCTACCCTACCTGCTGCCGGCAGTGTGATAGGGGTCCTGGGGGAGGGAGCAGGGAAGTTGCTGGAAAGGGCAGCAGGAGGGGGTCTGACAGGGCCACATGTCTGCTGGGGGGCTTCTCCTCCTTTTGTCAGAGTTCCCACTCCTCTGGCAGTCCCGGAATTGGAGCTCCTACAGCCGCTGTGTCACAGCTGACAGGCTTTGCTTGGAGTCCGGGGGCTCCTCCCCAGGCCCATATGCAATCCTACCAGAGCCCGGAACTCCCAGTGGGACTATGAATGTTTCTAGGAAGGACGGGAGCCTCGGGATGAAGAGGAGGTTCGCCTCGTTCTACTTCTCAATTTGGCCAGCCAACGCCCTATTGTCACATCCCCTGCTGGAACTGGGGCAACTAGGATGGGGACACGATGCTTTTTCATCACTGCTGTTGGTTGCTTCATGCCCTGCAGTGTCCCAGTCCTGGCAGAGGCCCCCGCCTCTCTAGATCCTATCAGTCTTTGGCCCTGGGCTCCCTCATCCGAGACCGGGGATCAAGAGTAGTAGGTGGAGGGCAGGTTAAGCAAAAGGCTCATCTGCGGGAAAGGTTCCTCTCTACCCCCTGGGACGCCATGGCCTCTGCTGGTTTGGAGTTTGGGTTACTTACCCTGGAGGCTTTGATCCAGCCTTGTGTCCCACCGCTGAAGAGGGAGGCAGGAAAAGCAGAGGGAGTATGAGGAATAAAGTGGAGGGGAGTCACAGGGAAAAGACGAAGGCACACGGGACTGCAGCCACCGTGGTGGCGTGAATCAGTTCAGAAGGGAGAGGAGGCTAAGGGCCATTCACCCTGTCCTTCCAGTACAGCTGGCGGCTTTGAGTCACTGCACGAGGGGTCTGGCCCAGATCCCACACCATTTCTGCTTGAAGGGTCGGAAGACTTTGAACAGATGCACCCCAAGGCAGGGAAGAGAACCCCGGGCCGGCCGCTTTCTCCACACCGGCCGAATGACTGTTCGGTGTTAGGGCAGTAGTCAGTGCTGACCCAGGGCTCCTCCCTACCTAGGAGTCGGGAAGTTGTCGGATTGGTCACCAGCAGAGCTCGGCGCGAACCCGGGAGTGAGGGAGGGAAGGGAAGGCGCGCCGTTGCCGGGCTCTCGCTGCCGCCCCGCAGCTGACAGCCCAGCGACCCGCCCGGCGGTCCCGGGGTTGCAGCGGGGGAGTCCTCACGTCATTCACAGGCCCCGCGATCGCGCCAGGCCTCACCAACACCGGGCGGCGGCCCTTCCACACCGGGCCTGGCCGCCCGCCCGGGCGAACACGGAGCCGGGCCGGGGCCAGAGGCCGCTGTCCGCCCGCCCTTTCCGGCCCGAGGCTCTCACCTGCCTACAGCCCCCGAGCTCGGCGCCGGCGCCAGCGCCTGCCGGGCCGGCGGACGCTTGCGAGCTCGGCCCGCTGGGGCCCCGCCCCATTCGCCTTCGGCCCCACCTTCCGCCCCGCCTCGCGCGCTCGCTCCGCCTCCACCGCGGCCGCGGGCTAACCTAAGGCGGCTGTGGCCGGTTACAACCGGATGTGACGGCTCTGGGAGCGACAGGCCGGCGCAGGCGCACGAGCCTGGACACCTTCCGGGTCGCGGTTGGTCTGCGCTGGGCGCGGCTCCTTATAGTGCTCTCGCTGTGGGTCCGAGTCTTCTGTGATTGCCGCCACTGGGGTGACCGGCTCCGGGTAGGGGCCCCAGTCATTCCCAAACATTCTGCGACCTCTGGGGGCAGTGGGACACAGGCTTAGCCGTTAGCAGAGCTGGGATGCCTGGACTCAGGGTTTCGGTCACGTTTCCGGGGGGCCCAGCCCCGGGGCCCGAGGGCCGGGTCCGACCAAGCCGGGGTCTGGGTCCCAGGCTCGGCCTGGTTCCACCTCCCTTCGTTCAAGAATAGACCAAGTGCCTCTTTGCACACTGTGAAACATCAGTGGACTTGTCCGCCTTTCAAAACTACTTGGCGCCACCAGCAAGGTCCGGAGGCTTCTCAGAAGAGGAATGCAAATAGATGGCATAAGGTTGGGCAGAAAGGTGGTGAGGGTGTACACAGGACATGGGAAGACTGAGCAACTGGAGAGTGGAACGGCATTTGCGTTCAGTCTGCCAGTGGGTCAGTGGCTACCCACTGCTCGGGAACAACCTGCTGTCACGGCTGTGATGGAGGCCACCGGTCCCTAAAGTTGCAGGGACTTACCCCCGTGAGGTGTGCAAGACAGACACATCGTTGAGAATGTCTTGAAAAACATATCGTCTCCTTTTAATTTTTCAAATAAAGAGTAATTTTAATAAAAACCTATTAAACTTATTTAAATACATTTTATTTTAAAATTTATATTTGTGTTTTGTAAAGTTCAGACTCGTACATGCTTATTATACATAAGCAGATATACACATGGTGGGTATGCACACTGAGGAGGGTTTGATTTATGTCGGTGATCAAACACACTCAGAGGCCATAGCTCTAGGCTGTTCTTTAGCCTCAGAGCGTAAGTTGTGTGTGTGTGGACGTAGTGTCCTGGAACATTGGCACTGTCCCTCTCAAATAGGGTTGAGGGGTCCTGATGGAAGCAGGCTGGCACAAGTGAGAGGGCTGGCCTTGGCACAGCTGCGTTGAAGACTGGAGTCTGCCAAAGGGCGGTGGGGTAGGGCTGTCCAAGGACAGGGTAAAGCTGGCCAGAGGGAGGAGGGGAATGTGTCCAGGGGAAGAACCAGGGACGGAAAACCTAAAAGATGTGCCCCCCTGGAGGAAACCTGTGTTTTTATATTCCAACCGAATGGGAACTGCTATCAGGACAAGGAGAGCAAATGCAGCCAGAAGGCTGCTCCCCATCATCGTCAGTCACTTCAGCCTTCCCTGAGAAGCCAGAGTGGGCTGCTGGGGTGTCTGACATGAGGGAATTTGGAGGCCTTCTCTGCAGGCAAAAGGGATAGCTAAATTAAAGGCAAGAGAATGTTCATAGTTTATTTAACGAAATAATAATTTACCCAAGAAGAGGAGGAAGGGCTCTACAAAAAAAGTCAAAGATACCTAGTTTCAAAAGAGAAGTCACTGGACTGAGAACAGATTAAACAAATGATAGTGACTGCCAAAGCAACATACATGCACTGCAGATGGGAGACCTGCCACAGGACTACGTAATAGGGTCACGATGGTGACCATGAGGAGTGCCCACCCTCTGCTGTTCAGGCAGCGGCCTCCAGGAATACTATGTGGTGAACAGGTATGCATGGAAGGCATGTTCTATACAAGCACAGGATGGGATGCATGTAGTATTTACAGGGAAGTATAGTGCCTGCCCCGCCTTAGGTTACAGCACCTCAATTTCCTTTGGGGGAACCACCTCTCCTCCACTCTGTACACAAGGTTTGCATGTGGGTTACCCCGAACTGTGGCCTCTGGGGTGGGCACATCAGAGCCACATAGACTGATGCAAGGATAAACCCATAATCCTGTCTGGACCAATGAGAGTCCCCAGGGACTTGTACTGGAACTACTGGGAAGGTGGGAGCTCTTTAGGCTGAGGTTGCTAAACTGGGACCTCTCTATGATTGCTCCCCCTATGTGGGGGAGACAGCATATTTGAAAAGGAATCATACAGAGAAAAACAGCCAAAAGATGGAGAGAGCCCATGACATTGGGGCTAGAGTCCCCGGGGGCTTTGGGGTGCATCACAGGAGCAATAAGTCTCCCTCCTGTCATAACTTACTTATTTTTGCTTCTGTCAGTTTGAGTTGGGATTCTGGTACTTGTAACCGAGGATGTCAACTCCTAAAGGGCAGGACTGCACTCCACACCGACATCAGCTTCCGAATGTGTGTGAGGCCAAGTGGGGGATAAAGCTGGCCCGCAGTTTCCATCCATGTGACTTTGGCGACCCCCAGTGAGGGCACAGCCCCCTGAGGAGTTAGGGGCTATCACTGGGGCTCATGCCGTCTCCAGCATGTAACTGCCTGGCCCAGGGCGGGTCCTTGGTGAATGTTTGGGGATGGTCAGGCAGTCACAGCAGCGGTTTGAGAGGTAGTGGGGTCTACATGCCTCCCAGCCTTGCAGTACAGACCTTCAGTGAGGTTCCATTTCATTTGATCATTGTGATAGCCTGATGGGGACACTGGGGTTCACTTACACTATTCTACTTTGAGGGATGTTTGAAATTTTCTGTAAGAAAAAAAACGAACATATGTATGATACTATAACGGTAGATACACATCATTACATATTTGTCAGACCCACAGACTGTCCAACACAAGAGGGAACCCTAATGTCCACTTTGGGCTTTGGGTGATGATGATGTCAGTGGGGTGGGGTATGTATGTGGGAACTCTGTCTCTGTACTTCCTGCTCACATGGAAAATGCTTGGCACAAGGTCAGGCTGGGTGTCAGCTTCCATGATCACCATCTCCAGGGCAAGCAGCCTGGGCCTTCCTCGTGTCTCCGCTTCCCTGACTCTTCCCGCTCTTGGCATCACAACCAAAGCCTCTCCCTCCCGGGCTGTCCCCAGGCTGCCCATTCCTCTTCTGCCTGCTCCTTAAATCTTTTGTTTCTTGACACTGTGCTTGTACTCGGGCAGCACTGAACCCCTAGAAAGCAGAGGCTCAGGAAGCCCACCTCCAGAGCAGGACGTATAAGTCCATCAACCTGGCCACGGGCCCCTCGAGGTTGCCTGGCTGGCACCCCGATTCTTCACATATAGGAAGTTCAAAATGCCTTCTCTTCTTTTTCTGACCCCAGACCACTTCTGCACCCCTCAGATGTGGTAATCTAGCAAAACTCCTAGTAGTTTCTTGCTGATTCTTGATCAATGAGTGGAAATATAACTGTCATCTGTAAGAAATGCCAAATAGCCCATGTACTTGGCCCTTCGCAGCCCTGAGTTCAAAGGCATCCAAGATGAGTGCTGCAGGGAGACACACTAGCTCTTGAGGGAGGCTGGGTGTAGGGGGGAGGCACCTGGACTGGTTTTAATCCTCACCCGTGTCCTTACAGGCCTGTGCTGTGTCCGAGGGACTCAGTGGGTTTCCTTTGGCCCCAATGAACAGGACTCTCTCCCAGGCAAGGGATCGGGCTGCCAGCTGGGCAGCTGCTCTGCTCACCCATGAGTCACACACAGCTCAGCCCAGTGGCAGGAGCCCTGGAGACTAAGGCTGTGGGGACAGGTCGGCTGAGCCTCTGGGACATGTCCCTCCCCTCCAGGACAATGCTACCCCTGACTCCTCACTGAATGCACTTCATTCCACTGAGGATATCAATTTATTAAGAGTTCATCTAGAAGGCGGGCCATCTGACAAACTGCAGGACCACCACGCACTGCACTAGGGACCTTGCTCATGCTCGCTACGTTACTGCCCAGGCTGGCCAGGCTCCAAGGCGGTCCCTTCCTGCACACAGCAGGACAGGAGGCCACCAGGTCCCCTGCCTCGGCCGACATGGGGACACCATGGCTTTCACAGGTGCGGCTCACCAGAAGGAATCACACTGGAAACAGGACTAGCCTGCAGAGCAGTGAGCAGCTCTGGGATAAAGAGGTTCTAGAAGATGCCTCAACCAGCCGGCTGTGCAGTGAGGGGGTGAGCACCCAGGGCCTTGTGGCTGGAGGTGCTTGGGAATTGTGTGGGGGCTGAGTAGAGACAGAGGCTTTAGGAAAAGAAGGTGGGTACCTGGGCTCCCCTGACAAAGCACGATGGGCTGGCCCTTGTAGCCCCCACCACCAGTCATACTCCAGTCACTAGTCACCACCATGGAGCCCTGATGTGTTGGGGTAAGAGAGCACTCCTGGCCGGGTGTGGCATCGGGCCTCAGCCCTGTGCTGGTGCTGCCGCCGCCGCCGCTGCCGCCGCCTCCAACACCAGGCACACACAGCCTCCCTCAGCCTGGTTCTTGCGCTCGGCCGGCTAGCTGGCCGTGGTCTTCCTTGGGATGCAGCCTTCCATTTCTAGCGCCTCGGGCCAGCCTTCGTACTTATTGGTGTGCTTACTGTTCTTCACGTGCTGTGGGGTGGGAGGAGCAGGAAGTCATAGCCTCAGCCTTCAGGCACAGGGGACAGACAGAGCTTTCAGTTGCCTTGTGCTGGTCAACCAGCTGTGCACTCTCATGGCATTCATCCCCTCTGTCTGTTCCAGTGCCTTGATTTTCTCATCTAAAAATGGCAATAGCTGCACTGGCATGTCCCCCGTTCCAGGTGGAGTGTGTGTGTGTGTGTGTGTGTGTGTGTGTGTGTGTGTGTGTTGGGCGGTCAACTTCTCAGTACTTCTGTGGGCCTGGCACATACCAGGAAGGTAAGTGGGGAGTATGTGTATGTCCCCACCTTTCCCCAGCCCACACAGAGCTGCTGGAAGAGTAAGGTCAGAGGGCGTGTTTCTTCTTTGGGGGGTTAGCTGCTCTTTTGGCAGTGAGAGCCTTCTAGAAACCACTGGAACAGCCTGTTTGTCTTGTCCTGCAGTGGGAAGCAGAGCTTGGGGACACCATGGCATTCACAGGACTAGGAGCCTCCCAAAAATGAGGATGGCACCTCTCACAGGGCCTGACACATGTGGCCCCAGAGGAGCAGTCAGCCGATGGCAGCTAGGGATGGTGGGAGGAGAGCATGCAGTGGGAATTGGGGTACTGGGTTTTGGGAGGATGGGACAAGACTAAGTGCCTTGAAGATGTCTGGCAGAAAAGTTTTTTAGTTGTGAGTCTTGCCAATATGAAAGCTTTGCCCTTTAAAGACACTTTAGGATAAAATCCATACAGGACAGGGATGGTCAAAGTTACTGCCCCTCCTATGCAGACCAGGAGGAGATGAGGGCTGCCCCTCTGTGGGGCAGAATTTAGGGAAGTCTGCAGCATGAACAGAAGGGAACCTCATGGGATGCAGGCAGAAGGGGCAGGCCAGCTGCCCTGGGCTGGGAAGCAGAGGTGCCAGGCTCTCCACCCATACCTGCTCAAAGGGGCTCTTGTTCTGCACCCCCTTGGCCCCCACAAACACCCAGCTGTCCCGGAAGGCCAATTCCTTGATGTTTTTGCTGCCCAGATCACTGAAAAGCTTCCTGGTCTCTTCATTCATCCTGCCACACAGAAGGAAGAGATGTGAGCCATCACCATAGGACAGCGAGCCTGAGGCTGGCGCTTGGCAATCACTTACTTGGTGGCTGGGTCGTCATAGGATGCCACAAACACTAGGGTGCCTTCAT
Source organism: Rhinolophus sinicus (assembly GCF_057876585.1). NCBI lineage: Eukaryota > Metazoa > Chordata > Mammalia > Chiroptera > Rhinolophidae > Rhinolophus > Rhinolophus sinicus. The sequence goes on from NC_142518.1 coordinate 111,229,641, forward strand.
GCAGTGGCCGGATAAACTTCAGCAGCTCGTTGACATCTAGGGATACAGGTCCCATCGAACACACAGCATCAAGCACCACTGAGCCCCCGCCCACACCAACCCCTGTCCTCCAAACAAGGACACTTAAAGTAGGGATCAGGCCAGGGACACACCTGACCAAGGGTCAGGAAGTAAGTACAGGGACAAACTGGGTTAAGAAGCTAGGGCTGTCCCCATGACCTGTCCCTCCCCCTGCCTTTTCTGAACCCAAGGAAGTGTTCAAGAAGCCCCCAGTGAATGGATAGAGAGAGAGAAGTTTTTCATGGAAGGACACCCAGTCGTTACGGTGCATAGTCAAAAATTGGGAGGCCATGGCCGCCACTCACCTCCTGCCCACATGTCGAAGGCCCGGGCCTCGATGAGCTCACCGCTGACCCCTGGGTCAAGTAGGAGATGGAATCGTGCTGGGCAAGCTGCCAGGGCAACTCCACCCTACCACCTTGGTTCCCCCAGACCAGGCTCACCACATGGCATGGCCACAGGGTGCAGCCCTTCTGGAAGCTTTTCAAATATCCCCCCATATCATGACAACTGTGCGCCCCTTGTTTAGACAGCTGCAGCCTACCCAAGGCTGCAGACCTTCTGCCTTGCATGAGGCCCACCAGGAGCTCCCCACAAAGCACCCTGCAGCTTCCTGGGGACTTCCTGGAGCAGTCATCCTTTATTGCTACCATGCTTCTGTTCATTGGGTCACTTATGTGGAGCCTTCAGCTAGCACAGATCCCTTACCCACCTTCCTGGGAATTCCCGAGGGGAGGGGAGGGCCAAACACCCAGATGAGGAGCAGGTGGGGAGGAAGGCAGCAGGTCACAGCAGGGCTCTAGTTTCCTGGACCGAACTGACTCCCATCACCGGGACTCACCATTCACCAGGGCGATGTTCAGTCCACGGCCCACGTTGTCCTTGACACTGCTCATGAGCCTGCAGGGGACAAAGCGCTCAAGTGGCACGGCTGCTCTGCTCTCCCTTGACCCTTGCCGACCCAGCTTCCAACCCCCATTCCCTCCCCCACCTCACCCTGTGCACCCCAGGGGCTCACATCTTGTCCTCAAGGCAGATCTTAGGTCCGATGACATTGGCAGCGCCACTGACCATGCGGAAGGCCAGGTGCTCTTCAGGACATGGCTGGGGCAGGCCACACTTGTACTTCCTGGCCCGTGGCTCTGGGTGGGGACAGCAGGGGTCACTGGAGGTCTGAGGGGGAGGTCAGGACCAGCCCACAGGGAGGAATGAGTGACCACATAGCAAGGGACCAGTGGGGGAGGGTCCATGGCTCAGGCCAAGGACAGGGACATTTCCAGACACTCTATCTGCTGGGGCTGGCCTCAGGGCATGGTGACAGGGACCTCAGGGAGGCTTCTCTGCCCCTGGTGGGAAAAGAGAAAGAAGGAGCAGCTGGGAGGGCAACTGCACAGATTAGTGCATGGCCAGACAGATTGCTGAACAGAGCACCTGATTCCCACAAACTGGAGGTGGGAGGACAGGAGGAGGATGGCCTCTGTCACAGGTTGAATTGTGTCCCCACAAAAGACTTGTTGAAGCTCTAAATCCCAGTACCTCATAATGTCACCCTATTTGGAAATAGGGTCATTGACGATATCATTCGTTAAAATGAAATCATTCTGGAGTAGGGTAGCCATCAATTCAATGATAAGTATCCTTATAAGAGACAGAAGAGAAGACATAGACATGGAGAAGTTCATGTCAAGATGGAGGCAGAGACTGGAGTGATGTGGCCACGAGCCAAGGGACACCTGGGCCACCAGAAGCTGGAAGAGTCAGTAAGGACGCTCCCCTAGAGCCTTCAGAGGGCACGGCAGCCCCAGGAAATCAATTCATTTGGATACCAGGAATTGGGCTGCTGCTGTAACAAATCCCTAAAAATGTGGACATGGCTTTGGAACTGTGTAATGAGTAGAGGCTGCAGAATTTTGAGGGTGCATTTAAGCAAAGACCCAGATTGCCTTAAAGAGACTACTGGTACAAATATGGATGTTACAGGTGATTGTGGTGAAGGCTCAGATAAAAAAGAGAGCAGAGCAGTAGAGAAAGCGTCTATCGTCTTGGAGAATACATATATATGATGACCAGAATGTTGCTGGAAATGGGCATGTTCAAGGCTGTTCTCATAAGATCGCAGGTGGAAATGGAAAGCATGTTACTGGACACTGGAGGAAACGCCATCCTTGTCATAAAGTGGCCAAGAGCTTGGCCAAATTGTGTTCTCATGTTTTGGAGAAGGTAAAACTTATAAATGCTGAACTGGGATATTTCGCTGAGCAAATTTCCAAGCAAAGTGTTGAGGGCACAGCCTGGCTTCTCTGGGACCATCTCACCGTAAGACGTGAAAGGAGAGAATAGAGTGAGAAAGGAATTGTTAAATAGAAAGGAACCAGAACATGAAGATTTGGAAAATTCTCAGCCTAATCATATTGCAAAAAGTGGAGAAAGCATGATCTGGAGAGAACCCAGGAGTGTGGCCAGACAATTGTTCACTAAAGAGCTGAGCTGGTGACTTGTGGATGCACTCAACCACATCAGCAAAAGCCAGGAGCAGACATGGGATTATCCAGGAAAGACCTGGAGGATCCTCTTGTCTTATAGGTTAGATAGACTCTCATGAATTGCACAGGGGACCAACAAAGTTTTTGAGAATTTTATAACCAGAAACACGGCTGGCCTGGACTGAAAGGGACAGAGAAAGGATGGAAGGGTGACTCTGTGGGCAGCACGGTGGCTGTAGAGGCCAGAGATAACACAGGCCCAGAGGGTAGGACCATCCCCCACACTGGTAGGCCCAGAGGACAGAGTATTGGGCCACAGAGGATTCTTCTCCGGCCTTGAAAACTAATGGAATTTGCCCCGCTAGGTTTTGGGCTTGCTTGGGACTGGTGACTGAACCCTTTATTCCTTCTAGTATCTCCCTTTTGGAATGGGAATGTCTATATATGCCTGTCCCACCAGTATATTCTGGAAGCAGGTTACTTTCTTTCTAGGCTCACACCATGCAAGCACCTCCAGCAGGCTGTGATAGCTAGTTTGGGGAGGGATGAATGGAGAATAGAAACCCTGGGGGACTAGGGGCAGGCAGGGGTGTCACAAAAGTAGTATGAGGGGCAGGCCCAGGGGAGGAGCAGGGAGGTGACAGGAGCCTTACCTGCTGTCACTGAGTTCTCTGTGCCTGTGGATAGAGAATTGTTTCTGTTAGCGTGGAGGCCTCCTGGGACCTGCAGAATGGCAGCCTGGCCCTATTCCATGAAGTCAAGGTGGTGGGGCAGCAGGCTCAAAGGCCCAGGGCTAAGCCAGGCTGACCTTGTCACATTACTGCTCCAGTCTAAATGATGTACAGATGCAAAGCTCCCTGCTCCAGGAAAAGGGCAACCTGGATTTGTAAAAGTACTTAGGTGACCCGTCACCAGTGATGGGTGTAGAGTCCCTCCCCATCTCAGAGCTCAGTGGAAAGCCGGCAAGGAGCAATCAGGACATCGACCTTAATGTTTACCAGATGTCCCCCTGCCCCTCACTTGGGCCCCACCGACTCCAACTGGGCCTAGAATTCTAATCAGTGGGGATCGGCTTTCCCAGCTGAATCAACTGGGTGATAGGGGAAAGGCTGTTCTGGGTGCCAGGAGACAGACTTAAGGCAGCTACATGTGGCCAGCCATGAAGAGGCAGACAACCCAGGCTTCACCCATCCCCACCCTGAGCTTCAGCCTGCAGGCCCAGGTGGCCACCCTGATGACCGCCATGGCGAGGCAAGGACCAGAGTTTCACACTCACTGATAAAGAGTTGCTGGATGCGAGGAAAGCCACTGCCTGGACCGCCCAGGAGGATGCTGGCCACGATCCAGGTGAGGCCCACAGTGACAACCAGGGCCACGATTCGGAAGGGGCCTGGAGGCAGGACACACAAGGTAAGGTCACTCCGATGCCAGTGAGCTCCAAATAACCCGAAGGCCTCTCATGACCACATCTCCCCGTCTACTCAGGAAGAAGTGACTGGAGGACAGGAAGGGGCAGACCTATTGCCATCCACCAGGCCCGAGTGGGGGACTCGAGCTCCTGGCAGGCAGAAGAAGGAATCTGAGTTCCAACTGCAAGGCTCTCGGCTTGCTTCTCCTTGGCAAGTATGGAGGGGCCTTCCTGAGCTCACTGTTCAAGAGGGCTCCAGCACTCGCTCAGGAGCCCCCTAACTTCCTGCCTCTGAGGCTGCCAATGTATTCGTGTCCCATCCATCCTGTCCCCTTTTTCTTCTGTTGTGACATAGGAGAAGGATCCTACTCCTTTTAAAGCCAGTCCTGCTGTGAACTGGACCCTGAGCTCTCCTCTCCGCCCAGGTTCCTTGTAACAGCCATCATTCCATCTCACTCTGTCTCTTCTATTTTCAACATCTCCCCACGTAAGACAGCACAGAAGGAAAAGGCCTCCTTCAGAATCACATCCCATCCACTGTTCTCTCCCCTCCCTTTTTCTTTTCCGTCAGCACCTCCAAAGTCATCTATGCTGCCTCTTTCCATAATCTCCCCTTCCACTCTCTCTCAACCTACTCCAACCTGGCACTGCCTCCATCACCCCACCGAAACAGCTTGTTGCCAAGGCCACCTAGGACCTTCTTGGTGTCAACTCCCTGGGTCACCTGTGAGCCCTGATCTTCCTTGACATCTCCGTTAATGGCCTAGGCCCTCCTGTTGGAAACAGTTGTCCACTGGCTTCCAGGACAGCACACTCTGACCCTATCTGGACACTCCTCATCCTCCCTGCTTGGATCGTCCTCCTCTGCCCTCCCCTGAAAAGCAAGACTTCTGTCCCAGGCTGCCTTCTCTGCCTCTACTCTACTCTCCTCCCTCTACCCTCCCTATAGGTGCTCTCATCTACTCCTGGCCTTGAATTAACCCCCAGGGAGCAGTGCCTATTTCCTTGCCTCAGCCTTGAGGCTATACCCTCCAGGCAGTTCCTCACTAGCATGCTCCACTGGAATACATTCATAATGCTGCAACCTCAGCAGGTCTGAATGCCAATTCCTGAGTTCTGCTCTCCACCCCCAAGCTGTCCCTCCCTAAGCCATCTTCACCTTTGGTGTCCAGCTGTGCGGTTGGATATGAACCCGGCCCAGCACTGGGTTTATATCCAACCCCACAACCACTTTGGTCAGTTTCTCCTCTAAGACCATGGCCTCTGCACCCTGCCCCTCTCCATCCAGCCCTGACATTCCCTGGAGCTCTCTCCCACAACTCATTTTCCAAACAGCAGCCAGTTATCTGAGTTGGGAGAAACTGACTATCCCAATCTTCATCTCACAGCTTGGGGAGCTGAAATCCTCAGAAGTAAAAGGATTTGTTCAAGGTCATAGAAAGTGTGCTCGTGCAGCATCCTCCGTTTCCAAAAGCAAACCCAGTGGTCCACCTGGGCCCCTCCAGACACAGACCTCTGTACACCTGGCCCTCCAGATGGGTCCCTTTTCCAACTCTCTCAGGTTCACTGGGGATGCCACCCACCTGCCAACCTCATGTCCACTTGTCCCGCTGGGTTGGGGCCGCCGGCAGGTGCACTGTTTGGGGATAACAAAGCAGAGGAGCAGGTTTGGGTGGGGGTCAGGGGTCAGCCAGTGCTGGGCCGTTGCTGCGGGATGGGCGCGATCCGTGCACCGACTCGTTCGTCCAAACACCTGGCCAGGCTCCTCGGGAATGCGGAGAGAAGCCCTGTCAGGACACAAGGGGCCTCAGAAACCTATTGGCTCACGATCGATTAAGCCCAGGGGAGCCTCTGGGGCTGGAAAGTGGCTCTTTCGGACACGGGCCCCTCCCGTGGGAGGCACTGAGCTCAGAACGTCCCTCCGTGCCTGGGGGCCCTGGGGGCTGGCGACGCGGGCTGGGCTGGACGGAGACTTGCCTGGCCGTGGGGAGATGCGAGCTCAGTCGGGGGCAGCCCCGTCAGGCCAGCCGGGGCGCCCCACTCTGCTCTACGAGGGGAGGCGAGAGAAGTACCGCAACTCAGCCCCACAGGCCTGGCAATGGCGGCTCGGGCGGGGACAGAGCCCGCCAGCGCCACCCCTTGCCTTGGGTTAGGGCTGTGCCTCTCAGAACCCCAGGTTAGGTGGACCAGCAGAGGCCCCGCCCCTGGCCCTGCGGAGCCCCGCCTCCACCTTTTGCTCCAGCTTGAGTGGGAGGGGCCACGTCACCCCGCCTCTGACGTATGCGCAGGAGGATCTGGCCCCACCCCTAACCCCACGTATGCCCCGCCCCAGAAGTCTCCCATCAGATTCCTCTTTGGTGGGTGATTCCAGCTCCCTAAACTTAAAGGGCTGGTTTTAGGTTGTTGCCCTACGGTAGGATTTCTTTTTTTGTGTGTGTGTGTGAAGATTTGTTCCCCCAAATTACAGTTGACATTCGATATTATTTTATATTAATTTCAGGTGTACAGCATAGTGTTTAGACATCTATATAATTTACAAAGTGATCCCGGGATTAGTCTAGTCCCCACCTGTCACTATACGTAGTTATTACAATATTATTGATTATATTCCCTGTGCAGTACTTTACATCCTCGTGGTGACTATTTTTAAAACTACCAATTTGTAGTTTTTGATCCCTTCAGCTTTTTCACCCACTGCGGTCGGGTTTCTAAAGCCTGGGAAGAGGTGCATGGATCTAGGGCATAACTAGAAATTGTTTTAAAGTTGATATGTGTGCCTTTTAGAAACCTGAAGGTACAGAAGAGCACATAGGGGAGAACACCAGGACGTGACGAGCCAGAGGCAACGAGGCTCAGCCTCCCGACCGATGCCTTTCCTCTCCTGTGATGTCTACATGGAAGCTTGTTCAGTCTCCCACGTCGCTCTGATAATGGGAGGGGAAAACTCCTGCCTGCTTCTCTAGTCTCCTTCAGGAAGGCATCCGTCACACTGCCCGATGCACTGGGAGAGCTGGGGCCACCCCTGTCAGCTGGACCTGTCTTTCTGAAGGGCAGCAGCAGGATGGCACGGGAACCACAGAAATACCTGTGCCCTTTGACCCAACGACCCCACTTGTGGAAACCTTCCTAAGGAAAGAGTCCAAAATACAGAGAAAGCTTGTAGAGCCAAGCAGTGACCAGCTTTTGGTTAATATCCGGTAGCTTCTGCACTGGCATATACAACACTCTCATTCTCCTTAACAAGATCGCAGTAATCAGTTTCAGGACCCTACTGCTGCAGCAGGGGGTTGTATTTGGGTTTTGTCATGGAATCTGGGATTAGAGATAATGATGACTATTTGCCAAACGGTCTCTTATTTGTGGGTACTGAACCTTGGGCAGGCACCATGTCTCCCTCAGTGGTCTTTCCTGCAATGCTGCTATTTGTGGTGCCCACCAGAGGGAACTCCCAGTAACTCACACTCCAGGGTTGCCAGCCAGGCATGGGGCATCTGCCAGGCTGGTAGTTCTTAGAGCAGTGTTTACATCTTGTTCACAGCAGGCATTTTGGAAAAGTTGGTTTGAGTCCCCTTTGGGGTCCAGAGGCACATCCACTACCCCCAAGTATATACCACATGGTCACGTGATGGGCCAGAGGCCTAGGATTCAGTTCCAGGGCTGCTGTGCCTCGTGGGGCAGCCTCATACAAGTCCCTTATTTTCTCTGGGATTGTTTTTCAATGGGAACGCAGAGAGGATTAGGCCCTGCCCCAGTGCAGGCAACCAGCATGAGGTGGCCCTTTCGCCGGTATCCCAGGGGAGCTCCCATAGCTGAGGTGCCAGTTGACTGTTTTTCCGTGGGTTCTCATGTCTCTGCCTCAGTGTAGGCACCCAGACCTGAGGTGACAGTTGATGCCATCAACTAATCCCTCATTCCCCTCTCTGTTAGACACCAACCGTTGGGGTTTCAGTTGATGGTAATCACATAGGCCTGTGTGCTTCTGCCCCAGAGCAGGTACCTCTATCCCAGAGTAGGCACTCGGAGCTGAGGTGACAGATGGTGGCCTCAAGTCTTTGTTCAGTGTAGGCACCCAGAGCTCTAGTGACAGCTGACTGTCCTCACCTGGGGCCTCTTGCCTCTCTACCCTAGATTAGGCAACCAAATTTCAGGTGATAGTTGAATGCCCTCATCTGAGGCCCTCTCTGCTGCAGTGTAGGAATCTAGAGCTGAGGTGACAGTTGACGTCCCCCACTTAGTCCTTCATGCCTCTGCCTATATTTAACGACCCAGAACTGATGTGACAGTTGAACGACCTCAGTGGTCCTTCATTCCCTTCTAGTGTAGGCACTAAGATCTGTGTTTTCCGTTGACTGTCCTCACCTGGGCTTTCATGTCTCTGACCCTATGCAGGCACCCAGTGTGAAGTGATAGTTGATGGTCCCCAATTGGGCCCTTATGTCTCCGCCTGGCCCCTCATTTTCCTTTCTGGTGTAGAGATTAATATCAGGGCTTTCAGTTGATGCTGTCACCTGGGCCCTAATGTCTCTGACATGCGCAACTGCACAGAGCTGAGGTGTTGAGGGCCCTCGTGTCTCTGCCCCAGTATAGCTCCCATTACTGGTGTTACTGGTGTGTCTTGGGTTCTCATGCTCTGCCTCGGGGTAGGGTCCCAGATCTGAGGTACACGTGAATACCCTCATCTGTCACTTGAGCTTAGGCATCAAGAGCTTTGTCACAAGAGCTAATGTGGAAGGTGACTTTCCACTCCTGGGCCCTTAAGCCTTGCCCTAATCTAATCTAGGCATCCGGAAGTTAAATGTTAGTTGAATGTCAAAACCTGGACCCCACGCCTCTACCCCAGTGTAGGCACCAGAGCTGAGGAAACTGTTGGCTGTCCTCACATGGCCCTCCTTCTGTCCCAGTGTAGAGATTTCGTACCAGCCCTTATACCTTAGCACCAATGGTGCCAGCCAGAGCTAAGGTGACAGGTGTCTTTCCTCACCTAGGACCTGTTGCATCTGCCCCAGTGTAAGCACACAGATATGAGGTCTGTCATCCTTGTTCCTCATTGTATGGCCCCAGAGCTGAGGTGGCATTTGTCTCAATTCAGCGAGGCCCTAAGGTCTGTGTCACAATCTATTCACCCAGAGACGAGGTGACAAGTGACTGTCTTCACCTGGCCCCTCATGCTTGTGCCTCATTGAAGGTACTCAGAGTGGAAGTACCAGCTCAATGTCCCCACCTGGGACCTCATGCCTCTTCCCCATTGCAGGCTCCTAGAGCTGGCATGACAGTTGCCTGTCCACATCAGGGCTTTCACCTCTTTGTTCTTCATAGGCACCCAGAGGTCAGGTGACAGCTCAATGTCCTCACCAGTGCCCCAGTATAGCCCCCAGGTCTGAGGCGTCAGTTGACTGCCCTCATGCCTGTCACAGTGGAGATGCTCAGAGCAGGGTCACATCGGGAGGTCCCCACAGTCCTCCCTCCCTGCTCACACGTGGTCATCATGTGCTGAGGGCCAGGAGCTGGGTCCGTCTTCCAATTCAGGCTCCCGTTGCTGCCCCTACCTGGATCCTCCCACACTTCTGGGAGTGTCCCCCTAGGTGACACCATGCTAGCAGGTTTCCCCAGGGGACCTGGCCATCTGGGAGGACTATCCCAGCACACAGCTCTACTAGGTACCCCAAAGTCGGTAAACGTTGGGGGACGCACTGAGCATGAAGACCCCCACGGGGTCAGGAAGGGCCCGTTTATTAAGTTACCGCCCCCCCGGAGGGTTTGATGTCCTCCCCAGGCCCGTATTTTGAGGATTTTAGATTATACAACTGTGGGCCAATGCAAATAGGGATTTAGATGTATTTCCCTGGAGCAGGGAGGACGGCGCCCTCAGGTGGTGAGCAGGGGAAGGTGCGGCCGCGTCTTCAGCGACCCGCTCTGCCTATTTCTAGTCACCATCTCCCGGCCTTTTACAAAGCCAGATCGCAGCCATGTGGCTGCATCTCAGAGTCAAGCACAAGACCCCATGCAGCCACACCGGAGCCAAAGGGTTACAGGGAGCCTCTGAGTCCCTAGGCTGGCTCCACTGCCTCTTCTCCAGGGCACAGGCACCAGGAGTGAGGACCAAGCCCACGGACCTCCTGGCCTCTCATGCTGTCCACATGGAGCCTTCTCAGGTGCTCTGTGTGGACCACGGCTAGCAGGGATCACAAGGTCCACATTCCAGCCTTGGGAAATCACCGCACTTCAGGGGCCGTGATCTGATGCCCCATAAAGCTCCTCCTTTCCCCATTCAGCTGAGTCCAGGTGAACTTGACCTTGGTCCTCCCACAACCCAGAGTTGCTGCCACCTTTGGTTACAGGAGATACAAAATACAGGAATGACGCCCAGGGATAGTCTGTACACGGTATGCGTGCAGGGTTGGTGACTTGCCATCCTAGCATATAGGACGGAAACAAGCCAGGCCACAGTGTGTTTCTCCTTCATCTATGTATTGCTTCTGCAGACATGGGTGGGAGTCTCAGCTCATCCCTCCAACCCGGTACTCCACCTGTCACGCTGCACCGGGTCCCCACCTGTTACCATCCCAGCCCAGGGGGACCGTGCAGGAGTAAGAACAGTTGGTTCGCAGTGGCCAAGGATGGTGGGAGGAATAAGCTCTGTGAAGTTGCCTTCCCAAGCAGTGTTGGGGGCTGGAAGGGCCAGAGGCCAAGGTGGAGGGAAGGGCCATGGTGGCCAAACTGTTTGCTAACAGCCCGAGGGCCTTCCCGATCCTGGAACACTGACCCCTGCCAGCCAGCTGAAGGGCCCCCGTGTCTTCACCTCCCTGGCAATAGAACTTTTCCTAACCTGGTCATTTGCTGGGTTGTTCCCTCCATAGAATATACCTCCATCTGACCCTTTCGTCTGATTTTGTTTCTGGTCAGTTGCACCTACCAGAAGCCAGGCCCATGAGTGCAGGGATGAGTGCTGGTTCCTGCCATCTCCCCAGTGTTCAGCTGAGAGGAGCTCGGGAGGGAGTGGGGTGGAACCTCAGGCGGTTTTGCCTTTGTTGGGAGTATACTGGGTTGAAGAGTGCCCCCCCAAATCCGTGTCTACCAGGAACTTTAGAACATGGTCTTATTCCGAAATAGGGTGTGTGTAGAGGTAATTAAGGTAAGTTAGGCTGAGGTCATGCTGGAGTGTGGTGGGCCCCTAATCTAAGGACTGGTGTCATTGTAAGAAAACGGAGACAGAGACACACATAGAGAGGGCTGCATGAAGACAGAGGTAGAGACTAAGTGTGCAAGCCAAGGAAGGTCCCTGCCCTAGAGCCTTGGGGGGAGCGTGCGGTGCCCACTTCTCCATTTCTGCCTTCTGGTCTGGCTTCCAGCACTGCGATAGGATAAACCTGCTGTGTCAAGCCCCCTAGAGCTTGACGCTTGTTTCAGTGGCCGTGGGGCACAAATACAAGCAAGGACTCCATGACCTCTGAAGCCCAGCTGTCTGTCCGAGCGGCCGGGCTGTGGTGCCTCCCTGGACCATTCCCTCCCGCCTGGCATCCAGCGTTAAGCACACAATCCCACTGTTTCTCCTTCCCAAAGACTTTTCACCTCGTGGACTGGCAGTGTGTGCAAACGGCCCACAGCGATGCCCGGAAGTGACCTGGCTGGGGCAGGGACATTGTCGGGGTGGAGGCCCGCGTGGGAAGTACACACAGTGAAGCATTCAGGTGAAGGGTGAAAATAATGTGACTTCCGCCTGTACCCCATGGAGTGGGGCAGAACGAGGGCCGACAGGTGAGGGGGACTCTGGAAGTGATGGGGCGCAGGGCTGGGTCACAACAGGACACAGGATTGGGGTGAAAGATACCCAGGTTTCTGGCACAGCCAGTGGAGGGAAATGGGTAACAGGGAGGGCGTGAGGAATGGGTCCCCAGAAAGGCAGGTGGTCACAGGCCCTCCACCAGGTGGGCTGGCCTCAGGTGCAGGCACCCTCCTTCATGGTTACAGGTGGCAGGAAGGAAACGACCAGGGGGCAGGTGGGTCTGTTCGTGGATTTAATGGCAGGGGGTTGAGGCGGAGTGTCCCACCTGCTGCTTCTCCCTTTCTAATAGCGAGGGGGCACCTGTGGTTGGAGTGGACTATGGAATGCAGAGTTGGGCTGGTGGGGCAGATGGACATTCAGGGGGCCCAAGACATGAGGGACTGCTAGGCAGCACAGGATTCCCCTCCAGTGGGTGACCAGGAATGTAGAGTGGACGCGCTTGCGCCCCTTCCCCGGGTTCTGAGGAGCTAGCCCACCCATCGACCCTCCCCCTCGTCCCTAACTCCTGTCCTAGGCTGAGGAGCCTGGGAGAGATGGAAGGGCCACTCTTCTCTTTTCTGTTGGGGCTCAGTCTGTGGACAGAAGCTGGCTCAGGCAGGGCCAGTGACGGATGGAGAGGTCACAGGGTGAGTGTCAAGTGCTTGAGGAATGTAGTTGGGCCCGGGGCCAGGAATGTGAGGCTGAGGCCTATGGTCCCGAAGTCCTCCCGATGTGGGGTCAGGTGGTGGGAGGGTGGAGATGGCAGAGACAGATGGGGGTGGGCGGGGGTGCCAGGGCTTAGAGCTTGTGGGGGTTCACCCACTTGTAGGTGCCCTCGTACTGGAAGCCCACTCTCTTCATCAACTCGTCTGCCTCCGCTGGGCCTCGGCTGGAGAGTGACAGGCAGAGGGGAGACGTGAGGGAGCCGCTGGCCCCAGTGCCCTGTCCCCAATCCCTGCAGCCTGCCCCAACCCCTCACCTGCCATAAACGTAGGGGATGGGCTGGGGCTTCTCACGCTCAATCTGGTGCAGCAGCGGTGTGAAGATGCGCCAGGCTTCCCGGAGCTCGTCACTGAGGGGACATGCGGTGACTTGGGGGGGGGATGGGGACATGGTGCGGGGGAGGGAACGGGCCTCCCACATGGCCTGGAGCCCAGCCTGGCCCCCGCGGCACAGGCACAGAAACGCCCCTCACCTGCGCACGAAGTGCATCTGGCTCCCACAGAAGACGTCCAGGATGAGGCGCTCGTAGGCGTCGGGGAGCTTCACATTCTGCAAGAGGGGGTGTTGCTGAGGCTGCACGTGCATGCAGAGGCCCCTGGTCCCGCCCCGGCCGGGCGCCCACCTTGTATCTGTTGCCGTAGGTCAGGTCCAGCTCCGACTCCTCAGGGTTGAAGAACATGCCGGGCTTCTTGGTCATCATCTTCGTGTACACAGCCTCATTGGGCTGCACGCGGATCACCAGCTCGTTGCGCTTGCACTGCTGCTGGAAGATGTCTCCAGCCACGTCTCGGAACTGCAGACGCACCTCGGCCTTGCGCTCATTCAGGGCTTTGCCGCAGCGCAGAATGAAGGGCACACCTGGTGGGGGCAAGGCTGGCCTCAAGACTGGCTCTGCCAGCGGCCCGGGCCACATGCACATGTGCCCACATGTGTGAGGGAGTGACAGATTGGAATGTGTGTGACAGGCTGCGTGCATCTGAGCAAAGGTGTGTGTGCATGCACGTGTGGCAAGGTGGCCGTGTCCCACCCTACTGGCCCTCTCCCCTCTAGTGTCCCCTGTGGGCTAGTCGCTGCTCCTGAGTGGGTCGGACCCCAGGGAGAAGAGTTCCATGAGGGCACACCAGCCCTGCCTGCCAGGCCCAGACATGTCACCTACCTTCCCACCTCTCGTTCTCCACATAGAGGACGACAGCTGCGAAGGTGGCAGTGGTAGACCCGTGGGGCACTGTGGGGTCATCCAGGTACCCTTTGGTGGCCTCACCCTCTCCACTGGGGTTCCCCACGTACTGGCCCAAGACCACGTTGTTCGCCTTTACCTCGGAGATACATTTCAATACCTTGACCTGGGAGAGAGGCAGGGGAGAGAGTGGTCCCTTGGGTAACGAGGTGGAGCAGCCTGTGCACGGGTCAGAGCATGCGGAAGCCACGTGACCTGGGGGTGGGCTTCCTGGAGGAGACACCGGTTCAGCTTTCCTTGCTGACCCACGGGCCCTCCAGGAACACTCTCACTTTTTCTGAAGCTGAGGCCTACAGAGACAATGGGTCTGTTGCCCTCGGTCACATAGCAGTGACCATTAGTCCCACAACATGACACCTTGGCCTTCTGACTCCTACCCCAGGGCACCCGGGCTCAGGGCTGGCTGCTGGGGCTGGTGGCAGGGACCAGGAGGGTGCACGGCCACCCACCTTCTCGTCGCGGACATCGTCCGAATCAGTGGAGGCGGGTTTCTCCATGGCCACCAGACACAGCATCTGCAGGAGGTGGTTTTGCATCACGTCCCTGGTGAGGAAGCAGGCAGAAGTTGGCTCAGGGGTTTCCAGATTGGGAGGAAGGCATGACAAGTGAGCCCACCTCAGCCCTTCCCTGTTGGCCAGGTTCTGGGGGCTCAGGGACTGAAGTGGGGCATTCAAGCAACAAGTTACAAGACTTGCTTCCTGATGCTGAGTGTCTGCCAGGTCACCTCAAGGCCAGGAAGGAGACGGTGACCCTCCCTTCACAGCCACGCTGACCACCCAGACACTCCCGCTGTGGAAGGTGAACCTCAGGTGGGGATGAAGGAGCCCCCTCGGACAGGGAAGGGCACCCCCGCATGGAGGTGGACTCTCACCGGATGATCCCAAATTCATCGAAGTAGCCCCCACGGCCCTCAGTGCCAAAGGGCTCCTTGAAGGTGAGGATGACGCAGGCGACATTGTCCCGGTTCCAGATGGGGCCGAAGATCCTGTTGGCAAACCTGCGGGAGGGGCAGGGCAGAGGCTGGCACGGCATCTGACAGGGCAGCAGCAGGCCAGGCGGGGGCCCCGTGCTGCCCGACCCGATGCCCCTGGGCTCTGGGGCCCACGCCTGGCTGTACCTGAGCACCATGAGATTCTGCACCATTTCCTTGCCCAGGTAGTGGTCGATGCGATAGATCTGGTCCTCGCGGAACAGGGAGGAGATGTGGTTGGACAGGCGGTCAGAGCTCTGCAGGTCCCTTCCGAAGGGCTTCTCCACGATGATGCGGTTCCAGCCTCTGCAGGAGCCCGGCACCTCGTCACCCCCAAGACCCCCTCCTCGGGGAACTGCTGGGGCAGCTGGGGGAGGGTCCTCAAGGGCACAACTATCTCCGTGGGTTTTAAAATGGGACAAAGTCCCTTTCTTTGCTAGTCCCCATTGACACCGAACGTGGCCTTCTGCATTCAGAACCAGGACGAAGTGACACAGAGATGGCTGTGGCCCAAGCCGCTGTGCCACAGGCAGCGGGACTGTTGTGGAGCAACACTGCCATCTCATGGTCGTCGGGGGCACCTTGGGAAACGCCAAAAAGCCAGAGAAGCAATCGGCAGCATTTTGTGGAGCCACAGTTCCACCTTGTGGTGCCAGCGGGGACTGCTACCAGGGCCAGCTGGGTTTTCAGGGAGACGGACTGTGTCTGTCTGTCTACAGGAGCGTTCGGAATGTAAACACGTATGGCTGTCAGAAAGCTACTGCATGTTAGGCTATTCCCTCCTTTGTGCAGCTAGTTCACGTAGAGAACACACAAGGGCATCCATCTTTTCAGACTCCCTAGAGCAGTTTGCCCCAGGGGCTCTGGACAGCTGCCAGGGCAGGCCAGACTACGGCAGGGCACACCTAGGAGGCAGGAAAAGGGGGCAAAAGACAAGCCTTACGTCTGGCTCATGCAGGTCTCTCGGATGTTCTTGGTGACGGCCTCATAGACAGTGGGGGGCAAGGCCAAGTAGAAGAGGCGGTTGGCCTGTGTCCCCTGGTGGAGGGAGTTTATGTGGCTATCAAGACGCTCATAGGAGGCTGCGTCGTCGTACTGGCCAGCCACATAGGAGTTGCGGGCAAAGAACTCCTCCAGCTTGGGCTTCTCCTCTGGGGTGGCCTGGGAAAGTGGGACACAGGGATGTCGGGCCCTCCTCGGCCCCCTCTCGCTCATCCCACAGCCAATCCTAGCTCTCCACTGGGTTCACCCCTATTTAGTCAGCTTTGCACACCAACAGGGGGAGGCCAGGGCTGCATGAACACTGCAGGAGATGGGGCCCAGCAGTCAGCCCTGGGGACCTTGTGCCCTAAGACAGAAGTCAGACTTCAGGAAAGTTTGATCTGGGAGAAACGCATTGCCAACAGATCTCTCTCCAAATTCATTACACCAAACTGTGGTGTGTTGGGAAAATGCAAGTCTATAGGATTTCCATGGTAAAGCGGCTTTTTCAGCTCCTGGTCCTGGGACACAGCTGCGAGGGACCTCCCCTAGGTGAGGGGAGCTGGGAAACAGGAGTCTCAGGGTGGCAGGGTCCCTGACCCCGCCCTGCGCCCAGTGCTCCTCCTGTCATCAAGGAAGAGCCGGGAGCAGGTAGGCAGAGTTTCTGCACCAGTTTGGCAGGGCAGTGTGGGTGGCACTGAGGAGGGCAAGAATGAGAAGTGCGAGGGCGTGAGTGGCCCCAGGCGGCTGTCCTAACATGGCTCTGCCCCTCTGCCAGGATAGCAGAGACAGGCCAGGCCTTGGGGGGAGAAGGAGCAGAGAGCGGGAGCAGGAGGAGGGAAGAGCATCCTGGGATGGGATGGTAGAATGCCCCCCTCAGAGATCCTGGAAGCCACTCACTTTGAAGAAGGGCTCGCTCTGCTTGCGGATGTCTGCCACCGTGAGGCGGGAGCGGGCATAGCCCACGATGAAGGTGAACTCGGGCAGAAGGCCATCCCGGAACAGCCACCTGAGGGCAGAGCATGGCTGTGACCAGGGCAGGGAGGAGTGCATGGAAGGCAAGGAGGGCAAAGGGCAGCGGGGTGGCACTTACCAGATGGTGGGGTAGATCTTCTTCTTGGCCAGGTCACCCTGTGGCAGAGGGAACAGGCATGGTTAGGAGAAGCTGGGGACACGACCTAGATCGTCTTCCCCACTTGGAGATGTGGGTACTCGCTCAGGGTCACCACTGAGACACGAGCATAGCTGTTTTGCCCCTGTAATGTAGCCAGAGGACTGTGACTTAGAGCCTGCTAGCCCTTTACCTTGACCCTGAGCTGACAGAGCCTGCACACCACAGGAGCCACTTTGAGGTGGATGGGCTTCATCGAGGCTGGCCGGGAGGCCCCGTGATCAACTGGCCACCCTGCAATCACACAGACCACCTCTGGTCTCAGTGCAAGCAAGCGAAACCAAACCCAGACCAAAAATCCCACTTTTGAACAGCTCATGGGCTAAAGAAGAAAGCCTGAAAACTCCATTCACTAGAAATATGGAAATAGCACAGATCAAAACTTGTGACGTGTGGCCTTTTTTTGTTAGGAAAAAAAAAGAATGGTTCAAAATGAATGGGCTAAGCATTCAATTTAAGGAAGTTAGGAAAAGGACAGCAGAATTTTTAAGCTGAACAAATTACAAGGTAGGAAATAATGAAAAGTAAAAATTAATAAAATGGAAAACAAACCAAAAGAAAAGATGAAAAAAGCCAAAAGCAAGTGTTTGAAAAACACTAATATAAACAGACAACTCTCTCACAAAATTGCTTTTTAAAATGCACCAAGAATTAGGAGTGCAAAGGAATAAAACGATATCGTGCCAACACAAAAGAGGGTTTTATGAACCATCTTTCTCCATGTTTGACAACTTAGATAAAATGAACAAACTTCTAGATATTCCAACATACCAAAATGGAGCGAGGGACCTGAGTGGGCAACAGTCATTAAGGAAATGGGATTGCAGACACCAACCTTCCCAACCAACACAACCCCAACCCTGACCCTGGCATTGGAAGCTCTGCCAACGGGTTCTATAAAAGTGCCACGGAAAGAGAGCTCCAGTCTAAGGCAAACTGCTGCGAACAGAATGGGGAACACTCGCCAAGTCACTTTATGGGGCTTGCAGAACCCTGGTACTGAGACCTATGAGAACGGCAAATGGGGACCCCCAGGCCTCTCACTTGTGTCCACAGGTGCTGATGCAAAATCCTGCAGAAAGTATCAGCAAACCCAATTGTGCAATGTTAAAAATGTGATGTGTCAGAACCAGGTTGGCGGGTACCCCGGAAACAACAGGTTCGTTTCATATTGAAATTCACATTAACAAATTAAAGGGAAAAAGCTGTAAGAAACCTTCGTCTACTTCTATCAATTTTTAAAAAATCTAGCAACCTTGCTAGACTTACCTGATGTAGATAAAGTGTACTAGAGAATTCAACATCTATCATGATTAGAGCTCTTACCAAATTAGGAACAAAAGGGAACTTCTTTACTTGATAAAAGCACCTATAAAAACCCCACAAATACCATACATAGTAGGCAAATGTTAAGAGAATCCAATTTAAACAACCAGGATCAAGAAGAGTGCCTGCTAGTGGCTTTTAGTCAATGCCCAGCTAGAGGCCCTAAGCAGCGCAGCAAGGCGGGAGAATGAAATGGCATAAGGCCCAGAGAGGCGGCGACACAACTGGCGTTATTTGTAGCTGGTGGTCTGTCTATTGAAACAAAACCACCTCAAGCCAAGCTATGGATAAATTACCATAACGAGAGTTTAGCAAGGTTGCTAGATCAAATAAGTCAATAGATGGAAGTAAGCAAAGATTTCTTAGATAGGACACAGACAGCAATAACCAGAAAAAAACTTGATAAACTAAGGCTTCATCAAAACTAAATACTCCTGTTCACAAGACAGCATTGAGAAGAGGAATAGACAAGCCACAGGCTGGGGTAAAACATTCACCCAATTTATCTGTACCCAGAATTTATAAGCCACCCCTACAACAAAATAAGAAAACAACCCAATTAAAAATGGGTAAAAAATTTGATCAGATGCTTTATAAGGAAGGGAAACGAATGACTAATCAACACTTGAGAAAGTCTAGATCATCAGTTGTCAGAAAAACGCAAATTAAACCACAATGAGACACCACTTCGCATCCACCAGAACTGGCTAGCCTCTGAAAGACTGACACCACCACGTGCTGGAGAGGAGGTGGAGCAAACACCTGCCCAGCAGCGTTCATGTACAATACCCCCAAGCTGGAAAGAAGCCAAATGCTCGAAACAATCAACAGGTGGATGGACAAGCTGTGCAATCATAGAGTGGGGTACAACTCAGTGACAAGCCATGAGCTAGTGATCCGCCCACCCTGCAGGTGAATCTCAAAAACATTATGCTCAGCTGAAAACTCAGACACAAGGCGACTCTATGAGTTCACTTAAATGAAGCTCCAGATTATTTAGGCAAAAATTAATCTATTGGGATAGAAATGACGTCAGTGCCTGCCCGGAGCAGGGGGTGGATTGACTGGGAAAGCCATCCGAGAATTCTCTGGGGAGATGAAAATGTCTTATATTGTGGTAAAGCTGTGTAACCAATTGCACAGTTAAGATCTGTACATTTCAATGTGTACCCATTTTGCCTAAAAAAAGAAGACTGAAAACAACAATTATTGAGCACTGGGTGGGGAGTGGGCGACACAGGACGGCAGAATGTCGTGGCAACTGGGCGACGGACAGTGCCGTTCATTGTGCTGTTCTGTCAACTTGGTGCCCGTGTGAAATTGTCCAGAATAAAAGTCAGGGTACGACACCCAGCAACTGCGAGCCACAATATGGTGAATCCCACAAATATGGCAGAAGACTCGCTAGAAAGAATCCCTGTTCAGTGGCTGTAGCCATTCCAACACGCTTTAGTTTTGTAACCTCACAAATGAACTCTCCCCTCCAGGTGGAAGAGGAAGAGGTAAGGATGGTCACAGGCTCCTGGCGGAAACCAGAACAGGGGGCCCTTTCATCTGCCTGCCCTGTAATTGGAGAATGGGATGGGCCTGGGAGCAACCCACGCTCCACTGAGCCTTGCCAATGGGGAGGGGGGTGAGAACACGCCACTTCGAGATGGACTGGGCTCGCCCCGGGCAGAAAAATCAGCCCCAAGATAAAGACCTGGGTAGTCAATGCAAAATTACAGTTTAGAAGTACTGTCAGCTCTGGATGAGTTCATTTCTATGAACGATTGCAAAATGGAGGCCATGTGACCAGAACCGAAGCAATCCTGACCTCGTTAAAACCCCCCTGGAGCCAGGCAGTTAGGAAGGCACCGGGAGCCTGGGCGGGTGCTCCTGGGTGGGAAATCCTACTATGAGTGGGAGTGGGTGCAGGACATTTCTGAGACTGAAGGCTCCGTGGCAGCTCAGGGATGCCTGGCGCCTGGAATGTTCATGTTCCTCCTGTTCTTGGCTTCGCCTCCAATCTCCTGGGGTGACCTGACCTCCCTACGCAGGGCTCCAGGTGAGGACCTGGCACGTGGACAACTCCCAGTGTCTCATCCCAGACTCTGCCAAGCACCAAGCGCACACCGGCAAGTGTCTGCTGGGCATCTCCAGACTTGACTGGGACCCCAAACTTCCAAAGGTGGAGGTTCCCAAACTACGGTTTCCTGGGTCAGTATCCCTGCCCAAACCTGCCAACTGCTCAGGACAGAGCTCCCAAATGCTCTGGAGTGGGTCCCTATCATAACTGCCACCTTCCACGTAAACCACTGCCACAACCACCTCAGATGGGTGCCCTCACTGGTGCCTCAGGGTCCAGCGCTGACCCGCAGCCCGGGCTTCCTGCTTCCCCTCCAAGTCCCTCAGCGCCCAGTAGCCGCGATCGCAACACTCCTCAGAGCAAATCGTCAGTGCCTGCCTCTGGCGTCTTTCATCACTGGGGCCAGAGGGGGACTCTGCTCGTCACCTTGGCTCAGTGTTGGCCCTGCCCACTCCAGAGCACTGGCTTACTAGGGACCAGCCCTCAGGAGAAATCATCAGAACCATGGCAGGCAAATGCCTGCTAGCCTTCCCTGTGCCAGGTAATGTTCGCTGACCATCAAATTCCAGCAGGCTGGGAGGAATTAGGGCAGACTATCGGCGATAGACTAGCGGCAGGGAACTAGTCTCCTGTCTGCTGAGTCACGGTGTCCCACACCCCAAACTGTTTGTTCTTGTGGCTTCGTTTGGGATTAATTAGCGATAGAACCTGCTTGCCTTGTTCAGCTCATCCCCTGCAACCCCTATAATTCTCAAAGACAGATCTGCTGGGCTCCAAGTCACCCAAGGGAGAGGTGACTTACGACCTAGGAAGTGGGGGGTGTGGGGCCTGGCAGCTGCTCTCCTTGGGCTGGGGGCAGCCTGCCCTACCTGCTGGCCTGGGCTGGACTCCTCTGCAAGAAGCAATGTGAGAAGATGCTGACCAAATCTAAGCAATCCACGTGTGGGGACAGGGCAATTACAGGGGCTCCTGGTGAGCTGTGGCAATCTTTCCCAGCCCCCTCATTTTGCCCGATGACTACAGCGGGGATGGGGGACACAGTAACTTGGTTGGAGAAGCACGACCTGATTAGGATCTCCAGCCACCAGGATGTGGCCTGGCTGGGGCAAAGGAACCTAGGCCACCACCTACCTGTGGCTGCCCAGCTTTGTCTTCAGTCTCCAGTGTTAGAAGTCCACACTACTGCTGATATCTGTCTTTGAGAATTGTAGGCGTGGCAGAGAGCTCCAGAGGCTGGCTGCCAGCTAGAGGGCCCACAGGGGTGGGCCATCCCATCCCCCTAGGGTCAGTCAGGTCAAGGATCTGCTGGGTCCCCCAGGGTGGAGCCCGGGTCCTGGCTGGGCCCCAGCTGGCTCCTGGCCACTGCAGTGAGAGGACTGGGGTAGGCGAGGCTGTAAACCAACAAAAGAGCTTCCCTCCTGCACCGTGGGGCTCATGAATCACCAGGACTTGGGGGTGCCAACAATCATCATGACACAGCAACAATCTTACTGGCCCAAGGGGGAAGGCAGCCCAGAAAGATCCTGAGGAGAGGGAGGGGCTGGGGCTGCCAGGTCATTCCTTGCACAGGCCCGTCATTGGGATGGGTTCTGAGCACTCAGTGAGCTCATGGCCCTTGTGGTCCGGGTGGGGAGACTGAGGCCCCTCGAGGCGAGGGGCTCACTGAGGACCCTGCAGTGAGCCAATGCTGCCCAGGCAGACTCCCAGTCCTATCTCTTTCTCTCACCCCCATTTCTCTCTACACCCCCTGGAGGGAAGCATCGCTCCAGGCTGGCCAAGGCCCTATCAGATGGGGGAGGACATAATGGACCAGGCCCAAGTTTCCTCCCCTTGAGCTGGTGTGTAGGGAGAAACTGGTTGCTTTCATTCCAGAGTTTTCTGGACTGGGACAGTAAGTACCTCCACTCCCTTTCTGCTTGGGGGTGGGAATCCTGAGATGGGGAGAAGTGGCTACATAGTGGGGCGAATAGAGAGCAGCCCCAAGCCCATTGGGTAACTCTGCGAACCAGCGTTGTGATGCCCCCAGGAAGGAAGCTGGGCGTTCAGAAGATGGTTGGGTAAGTGAGTGAGGGAGGAAGGGGCAGAGGATGGCCACATGGGCTCAGCCTGTCCCAGGGTGCCCATCAGCCACTGGGCAGTGTCTGCTCTTCCCTTTGTGTAGAGTCCTCCCTGGGCCCTGGCTCTGCAGGCCTTGCTCTGAAGGCCCTCCTCAGGAGATCTGTGTGCTGGGGGGAGGGGGGACTGGGGACACAAGGGCCCGTTTGTGTCTTCTGTCACATGCGCCACTCTGAAATCTTACTGGGTTGCTAACTCACCTTGGGTCCCAGTCCCCCAGCACACAGGTCCCATGAGGAGGGCAGGGCCTGTGTCGCTGCACTGCAGAGGAGGTACTCAATCGCCACTTGATGCCTGAATAAGCAGAGAACTAACTGGTTTCCCAGAGAACCACCGTGCCTACTTTCTACACGGAGGGAGCAGGCATGGGAGACCTGCTTCTGGGAGCTGTTCTAGGTGCTGCCTGAGCATGGGAGGCCCACCTACCCCACTCCAGCCCCCTTGAACTGCAGGATGGAGAAACAAACAAGGAGGCTCTTCTTCGGAGGATCCCCTCCCCACAGCCTGTCCTCCTCTACTCTGCACCACTGAAGTGGCACTTTCCACTTCTGCTCTGAAAGCTTCTGTTTATCGCTCCCAGAGCGGAGGGGAGCAAAGAGGAACCTCACCAATTGCAGGAAAACAAAGTTGCCCAACCCCAAGCTGGCCACAGCGGAAGGCAATGAGGAGCTACAGAGTCAGCTCGGCAGAGCCCAAGGAAGCCTTGGCATTTGCTTCAAAAACCCTTATTTGCTACATAGAAACATAGAGGTTCAGAGAAGGGAAGACACTTGCCCCAGGTCACACAGCAAGCTTGGATGATCTCAATGAAGTGTCTAAGAGTTGAGGGTCTGGAATTGTAAGCCATTTATTGTGGCCTGGGACGCTCTATTGGGGCATCCTGTGACTGGAGGGAAGGAAGAGAACTAATCCTGAGTTACTTTCTCCTCCAAAGTTCTTGGACAAAGGCCTAATGGTCAGAGTCCTTGGTATTAAGGTTTGTGGCCAACACAGGTATGGCTCCTCTAAGGGGACCAGGCTGGGGCCAAGGTGGACGTCACACCTGCCCCCTGTGTGCTGCTCCTGTGTACTCCCCAGCTGTGGACTTACGGGGAGTCAGAGGACAGTGCTTAGTGCAGGCCTCCCTTCCCTCCCACTGGCAGAACCTTTCTCCCCCACGCTGCCTCCAGCCCTGCATTCTGGCTCTCCTCTCCCAAGTTCTAATCAGAATCCCAAAGTTGGCAGGGAGCAGCCTCTGCAAAGGACAGTGGCATGCTGATACGTGAACAAAGAACCAAGGTCCTCCAGAGTGAGGGGAGCGTGATGTGGATGGCACAGAGAGACAATGCCTTCCCTGTCAAGAGCTAACTAGTTTGGGTAGAACTTTCCCTCAAGATGATATACTAAGTTACAGGTAAAAATGGTCACGCGATGCTTAGCAGATGCTTGGTCACATTCAGGGTTCAAAGTGAAAAGAGAAGGCCGCTTTAACTTCGAGATGAAGCCCTGGCAACTCATCTCACCAGCCCCTGCACACATCTTGCCACCTGGCAGAGATTTCATTTCCACATGGTACACTGGGTGGGGGCCTTATTGTGGGGGCCATGACCTTTCCTATCAGAGCAAAATGGCAGTGCCACTGGCTAGACAATGGGGCAGGTCACAGCTCCTCAGCAGGCCTTGGAAGTTGGGGCAAAGAGACAGTGTTCAAAGAAAGGTTGAGTGTTTGTCCCCAGGGAACTTGACGTGGTAGAGAGACAAGGTGGAGATTGGGCCTCAGATCCTGCCTCTGGAACTAATTGACTGTGTGACATTTGTCAAGTCACAAACAGGTTTGAGAAAGATATACACAGAATGAATAGCCTCCCTTGTTTGCATCTCAGTTTTCCCCATGGAGGAAGCAATCCAATCAGACAGTCCCTAAGGACCTTCCAGCTCCAGGACATGGGTCTACATTCAATGGCTCTGCAGGTTTCAGAAATGCCTCACAGTGTGTGGATACCCGGTGTGCTGAGGTGATAATGGCACACGAGCAGCAGTAAGAGGGAGAGTCCAACTGAGCAGAGCCCGTGTGGCCCCACGGCAACCAGTTGGGAAAGCTCAGGCACCCAGCAGGAAGAGACTTTAAGCAACTTCACACTTTTAAGATGTGGGGCCTGGGGGAGACTCACCGATGCACCCATGATGATGAAGATATGTGTATCGGACTGATGGAAGGCATCACCCTGGTACAGCTCTTCCCGCAGGATCCCGCACACTTGGGTCCGGCTCAGGGCCACCTGCTCTGCCATGATGCTCTCTGGTGAAAGAAAGACTTGTTGACAAGGCACGAGAACAGAAGAGCTCTGAGAAGATGGTCCCTTTCTTCAGGGGTCTTTCGGGCTCTCACCCAGCTGAAGTCTGATTATTTGAAACCACTGGCTGTGAATGGGGGGAGGTAGGATGGTTGGGGGGTTAGAAGCTGCTGGCTCTGGGCTCCGACCATACTCCCCAGGCAGCCTTCTTTCACAGTGTACATTACAAAATTACCCAAAGCACTAGTGGATTCCAACGAGAGCCTCAATTCTGAGGGACTGGGTAAAATAAACCCTGCCGGAGCATCGCACGATGCTAGTTTCATCTCAGCCTGGAATCAGGCGGAAACCCCACAACAAGCTGGAGCATGTTAGACCCTGCAGCTCCAGTCCACCTCCTAACAAGTTGGGAGATCATGGCAACTCCCTGCCTCTCTCACGATCTCAGTCTCCTCGGGGGTCCACTGGAATGCGTTAAGATTCTCTGATTTTGCCCGGCTCCCCAGCAAGGCAAATCGAAAGGCCTCGCGGCGCAGCACGCCCCGACACCGGTGTGGCGCCCGCCCACTTCGTTACCTGAGCTTCCTGTCCGCCTCTGCCCGTTGGTCTCTCAGCCCCGGAGTTCCCGGACGTTTCCGGGGGCTGCGACCCGCGGGTCCATTTAACCAGCGGGGGCGGGCGCCTGAGCTGAGCTGACCGCCTCAGGCGAGGCGCGTGGGCGGGGCCTCCATGGGCCCCTCCCTCGCGGGGGGCAGGGCAGGCGCGCGCGCATCTCAGCCCCCCCCCCCGCGAAGTCCCCTCCCTTGGCCCGCCCCATCCCTTGGGCACCTGGACCGGCCACTGCCTGCTGTTCCCGCCGCCGCTGTGTCGCGTCTCCGATGCCTCGCGAGTCCACGAGCAGCTCTGCGCCGTTCGCCCACGTCTCCATAGCCGGCCCTGCCCCGCCCCTACACTCTGATTTTGCTCCTCCGCCCCCGGCGGCCCGGCGCCCTCGTGGAGGGCTCACTTCCGCCGACAGTGTGGCCACGCCTCCTCGACCCCCGTTTATGGGCGGGGCCGCCTTCAGCCCCGCCCCCTCACGGACCGGTCAAACCTGTCCTGCTAGGTAACCTCGTCGTGGCTCCTCCCCTAGCAGGGGCGGGGCGGCCGAGCGCCCGGAGGCTGGATGCCACACCTCGAGAGACAAGGGGGATTGTGGGTTTGACGCCCCGGAAAGTAGCGGGTGGGGAACATCACTGGGGAGCGTCCTGCGGGCCAGGCCGAGGGTGGCGGGCTCAGGCTTCCCTCTGGAACAGCCTCCCTCACATCTCTTCTCGACCTCTTCGGAGGGGCGGGGCTTGCGTGTTTTACTTCCGGATCCCACAGTTACGACACCGGAAGCCGGAAGTGGGAATTTCGTGGGGGAGAAGGGAAAAGCGACCGCGGAACCGGGACTTTCTCGGAGCGACGGGGCCCGAGGATCGCTCGTGGCCCGCTGCTCCCATCCTTCTCACGTCGGACTGATTCTGCTGAAAGGTGTGGTTCTCTTCCCCGAAGACAGGGTACCATCGGTGGGCGTTCCGCCGCCTCCTAGATTTCCCCCGGACGTCCAGGCTTCCCCCTCCTGTTGGGCCCGGTCCGTTTCTGCCACCCGCTTCTAGAGTACTGACCCAGGCGGGCCGATGCAGGACTCGGGTTACCTTGGAGGCGAGCGGGACTGTTTCCGCCGGTCCCTCCTCCGCTGCCGCGGAGTCTGACCACACCCATAGTTCGTGGATGACTCTTGTAGTTCGGAGACATTTTCTGTTCAAACTTGCTTGTGTGTGAGGTTGTTAAATGCTTTAAAAAGACCTCAAACAGAGTTGGCAGCTAAGTGTCTTGTCTCATGTGCCTCCGTTTGCTCACTTTTCAAAAACGATTCATGTCTGCCTGACCTCATACCGTTTGTGTGACTTGAGGATGAAAGGGCCATCATGGCATGTTGGAAGAAGAGCAAGGAGGCCATTATAGCTGGAGCAGAGTGAGTGAGGTACTTGGAGAAGAAGCAGTAGGGGATCAGATAATGCAGGGTCTTGTAGGCCGTTGTAGGGACTTTGGCTTTTACACAGGGGGTAATGAGGAACCATGCATGGTAGAGATCTGATTAGAGGAGAGACATGATTGGAATTACCTTTTAGGCCGATTGTTCTGACCGAGGTGGGGAGAACAGACTGTAAGGGGCAAGGGTAGGAACAGGGGTGACCTGTTAGGAGGTTGTTGCAGTAATCCAAGTGAGAGACAATGGTGCTTTGAGCATTTTATTGAGAAAAATTACAAAGGCGTACAAAAGTAGGAAGAAGAGTGTAGTAAATCCCATGTGCCCACCTTCCAGCTTCAACAATTATCAACTTGTGGCTAATTTTGTTTAATTTACACCTTTTACAATCCTCTCCCATTACTCTTTTTAACGACAGCTTTGTTGAGATATAATTCACATACCACACAGTTCACCCATTTAAAGTGTACGGTTCACTGGTTTTTAATATATTTAGAGTTGTACAACCATACCTACTAATTCCAGAACATTTTTATCACTCCAAAAAGAAACCCTGTACCCTTTAGCTGACACCCCATCACCCCATCTCCACCGCCTCTAAGCATCCACTAATCTTTCTGTCTCTGTGTATTTGCCTATTCTGGACCTTTCATATAAATGGAATCATACAATATGTGGTCTTTTGTGAGTTGTTTCTTTTTCTTAGCATAATGTTTGCAAGATTCATCCATTTTGTAACATGTCTGGATTTTGATTATTCATCAGTTGATGGGCATTTGGGTTGTTTCCATTCTTTGGCTGTTATGAGTAATGTTGCTGTGAGCATTCATGTATGGACATGTGTTTTCATTTCTTTTTGGTATATACCTAGGAGTTTCCCTATTATTTTGAAGTGAACTTCAGACACCATGTGTAAATATTTCAGTATGCATCTCTAAGAAAGGACTGAAAACAAACACATAACCACAGTACCATATCCCACCTAAAATAGTTAACATTAATTGCTTAGTGTCATCAGATCGATTCTGGGATACATTTTGGTAGAATTTCCTGATGGATCAGATGTGAGCTGTGAGAGACAGGAGTCAAGACGGACTCCACGGTATTTGTCCTGATAACGAGAGGATGGATTTGCCATCAGCTGACACGAAAGAAGGCTGTGGGACCTGGCTTTTGGGAACTGTCGGGAACAGTTTTAGAGAGATTAGTTTTGAGAGGACTCCTAGATTCCAAGTGGAGATGTTGAGTTTGATATGTGAGTGCGGTGTTCAGGAAAGAGGGCTAATTTGGAGCATCATTGACATTAAGGTGGGGGGTTAAAGCCATGAGGCTGGATGCTTAGTACTGGAGGGACTGGACAGAGAAGAGAAGAGATCCTAGAACAGAGCCCCGGGGCACCACAGTGTGAAGGGCTGGGTTACCAAAGAGGATTCAGTGAAAGGCATCGAGCACAAGCAGCCAGTGTGGTCAGAGGAAAACCAGGAAAGTGGGCTGTCCTGGGAGCTTAGAGAGGAATCTGTGGTTGGTCAGATGCTGCTGATGAGTTAGTGGTGTGTTCAGTGTGGTAGTCAAATGTCCACGTTTATCTGGTGTGAAAGCCTCCCTCAGCTCAGGCCTCAAAACTTGCACTGAGAGTGGCCTCCTCCGACAGGTAGTCAGTCTTCTTGGGCAGGATTGAAAAGGGCTCCAGGCTGATACTGTCCCTCATGACCTGCTTCTTCTCTGGTTCACAAGAGAATGGGGACAGCTCAGCCTGTGTCTCTGCCCTGTGGTCTTAGGCTGTCAGCCCAGCTCCCACTTGCAGATTCTAAAGCAAAAAGTCAGATACTGGATTTCCCTTTTGTCCCCTCAGTTCCAGGGAACATTCATCAGGTTCTGAGTGGTCTCCTCGAAACCCTTCTTAGTAGGTGCATTAATTTTCTAGGGCTACTGCAAGAGATTTATTCTTTCCCAGTGCTGGAGGCTGGAAGTCTGAAATCAAGTGTGGGCAGGCTGTGCTCCCTCCAGAGGCTGTAGGGGAGGTCCTTCCTGCCTCTTCCAGCTTCTGGTGGCCCCAGGTGTCCTTTGGCCTGTGGCCACTCCAGTCTCTGTCTCCACCTTCATATGGCTTCTTCCTATGTCTGTGGCTGTCCTCTTTTATCTCCTATAAGGATACTGTCATTGGATTTAGGGCTCACCCTAATCCAGGAAGATCTCCTCTAAAGATCCTGCACCTAATTATATCTGCAAAGACCCCTTTTCCAAATGAGGTTACATTCCCAAGGTCCTTGGGGTCAGGACATGGATGTATCATGTTGGGGGGGCCACCATTCAATCCACTACACTAGGTGAGGGGCCAACGCCCTCTATTCCTGCTTGCAGGTGTGTGTATGTGGTAGGATAGCCAGCACACTGACACCTTCCTCCAAAATGAATTCTCTCTCTTATTTTCCCCTTTGGCGAAATTCTTCACTTCAGCTTACAGCCCGGAGATAGTTGCTAGGCAGGGCTTATAACTGGTGCTGAACCATGGCCTTCCCAAGTCCCACACGTGGGCCTGCACCTTCCTCTGGAATGGGAGTATGTGCCACTTCTTAGACCAAAAAGCCCATTTTAGCATGCTATTACACTCGACAAAGTGCTTGGCATTCTGCGTAAAGCTTGGCCCCAGAACTGCTGCACACACGACACCCCTTGTCCTGCAGGTAAGAGAGTTCTGTATGGGTCTCGTGTGACACCTGTGCTGCCGTTCTCTCCCAGACCTTGACTTGTTGGATGAGCGGGCCCCCCTGGAAGAGTCAGCTGTGTGAGATGGTGCAGCCCAGCGGTGGCCCGGCCGGGGACCAGGACGTGCTGGGTGAAGAGTCTTCTCTGGGGAAGCCGGCCATGCTCCACCTGCCTTCGGAGCAGGGCGCTCCTGAGACCTTCCAGCGCTGTCTAGAGGAGAATCAAGAGCTCCGAGGTAAGGAGGACATCGGGTGTGTGTGGTAAAAAGTCAGGGGACCCAGCCCTGCTGGGGGAAGGCTTATTCTACTCACCTATGCCTATGTGTTTACTGGGTCTGGGGGTGGGTGTGTATCCGGGAGCCAGCTAGCGATTACAGCTCAGCTGCCCTCCCTCTTTGTTTTAGGTGGGATTCCCCGGAAGCATCTTGTGAGATGGAGATGAGCTTATAGGACGTTTATTCTGAGTGCTCTGAGGACCCACACTGAGGGAGGGAGGGGAAGGGAAGGACAGGGAGGAAGCAGGGCTGGGCAGAGGGAGAAGCTGGGCTGCAGTGCAGGCCGAGCCTACGGGGAGCTCTGGAGCCGGAATGACACTCTGAGTTGCTCCAAGTTGGGCCAATACAGGCAGTCCTTCATATCTCTGTACTAATTGGTCACACGCTGGCTAGCCTGGGAAGGGGCACAGCATGGGTCTTGTGGGGAGGGGGCGTGGCCTGCTCTGGGAAAGGAAGGGGGTCCTTGGCCTTTGCCCCTGGGCCAGGTGGCTCTGTGAAGAGACCTCAGCTGAAGGCTGTCCTCCAGCATCCCCTCCCCCAGGTAGCTGGGAGTCCAGTTCTTTCCTGGCCATCCCACCCCTGTCTCCATCACAGCCCCTGCTCACCCACCCTCTACATCCTCAGCTGTATCTGGGGCAGCTTCTCCAGGTCCCAGTGTCCCTTGCACGGTGCCCCTCAGGTGGCATGGCTGCCCTTGGGTCGGCACATCCATGCCTGTCCCTCCCCCCCATGTGGCAGTGCCCCACCCTTCTGATCATGCGCTGGGGCGGGGGAGGTGGGCTCCAGATCTGGCCCGCTAGTCCTTTGGTACGTACGATTGGCCCTGGGTGCCCCTAGCTTCTAATTCAGTGAAAGTCTGTGTTTCTGCTGTGGGGACCTTGTAGACTGCTGAGCCCAGAGCCACAGGGAAGGGTGGCACATGTCCCTGTTTGCTTCATCCCTGGGCGCCTGGTGGGAGCTCAGGGCCTGGAAAGGTCACAGCCCCGTGTACACCACATGGCGCCTCGTCCTGGCCGAAACGGCCCCCGTGCCAGTGACTTAGTTGTTTGCAGTCAGCTGTCCACTGTCCTCGTGGACCAGGTTGGCATGGGCCACAACTAGTGGAGGCCACAGTCACGAGGCCACTCCCCCACCTCCTTGGCTGGCTAGTGTGTCCTGGTGTCATGGGCTGTTACATGGGGCATGTGCTGAGAAGTCACACGCTCTGTAACTCTTCAGAGAGTGGTGCTGGCTGAGGCCCTGCGGTCAGGAAGCAAACTCCTGCCAGGAATACGTGTCTCTCCTTCTTGTCAAGACAGATCGACTTCCCTTCCAGGATGCAAGGGGTCCAGTGCAGTTAGCTTGCCACCAAGGGGCTGTGTGGGGTTCTGGAGGCCTGGCCTGCTTCGCGCACTCAGAGCCGACAGGACCTGCCCGCCTTTAGGGCAGACACCTCCGCCTCAGCGCTCAGACATTAGGGGCCGTCGTGGCTACTGCGGGGTATTGAGCAGTATCTTGGGCCTGTATCCATGAGATGCCAGTAGCGCCCCTCCTGTTATAACCACCAACAGTGACCCCTGAGGTTGTCCAGTGTCTGGCTGTGTCGGGGCCATGTGGAACTGGCAGCCAGGTTGGGGGTAGGGAGACAGCTCACCCTTGATGGCCATGTGTGTGGCCTCTGCTCGTCCCCAGGAGAGCACTCTGGCAAGGGGGACTGGGGTGAGAGAGTGGCAGGCCATTGGTGCAGGGAGCACTGCACCCCCAGCTCCCCCACCCCCGACCTGGGAGCTCAGGCTCCAGTGGCAAGTGGAGTCCTCGAGGCCACACGGCCTGACCTGTGCCTGTGCAGCGAGTTGCCTTCACACATGTCTGCTAAACAGCTGCAGTGTGTCAGGCCCTCGGCCAAACCCCTGCGGTCCTGAAGGTATCTGCCCCCATCAATGCTCATGATTGTGTCTGTGGAGGAGGGAGCGGGAGGGGGGACATAGACTTTGCTTGGAATATTTGGGGGGAAACTATGGAAGAAGTTGCACGTACTGAATGTAGGAGCCCATTTATGTGACACGTGCGGGAGAGGCGAGTCCGAAGAGAGAAACAGATGAGTGGTGGCCAGGGGCTCGGGCAGTAGGGAGTGACTGCCAGCGGGTATGGGGTTTCTTTTGGGGGTGATGGCAGTGTTCTGCAACTAGACCGAGGTGATGGGTGCACAGCTTTGTGATTGCATTATAACCACTGAATGACTACATGGTTGACCCTCGAACAAGGCAGGGGTTAGGGGCACTGACCCTGCCCGCCGCCATGCAGTTGAAAATCTGCGTATAACTTGACTCGCCAAAACCTTCACTACAGTCGTCCCTCGATATCCACGGGGGATTGAGTCCAGGACCCCTCCCAGCCCCATGTTAAAATCAGCGGATGCTGAAGTCTCTCCTATGAAGTGGCGCAGAACAACGCATAGAGTCTGCCCTCTGCATCCTCAGGTTTCCAAACGCGGGTCAAAAATACCATTTTCATTCTGAGGGCGGTTGAATTCACCATGCGAAACCCAGGGATACCGAGGGCCTACTGTACATTTATTGAAAAAAATCCACGTGGAAATGGACCCGAGTAGTTCAAATCCATGTTGGTCAAGGGTTGCCTGTACTTTAAAATAGTTAAAACAATGAATTTGATTTTATGTGAGTTTTAACTCAACCAAAAAAGGAGTTGTACCTGAGCTAGGCCTTGGGTGGGGGACTGGGCAGGATTGGGACAGGTGGAGGTTGCTGGGGGAACGCTGTGCCTGAAGCACGAGGGCTTTGAGCTCAGTGTCACTCCCCTGCAGGGGAGGAGTCACCTGGGGACAGTAGAGTGCAGAACATAGCTTTGGAGGCAGGCTCAGAAGCCACTGCAGCTCCCGCAAAATAATGTTCCAGCAGCAGGAACTAGTTAGCTAGTCAAGGGTTTTGACCAGAGGGTGACGTGAAGCTACTCTGCCCCGGACTTATATAGCTCTGTCGTTGCTAGAGCTGTTGCATGTCACTGATTGGTTTTGTCACCCCTGATGGGCTTCTGCTGCCTGGGGTGTCCCTTGGGTGTGTGGCTGTCCTTTCCTTGGCCTCTGCTGACTGCCTGCCTGGCGTGGGCTGATGCTCGTCCTTCAACCTGCTGAGGGCAGGACCGGCTGTTTCTTGAATTTGCATTGCACGCCGGGTACTTTTTCTCTTTCACCTAACCCTCCTCATCCTATGGCATGGGTGCGATTGTCGCTGTCGGACATGCACATGAAGATGGTGAGTCTCAGAGAGGTGAGGAACCGGTCCGCTCCAAGCCTCCCGGCCCTCCCCGGTGGCAACCAGTGATGCCACGGGGAAGTTTGCCCTGGTGGCCGTGCCCCAAGGCTCAGGTAGGTTAGGCCCTCCTGATCCCAAAGACATGGCCCAGTGCTCTGACCCCCCCTGAATACAAGTGAGTTGCAGAGTCACTTACAAAGCAAGTGACATTTGCATACACCTTAAGTGATGCTGTTGTGTTCAGTGTTTTGTTGGAGAAATGTCGGGACCTGTCATTAGCATCACTGAATTTGAAGCGTTTCGTTCCATAAAATTGAGAGAGGCAAAGCCTTCTGTCTGTGTGAGAGGCCGCATGGGATTATGGGGACAGCACTGTGACTGGCCCAAGGAGGGGCTAGCAGGCGGGCAGCCAGGGCTCATGTCCCCTGTGCTGTGTCGTGTGCTGCCAGATGCCATCCGGCAGAGCAACCAGATGCTGCGGGAGTGCTGTGAGGAGCTGCAGCGTTTCCAGAGCAACCAGAGGGAGGAGAAGGAGTTCCTCATGCAGAGGTTCCAGGAGGCCAGGAGCCTGGTGGAGAGACTGAGTCAGGAGAAGGTGGACCTGAGGAAGCAGAGGGAGCAGGCCCTGCAGGACGTGGAGCACCTGAAGAGATGCCAGCAGGTAGCCGAGGGGGCGGGCAGGCCGTTTCCCGGCAGCATGTGAGCGGGGCTTTCTGGCTACCTGTGCCACTAGCCACGTGTGTCCTGAAACCCCACGGGGATGTCAGTGTTTCCAGAGGGAACCTGTGCTCGGGTCCCCTAGAGTACCCTCAGGAGTGGTGGTGACTGTGGAGGGGTTACTGCCAAGGGGTCGGGGACGCAGGGGGCTGAGTCTCATCCCTGGGCTGGAGCAGCCTGTGGTCAGGGGGACCTGGGTCCGTACGGTTTGATGCGGGAGACCAGGCAGTGGGGATTTGGACAACTCTGGAATGTTGCCCAGGGTGGAGGTCTTATAGAAACAGTGGCAGTCCGTCTCACCTTGTAGTGACCTGGGGCCTGGGGAATGGGACGTGCACTTTTGTCGCTGTCTCTGCATGTCACCTCCTTTGGCATCTAGTCTCAGACAGGCTGCGAGTCCTGCGGGGCTCAGCCCTCACGCCTGGTTGTCAGCCTCACGACAGGTGAGGCTACTCTGTGCTCCGCTGTCCCTGGGTTTTATCGTGCCCCCTCTGCAGAGATGAGCAGGGGCTTGGAAGTATGGGCTCACAGGACTCAGTCCCTTTCCACTGCCTTACTTGCCATGCTGGGGTCGGGAAACTTCTGGAGGTGAGATGCATAGGGGTGCCAAGGGCCAGAGAGAAGCCCTCCTGGTGACACGTCTCTGCACTTGCAGGCTGCCCCAGGGTTGGAGGCCACCGGGGGTGAGCAGCTGGCGAGAAAGCATTGCTGACATGAAGTGGTTTTTTTTCATGTAGCAGATGGCCGAGGACAAGGCCTCGGTGAAAGCCCAGGTGACGTCCTTACTAGGGGAGCTCCAGGAGAGCCAGAGTCGCTTGGAGGCTGCCACCAAGGAGCGGCAGGCTTTGGAGGGCAGGTGAGTGGGGCGGGGACGCCCTCCCTGGGGGCCACTGTCAGGGTGCCTGAGAAGAATGAGGCTGTTTAGGAGCCTCCAGGGGTTCCTCTGTGAGGGGACGGACTGGAGAACGCGGTGTGTGACCCACGGGGCGTTGGGCCAGGTGCTTGGAGGAGCTGTGGGCCAGCAGTCCGGGACCTGGGTCGGAGCAGCACTTCTGGGCTCTCTGACCTTTTGCTGGAATTTGCATTATTTCCTTGGGGAGCATTTATGAGGGGCAAGAGCACAGCCGTGGTCCACAGTGAGTCTCTGGAAGCGCTTCCAGTGCCCCCAGGGCTGAGGTTGGTTACAGGGACAGGATACACGCCAGGCCCCGTGAGGACAGACGACACAGGTCAGGGGGAGAACCCCAGGCCTTAGGCTCCCTTTCTCCCTCCCTCCCGCCAGTGAAAAATGCATCACTGCACACCCAAGGAACCTAGTCAGCACACAGCGCACCCTGGCTTTTATTGGGAGCTGGTCACATGGGCCCCCTGCGCCAGGCATACACCAAATACCCAACTCCCAGCAGAAAGCAGGTGCTCCAGAAACCACGCTGTTGTGCAAACGGTCCAGGTGCGGGGACCGCCCTTATCAGTAGGGAAAGTGTCCTGTCGGCCTAGGGGACTTGCACCAGCCCACTACCCGGGCGCCACCCGAGGGCCACCTCTGCAAGTGGCCCTTCCGGAGCTGGCCGCCTTAGGCCTGCCAGTCGCTCTTTTCTGCAAAGGGGATTCCTGTAAGTGGGGTCGTTGGGTCAAAGGACACGGGTATTTGTGTGGTTCCTCTGCCATTGAGCTGCTGCCCTCCAGAAAGACAGGTCCAGCTGACAGGAGTGGCCCCAGCTGTCACAGCGCAGATGATCAGGGTACATTGGGCGGTGTCAGGGACACCTTCTTGAAGGAGACTAGAGAAGCAGGCAGGAGTTTTCCCCTCCCATTATCAGAGCGACGTGGGAGACTGTGAACACGTTTTTTCTAGAACTCACACGAGAGGAAAGGCATCGGTCGGGAGGCTGAGTCTCGTTGCCTCTTGTCACATCCTGGTGTTCTCCCCTATGTGCTCTTCTGTACCTCCAGGTTTCTAAAACCACGTGTTGCTTTGGGGACAATTTGGTGTCTTTCCTGCCTGTCTGTTTTCTGTGCACGTAAAAGCAGCTGCTGGAGGCATTACGCTGTCAATGCAGTCTGGCAGCTGACTGCGTCAGTTAAGCACGCTGCAGGGGCGTTTACTCTGGTAACTGTAGGCTCTGGACAGCTCTTTTCCCGTTCCTCCCCAACGCGGTGGAGCATAGAAATGCCGAGTTGGGCGGCTCAGGGCACGAAGCCTCGCTTGTATCTCAGGTCATTGGTGTGGCCATCTAAACAGCTTTCACCTTCAGACACGTGGCTGCCCTCTGAGCCCCTGGTCTGTCGTGTTGGATCGGCCCTCCCTCCCCTTGTGCCAGGGCCCCTGAAGGGCAGCAGTTCCATCTGGTAATGGTGATGTCCGTGCCTACCTGTTGTCTGATCACAGATGGAAATGCATGTTCAATAGATTTAGGCAACTGTGGAGAAACAGACCAGTGCAAACCTCCTGGGACCTCCCCACACCCAGAAACACCCACCAGTGCCCTCACAGTGGGGACAGCAGGATGACCTGGCTGGAGCCTGGAACTGGAGATTTCGGGAGCTGTGTGCAAATGGGAGGTCAGGGCCCCGGGGACAGTACAGGGCCTGGATCAGAACATGGCCTGTGGAGGGATTCAGAGGGGAAGAGATGAGCTGTACAGCAGGAGTGTAGAGGGAAAGAGGGATTCCCTGCCATGGCCATGGCTGTCTCCCAGGCAGGCAGGTGGGAGTCTGTCCTTACACGTGTGGACATTTGGGACTCCAGATGAGACATGGAGGTGGGCCGCCACCTCCTTGTCTCTTCTAGAACAGCGACTGGGAGGGAAAGCGTTGCCTGAGCACACTGACCCCGCTTCCCCCTCCAGCTGCCCCCCCCACCTTCTGAAAAGGCTTATCTTTCCTGCCTGCCTCTACTTCCTCTCCTAATCTCTCCTGATCCCTCCACTGAGACTGCTGTAGCAGGGGGCCCCAGCACTCATCGGTGGGAACCCAACGGGCAGTTCCCAGGGGCTCCTGTCCCCTGGCCCCAGCAGCACCCTCTTCTGGGATTGCCTCCTTCACCTTTGAAGGGGTTTCCAGAACAGGTGTCATGGGCCTGAACCTAAGCCCCAGGTCTCCTGGCTGCCCGCACATGGTTGCTTGCCGGGCCCTGCGTTGACACAAACACGTCGCCCCAACCAGGCCCCGTGAAGTCGTCCCTATCTCCAGTGATGGAACCGCCCCCTTCTTCCCCGTGTGGACTCTGCGTTGACAGGCTGTCCTGAACCACACCCCATCCTGTGCCCTGCTGCTAGACTGCAGGGCTTCTAGTGCTCTCTGGGCTCCTGCCTTCTGCCGGCAGCCCTTGTCAGCACAGCAGGGATCCTGTGAGCAGGCGTGCTCCTGATCATGAATCCCCTTTTCCTGTGCCAGGGCCCGGGTGGCCAGCGAGCAGGCCCGGCAGCTGGAGAGTGAGCGGGAGGCACTGCAGCAACAGCACAGTGTGCAGGTGGACCAGCTGCGCATGCAGACCCAGAGCATGGAGGCCGCCCTGCGTATGGAGCGCCAGGCTGCCTCGGAGGAGAAGTCAGTGGGTGCTGGCTTGGGAGGGATGGGCCCAGAGGGCGGTCAGCATCTTGCTGCCTTTGGGGGAGCCCTGTTAGGGACTGGCTGTGGCTGAGGGTCGGGTTTGGTCCCTTACAGCAGTACCCCCAGGTGATCTACCTTTGCTAGGATCACATGCTCCATTCGCCTGTCCACGTTCGCGTTCCACTGGGCCCTCATGTTAACAGCACCAGGCCCAGGATTCCGCCTTCCTTTCATGGGTGTGTCTTTTGAGTGTCTAACCTAGAATAGTCCTGCCATTCTTGGTTTTCCATGAAGTTGACTTTTTTTGAAGAGTGCAGGGCAGTTCTGTTCTGTTACAAACATTTCATACTTAAAACACTGTTAGCTTTAAGGAAAGCGATACTAATTAGTACTTAGCCAAGTGTGCTTCGGAGCTGATGTCCTTTAGGGCACAAATGTGCTCCGGAAGCCCCATTCGGGGGTGTGGACGTGACAAGAAGGAAGAGGGTAGAGTTGGATGCAGGACAAGTTGTGGCTGGCCCAGGACAAGGTGGTGTCCCCAGCGAAAGCTCCCTTTTCTTAGGCGGAAGCTGGCCCAGCTACAGGTGGCCTATCACCAGCTCTTCCAAGACTATGACAACCACATCAAGAGCAGCGTGATGACCAGTGAGCGAAACCGAGTGAGTATGGCGGGCACGTCCCCGGGACTGCCTACGACTGACCTGGCCCTGGTTCCAATCCCATGGGGCCTGCTCTCCCAAATTCAGGGATATTGGAACTCAAGGCCCTACCTAGAGTAGACAGAATTGGCTTTTGGGAGGGAGACTTAACTTGTCCTGCAGTTTCATCAAGGCCGCAGTGTGTTGGCTCAGGGCAGGCCGCGGGCAGATGGGCACACTTGGGCTGTGTTGCTTGCTGCCTATGGTGGACTGGGCTGGGCCTCCGGATGCCCCCTCCACGGTCCGGGTCCTCCGGCCAGCCATCACCACCTCGGCTCCTGGCTCGCATTTCCCCAGGGATCTTTCCATCCCAGTGTTGAAGTCGGCTAGGAGCCCTTTTCTCGTTTGTTCTCATCAGACCTGTAGTGGGTTCAGTTTCTAGCGATCACATTTTAAGAAGGATGTTGTCGAACATGAAGGTACCCAGAGGCAACTTTTAAGGGTAAAGCCGGAAACTGGGTTACACAGGAAAAGTTAATGACAAAACTATGGCCCTTTGATCTCCAGAGGGAAGGCTTGGTGGTGTGTGTGTGTGTGTGTGCGTGTGTCTGGGTGTGAGTGTGTCCGTGTGGGTGGTATCTGTGAGGGACCAGCAGACCTTTGACCAGGTGGCAGAGTAGAAGGACAAGTGGGTCTCGGCTTCATGGGCACGTGCTAGAGCCTTACTTCGGAAGACCAGCTCAGCATGAGTGGGCGGCCTGAGGAGGGAGTGTGACCCCTGTCTGTTGGAGGGTTGGAGGAGGGCAGTCCAGCTGGGGACCCTGGGACAGGAATGTTGACTTGGGTGGGAGGTGTGCCAGATAACCTCACATCCTGTCCAGCCTCCACCTTTCCTGTGCCCTGCACACACTAACATCCTGTGGTTGGCATCACCCGAGTGCGGCCCAGCTAGGGCCAATCTTTCGTTCCTGTTGGTTCTGCTTGCCTGCAGCAGCAGCCAACCTGGGGGTGGCATGACCCCTGCCCTGGGCTGGCTTGGGCTCCATCAGCTCCGTTGCCCATCCCTAGGGAATGCAGCTGGAAGATCTCAAGCAGCGACTCCAGCAGGCCGAGGAGGCCCTGGTGGCCAAACAGGAAGTGATCGACAAGCTGAAGGAAGAGGCTGAGCAGCACAAGATTGTGATGGAGACCG
Source organism: Rhinolophus sinicus (assembly GCF_057876585.1). Taxonomy (NCBI): domain Eukaryota; kingdom Metazoa; phylum Chordata; class Mammalia; order Chiroptera; family Rhinolophidae; genus Rhinolophus; species Rhinolophus sinicus. The sequence goes on from NC_142518.1 coordinate 111,268,562, forward strand.
TTTCGGTGCTGAAGGTCCAGGTGAGGGCTCTCTGTGGCTTGCTTGCATGCGGCTGAGCAGACCAGGCCCACTGGCATGGGATCTGATGTGTCCCTGGAGTCATTTTGTACTGGCTTCTCAGAAGCTCTTGGAGCCCCTCACAACTATCCCTTGACCACTCAGTGCACTTGGGGTGACTCTTCCTGTGCTGTGGGCTCTGGGAGGCAGGAAGGGCTCTGCCTTGCCCCCTTGTGCCGGGCACAGAGGTCCAATGAATGGCTGACGGGTGGCGGCACATTCCCCCTCTTTTGGCTTTGCCAGGCGGATATCTACAAGACGGACTTCCAGGCTGAGAGGCAGGCCCGGGAGAAGCTGGCCGAGAAGAAGGAGCTCCTGCAGGAACAGCTGGAGCAGCTGCAGCGGGACTATAGCAGGCTGAAGGCCAGCTGTCAGGAGTCGGCCAGGTGGGCCTTGGAGCGCATGCCCCACGTGGAGGGGCGCTGGGCGCTGGGGGGCTCCAGGAGTAAGTGCAAGACACTGGGTGCTCCTGGCTTGTCCGGGTAGGGTGAGCTGGCCCTGAGCCTCCCCTTATGCCACCTACGTTCTGCATGCGCCCCCGGAGCTTGGCTCCCACATATTGATTGGGCAGTTTCTCTTTTCAAAGGATTGAAGACATGAGGAAGCGGCACGTAGAGGTCCCCCAGCCCGCCTTGGCCCCTGCCCCAGGTGAGTGAGCTGCAGGAGGATGGGCGGGTGAGGGCAGGGTGCTGGCACCAAGTGAACGAGTGAGCAGAGCCTGGGACGTGGGAGCTCACATTGGCCACCCCTCCTCATCGTGCCCCTGTCCCCCACACTGGGCCAGAGGCTGAGCGAAGGAACTAGCGGTGCTGACCCTGAGAGTTGGATCCGGTGGTCCCGTCATATCTCAGGACTTTCTGTCCCATCCCCTCCATGCAGTTGGTACCATAACCAGAGCCTGTTCTCTTTCTCCAGCTCACCACTCCTTTCACCTGGCCCTGTCCAGCCAGAGGAGAAGCCCCCCCGAAGAGCCGCCTGACTTCTGTTGCCCCAAGTGCCAGTACCAGGCTCCTGATATGGACACCCTGCAGATACACGTCATGGAGTGCATCGAGTAGGGCCGCCTGCCGATGACCAGCCCAGGACACTGCAATCTGCTTTCCTCTCCCATCTGCCCAGTCCTGGATGATGGGCTAGGTGACAAAGAGCGGGTTACTTATCTGAGCCCTAAGAGCTAGCTGTAGGACCTTACGCTTCAGCTCCCCCGTCTGCTGGTTCGCCTCTTTTAGGGTACACAGGGCCCCAGCTAGGCCTGATGCTCTGCTCTTTTCATTCGTGCTGCGTGTTTGAACCACTTGCCTCTGGGGCTCCCTCTTCTGCCACCTCCACTGGGGAAGTGAAGAATCGAGGCCGGGGCTCCCAGAGAGAACTACTTCCAGGCTGAGAAGGGAGGGGCTGTTTCTCCTGGCCCAGCTCCAGCATACCCGGCGCACTCGTGGGCCACATGCCATTCCACGGGGAGGCTGCACCACGGCATTTGGCTTGTTGCCCATCTTCTCGTCATAAATAAGGCCGCAGTGGAAACCCATGCGCATCAGTTGTGTGTGTCTTTGGGTCGGATTCTTAGAAGCGGCAGTACTGAGCATCCGCAAACAGGGTAGATGGTGCTGGTGCCCCCCGTGCAGTTTCCTGCTGTCCCCTCATTCCCCGCAGCCTTGCCCCGGGGAGGGGTATCCAACCTGTGGGCTCTTGCCATCTGCCAGGCATGCATTTTCCTGGTAAGAGGGCTTGAGCATCTCGCCATGCTTCAGGGTCCTTTTCAGTTGTAGTGTGAATGGCTTGTTCGTATTCTTGCCCACTTTTCTCTTGGGCCATTGCTCTTTTGTTCCTCAGTGTGCAGGAGCTCCTTGGTCAGTAGTGGAATCAGCCCTTTGGTGTGATGGAAGTTGCGGTGATCTTTTCCTGCTGTGACTGTGTACTAGTGTGTTCTGGACTTAAACTTGGCTATTTCTGTGTAGTTGCATTTCCCCACCTTCCCTCCACTGCTTTGGTGTGGACTTGTTGCGACCACCTCGTAGTCTGATGGGGGGATGTCCCCACACGTATGCTTCTTCTTTCCTTTCCCCAACACCGCAGCGTGCTCTTGTCCTCCCCAAGAACACTGTCGCCCAGTGTGAGTGGTGCTGACGGTGGTGGTCGTGTTTCATCACGTTCCAGAAGTCCGTGGTGCTGTTCCCTGCACCAGCCCCAAATGCTCTGGCCTTGTGACAGGAAGCCATTTGACAATGCCTGGCAAGTTAGGGACACCAGAGGTCTCTTCCTGGTTGTTTGGCAACATTGTGACTATTTCCTGGGACGTCAAAGCCATGGGCATTAAGCCTGCGATGTTGTAAAGAAGACGTTAGAGGAAGAATCTGCATCATTTTCTTCTCGGTGCCCTGGCTCTTGACTCTGCCCTCTTCCAAGCTGCCCAGGCTAGGAGTGGGATGTTGGGAATCCACCCCGGGGCTTATCTTGCGGCCTTTCCTGCTGCTTGGCAGTGAGAGGGCTGACTAGAGGGGCATTTTAGCCTCGTGCGGTAAGATAGCCAGCAGCCCATTCTGCCAACAATCCTGCACTGGAAACTGTGTTGGCATCTGCCGGGCGGGGAGAGACTTCCCGCTTCCTGAAGGCCCGGTGTCTAATTGCAGGTGGTACTTGGGGGAAGCGTCAGACGCCCAGTCGGGTTCCCCACCCATGGGTGCTGCATTTCAATCCTAATCCTAATCCTGCAGTTTTTCTAGAGCACTTTTAGTTTTGGGGGGATGTGTTAGTTTCCCCTGGCTGCTGTCCGAAAGTGCCACAAACTTGGTGGCTTAGAACACCAGGCATTCATTCTTTCCCAGTCTGGAGGCCAGCAGTGTGAAGTCCAGCTATGGGCAGGCTTGGTTCCCTCTGGCGGCTCCGAGCGACAGTCAGTTCCACGTCTCTCTCCCAGCTTCTGGTGGCAGGTTTTGGTGTCCCTTGGCTGGTAGACACATCACTCCACACTCTGCCTCCGTGGTTATATGCCCTCTTCTCTTCGTCTGACCATGTCTTCCATTCTGTCTCTTCTAAGGAGAGCAGTCACTGGATTTAGGGGCCCCCTGTGCCATCCAGGATGATCTCATCTCGAGATCCTCACTGTCATTACCTCCACAAAGACCCTTCTTCCAGATAAGCTCTAAGGTCCCATTCCCAAGTTCTGGGGGTGGGGATGTGTTCGAATCTTTTGGGAGCACAATTCGACCCAGTATGGGGACATCTGGAGGCCACAGATTGGGACCGGTACAGTCACAAGCAGGTCTCCCCAGGACCGCAGCTCTATTAGAGGCCATATTCTCCAGGCTGACGGTGCTGCTGGGCTGCAGAGGCACATGGTATTCTGTGGCAAGGAAAGCTGGGGTTTGATATGGGGCATGCCCTTATAGGCGCAGGGACTGCTGTTCCTTAGGACATCTCGTCTCCGGCTGGACACCACTGCTGGGGTCCGTGCACGTGGGCAGAATGGGGTAGGCTGCAGTAGGATGGCACTGTTAGGCCACCAGCGCCCTGGGTGGCGGCTGCTGGCTGGGTAGGGACAGGCCTCACCCTTCTAAGAGGGTGAACAAAGGCACATAGGAGCCCTTCTCTGTCCAGCTCCCTCTTCGGAAAGGGGGTTGAAAGAAAGGAGGTGAGACCCAGCAGCCGTGAGAGAGGTGGATATTCTCTTCCCCGGGAACTTCTTCGGGCTCTGGCGGTGGCTCCAGGTGGGCCACACAGCAGTGGCAGCAGCTGGGAGCTTTGCAAATGTTCCTGCCTGGGCCCTGGACCAGGGTCTGGTCTGGGCATGGGACCAGGTGGTAGCTGGGAACTGCTGCTCTTTTGAACCTTCTCTTCTGCCTCCTTCCTTCTGTAGGGCTGACTGTGCATTCGACACCAAGGATTTTAAACCAGGCCGTTTGCCCGGAAGTGAGGGATTCTGCTTTCTTCCTTTCTGGCTTTCCTTAGGTTGGGCTTCTGGAACAAGTGGTTGGATTCCTTCTGTGAGGGAAGCAGCCTGCTTGCCTTATTAGCTGTGGCCCCTTGATATTCACGACCCTGGGTCTGGGAGGTAGAGATAAACAGCTAGAAGCACACCCTGCCAGAAATTTTATTCCCTGTTGCTCATACACGCACCACCCCCCCATGTTACTGCTGCTCAACGCTCAAGAGAAATCCAGATGGCCAGTAAAATAAGCACAATAAGAAAGCATTTCTCCCTTCGCTAGTAACTAAAACAACACAGACTCAACCTAAACCAAAAGGGATTGCAAATGGTAACAAATGAAGACTTCTGGTACCCTGCTGGCAAGGTGCAGGGGACAGGCCCGTGATGCCACCGGTTCGTGCAATGGAACAAGCACTTAGGAAGCGTCCTCAGCCTATTTAACTGTAAGAGACAGTCGGGACATATGGTGACTTTGGCATTGTAGAGGCGCGCACTGCACCATCATTCGTAGCTGCCAAAGGTCATGGTGAAAAAAGAGACTGTACTTCCCCGACAACGTGGGCCTGCACAGCCAGCTTTGTGAACATGTCTCACGGAACACGCTCTGTAGCATGTTGGTGTGAAAAAACCAGTAGACAAAAGGATGTATCTAGTGTGACCCCAATAAAAAAAGTAAAAACTGCAGGTGCACAACCTGCTCCCATTTGGGTGGGAAAATGGTACTGTCAGTGTACTTTCCAAACAGAAAAAGGCCCTTTCTCTTAATGACACAACCTGCAGTATTTATGGATGGAGTTATATGATGCCTTATTAAGTGAATGTGAGAGCCTTCACAATTTTTCTATTCTCTGTAAAAGTTGGTAGAACATTAGGGATATCTGCTCTTTGAACGCTTGGTAAAACTGCTTCTACCGAATGGATTCCCTGTGGGTGAGGGTAGATTTAAACCACTGTTTCAATTTCCTTAAAGTATTCAGTTGTGCTCAGGTTTTTTATTTCTTGAGTAAGTTGTATTTTCCTAGCACAGTGTCCAGTTAATCACTTTTCAGATTTACTGCAATGAATTTATCTTATTGAAAAAATCTCTGCTACGTCTGTGTGATGCATTATTTTTCACTCTTAACATTTCTATTCATAACATCTAACTTTTTAAAATCAATCTTTCCAGAAGTTGGCCTAGTTTGTTTTTTCTCTCTTTTCAAACATGTCTGGGGAATCCTTTTAAAAATATTCCTTAATTTCTATATTAATTTTCTTAATTCTAATTTTTTCATATCTCTTCCATCTAATTTCTCTGGCTTTACTCAGCTTTTAAAAAATAATGTATAGACTTGGAGGCTTAGCTCATTTCCTTTTACTCACTGTTTGTTTACTTATTTACTCTGAGCCTTCAAAGCTTTAAATTCACCTCCCAGAACCACTTAAGCCACATTTAACAAGTTTTTGTAATTCTCTCTATGGGCAAATCTTGAAGTGCATCTTACTGTTCATTCTGCCTAGAAGGAGGTGGGTAACAGTGTATATCTGCTCTGGTGAGTGAGAGAATTTCTGCTTCATAAGTGGAGTCAGAAAAGTATTTCAGAGGCCCACAGAATTTTGGAGGGCCCCCGCTAGTACTGCTACATACAGTGGAAAACTTTAGAGGAACACGGCAGCCACCCCTTGTGGACAGGACCAGGCAGGGCTCAGTCCCGTCAAGAATGAAGGCTTAGGTTACCTCATCTGATAAAGAATCATAATCAGCTGAAATGGGGGCTGAGGACAAACTATGCATGGATTGGATAATAGAAGAGGGAAATGAAAAAGATCAAATTTTTTTAAATTTAAAACTCACATTTCCTGCCGCCTCGACAAGCCACAAACAGCACGTGAGCACCTCACCGAGGCAACCAGGTGGGATAAGGTTGGCCCCTGCCACGAGTTCCCCTTCCTACACTACCCTTACGTTAGGTGATCTAGTAACATTCAAACACACCAATGAAATCCCCTTGTGCCTTGTGTTGTGTACTCCAGCCTGACTCCCAATAAAAGCACTAGCTCACAGGTGCTCACTTCCTCTGTTTCCCACTGGCGTGGTTAAGCCCACGACCTGGGAACTCCCACCCACGTGACCTCCTCTTGGCGTGCAGTGCAGTGACTCTCTAGAAACTGAGTATAATCATTTGGGGTTTTTTGCCTGTCCCTCTCCTGTGTTCCCTCTTGTGGCCTTACCTGACTGCCCATCAATTAGAAGGACACCAAAGAGACGCTTGTATGCGTAATTGCAGAAATGAGGACCACAGTAATGCATGCCTACTTCATTGTTACTTGGTGCATATTTTTATTTGTATTAGCCAATTTCCTCCTTTTCCCACAAAGAATTTTGAGGATGCACCAAAACAATATTTGTAAGGCGGACCATAAATCTTTGTTTCTGTTTTATGAAATGGTTTTCCTTCACAAATATACAGAGGGTGCCACAAAATGTATACACATTTTAAGAAAGGGAAAAAAATCTATTAAAATTGTAATAATATATATCGATCACAAAAGATGAATACAAGTCACATGTGACTTCTGCAATGACAAGAGGTGCTCAAAGTGGTTACCATCAGTGTCCAGACACTTCTGATGACGGTGAGCTACTGCTTGAGCAACGTTGACCAAAGTGTCCTCTTGTATACACTTTTTTGGCACCCCTGGTATAAACGGTTCACAATTTACCTGAATGGCATTGCCTGAAATTCAGCCTCTGACACAGTATTGTGAAATCAATGGCTTCAGTGGTATTCAGTAAGTTACTGTGTGACTCAGATGTCAGAAAATATACCAGATGTTTTCCCATCTGTTTTAATGGTAAAAGTTCAGGTTTCAAGTCACCTTTCCTTCTTTTGAGTCTATATATATAATGTGTTTATCAGGTAAGTGATGAGCCCTGAGAATCATGAACTACAAATAAACACGTTTCATTTTGTACAGTATGTGGTGCCCTCTCAAGGAGAGGCTTCACATAAATTGACTTGTAAATTATAAAGATAAAGCTTTGATTAAAACTCATGCAGAATCTATTTTAACCAAGTTAGACAGACATATATAAGCATACATCTATATCCATTGCTTAATCTATTCCAGATACTGCTACTGAGTTCTTAGGCCTTGCATACATCTCTTCACGTTTCTCTATACTTGTTTCTTCAGGTACAAAATGGGGATTGTAACACCTATGACCAATGAGAATAGCAAAATAAATGAGCTCCTTACCCATATTTACAATATGGTCAGAGAGAGTGACATCAGCATCATGGCAGAGTGAAAAGACCCCTTTGTACTCCCCTTAAATTTACAGCAAGTCAGACAACCATAGTTCAACAAAACTTCCTCTGCTCAAACCACAAACGCCCATGAGACCCACGCCACGCATTGGTACATCTGAAGGTGGGGGTATTGGAACAGGTAGTGGAGGTGGGATGGGGGAAAGGACAGGGATGGTGTCCACAGAGACAGTTTGGCCCCTGCGGGGGCCTCAGCTAAGGTGGTAGTGGTAGAGGAGTTGGGCTACATAGCCCGGATGGTAAGAGGGGCAGAACCAGCCTCCCTGCCTGACAACCTGGCTCCCTCCCCCATCGTGGCGGAACCTGGAAGCAGCAGCTGAGGCCCATTGAACAGCACAGCTGTGCCAGAGGCATTGCCAACAAGGAGGCAGCACTGTGGTCTTGTGTACATGCCTCCCTTCCCCCACCCATTGGGGCAGAACTTGGCAGAGGTAGCAGAGATGTGTCAAACAGCACAGTGGGGCCGGAGGCCATTGGTAACAGGGAGGCAGTGCTGGGAACTCACAAACTTGGTTCCCCACCACCTGCCTGTCATGCCGGGTGTCATGTAGGGTCTCAGCTCCCGCTCCCCACATAAGAACGCAGAATATGGTGAGGCCAAAAAGGAACACCCACGGAGCCATAGATAAGGGAGTCATACCACTATAGTCTCGTTGGCGGCTGGGTTGGAGACACAGGAAGCAAGAGCCACACTATCTGCAACCTGCCGTCCGCTTCTCTGCCAACTAACCTCACTTGCTAACTGCAATCTGCTCTTGCTAGCTCAGCCACCATCTTCTTGCTAGCCCCCATTTACTGCTAGCATAGCCACGGCAGTTATATTAGCGGCCAATGGCTCACTGGTTACAGCTGACAGCCAACTAGCCATAGCTAATGGCCATCCAATCACAGTTGATGGCAATTTACTACCTGAGCCAGCACCTTTCCACGTGAGGGCGAGAGCCTGGAAACTGCACTCCTGGCTCTGTCCCCACAGTGACACATGACCCCCACACCGTGGTGGTGTTGCTCCAACACCGAGGTGATCTGGACACAGAGGGAACACCCACCACCCTGGTGGGTATGCAGCCATTTCCACAACCAAAGGGATGCCACCCACCACCATCCTGGAGGTGCAAGTATTGCAGGTAAGAGAAAACAGAAACTTGCTCTATGGTGCCATCTACTGGAAAACAAAAGAAAGATCTCTGCTTGTCAACCTGCTGAATTGTTAAGAGCAAAACCATAAACAAGATTTCACTATCTCAAATGCACAGGCAAAAAAACAATTCAATTACCATGAATAACCAAGGTAACATGGTAGCACAGATAGAAAATTAAAACTCTCCAGAAACCAAACTCAAAGTTACAGGAGACTGAGATTTAAATGACAGAGAATTCAAGATTGCAGTTATGAAGAAACTCGCAATATAAGAAAACTCAGTAATGCAGTTCAATGGGCTCAGAAATAAAATTAATGAACAAAAGAAACACTTTGCCAAAGATATTGAAATTATAAAAGAGAACCAAACAGAAATTCTGGAGCTGAAGAACTCTTTAAGTGAGACGAACAATGTATTAGAAAGCATTGGAAATAGGACCATATGGAAGAGGGAATTTGTGAGCCCAAAGACAGAAATCTAGGAATGAGTTAAGTGGTAGAAGAGAGAGAACTAACATTTTTTTTTTAAATGAAAAAACTCTGGGGGAGGGGGTTATCACTTTGTGAGGGGTGTAAATGTCTAACTATTACATTGTTTTGGACATCTGAAATTAATTAAAAAAATGAAAGAACTCTACGAGAACTACTTGACTCCATTAGAAAGAACAACACAAGGAAAATGAGTATCTCTTAAGGGGAAGAGAAGGAGAAGGGAACAGAGAGCCTATTAAAAAAAATAATAATCAATGAGAAATTCCCAAGCCTATGGAAGGAGCTGGATATTGGAATCCAAGAAGCTAACAGAACACCTAATTATCTCAACACAAAAAGACCTTCTCCAAGACATATTATATTAAAACTGTCAAAAGTTAAAGACGGTGAAATAATTCTCAAGGCAGCCAGGGTAACCTACTAAGGAAACCCCATCTGATTATCATCAGAATTTTCAGTAGAAACCCTACAAGTCAGGAGAGAATGGAATGATATATTCAAAATACTGAAAGAGGAAACCCCCCCCCCCCCAGAATAATATAGCCAGCAAAGTTATCCTTTAGATATGAAGAAGAAATAAAGGCTTTCCCAGACAAACAAAAGCTGAGAGAATTTGCCACCACAAGGCCTGCATTACAAGAAATGTTGACAGGATCTCTTCTACCTAAAACAAAAAGACAAAACTTTAAGTAAGATGACAGACAGAAGCAGGAAATCACAACACTATTTCAGAACAGGATATTAAACACTTAATTATAACATAAAGGTTAAAGGGGGAAAGGCTACAACTACTGCAATTTGGTAATGAGTGCACAACATAAAAAGGGATAATTTGTGATGACAAAAGCATAAAAGGGGAGGAGGAAAAGGACTGAACTCGTATAAGTGAATGAAGATTAGATGTAAACAGAAGGAAGAGGATTACTGTATCTATGCCACATTAAAAACAAAATTTTTTATTGGGGAATATTGGGGAACTGTGTTTCTCCAGGGCCCATCAGCTCCAGGTCGTTGTCCTTTAATCTAGTTGTGGAGGGCGCAGCTCAGCTCCAAGTCCAGTCGCCGTTTTTAATCTAGTTGCAGGGGACACAGCCCACCATCCCATGTGGGAGTTGAACCAGCAACCTTGTTGTTGAGAGTTCACGCTCTAACCAACTGAGTGATCCAGCCACCCCTCCGGCAGCACCCGCAGCTCAGCAGCAGCTTTTTGTCTTCAATCTAGTTGCAGGGGGCGCAGCTCACTGGCCCATGTGGGAATCGAACTGGCAACCCTGTTGTTCAGAGCTCATGCTCTAACCAACTGAGCCATCTGGCCGCCCCTATGAGACATTTTATACAAACCTAATGGTAACCACAAAACAAAAATCCAGAGCTGAGACATGACATATTAAAAAAAGAGGAAATGGAGGAAAAACAGCATAGAAAACCACCAAACTAAAGTAGCAAGCAGAAATACAAGGGAAAAGAAACAACGGAGATACAGAGCAATCAGAAAACAAAAGATAAAATGGCTGTCGTAAGTCCACAGGTATCAATAATCACCCTAAATGTAAATGAATTGAACCAATCAAAAAGCACAGAGTAGCGGGATGGATCAACAAACAAAACCCAACTATATGCTGCCCTCAGGAGACACATCTCAGCTGCAAAGACCTAGGCTCAAAGTGAAGGAGCAGAAGATCATACTCCACACAAGGCATCCAGAGAAAATCGTGTGTATCCATACTTATATCAGTCAAAGTAGATTTTAAGACACAACAGGTAACAAGAGACAAAGATGGACATTTTATAATGAAAAACGGAGCAATCCATCTAAAACGTCCTGTAATCTTGTAAAACTCAGTAATTAGTTCTAGTCACGCTTCTGTAGATTCCATTGTATTTTCTCCATAGATGATCATGTTATCTGTCATAGAGGAAGTTTTACTTCTTCCTTTCTGATCTGGATGCCTTTTATTGATGGATTTACCCCTTATAACGAGATGGACTGATTTTACTGAATATTTGCATGCCAACTGATTATTGATTGGACAGCAGGCATTGGACATTCCACCGTGGGGACTGTATGTTTCTGTAGTCCTAAACAAAATTTTGAACCTTGCTCTCAACTACTGTAGTTACTTGGAAACAACTGGATTCTTGAAAGTCTTGCTTTTAAGATTTGCTCCATGGGATCAGAGCAGCTTTCAGTGCAGGATTAATTATTTTCCACAGTACCGGGGCAACCCTGAGTGCCTCAGTCCTTCCCTCATATCTCCTGAATTAGGATGTTCCCATTCTAGCCAGTAAGGACAAATGATCACCCAGGTCCAGCTTGAGCATTCAATAGTTACTTTTAATCCTTTCTGGATGCCCTTTCTTAGGACTAGGATAGTTTCCTTACAAGCTTGTCATGATCAGTATTCTCCTGGCTGCTCAGGGGACCCTTGGCAGACCTCCAGGACCCTCTGCCAGCGGTCCTTGGTCTACAACACTGACTGAGCTTTAGGGCCCCGACTTCAGTCTGGGCCTTCCTCCCTAGCCGGGCAAACCCGAGTCAGTTGACTGCCTTGGCCCCATGGAAGGACTTGGAAGCTGCTGGTGGCTTTAACACCTCAGTCAGGTCACAGAACTCCTCTGTTTCCAACCTGCCCTGGGCTCCCATCTCACTCAGAGACACAGCCAAAGCCTTCACAGTGGCCTACGGAGCCCTATGCGATCTGGGTCTCGTCCTCTGCGGCCTCCTCCACTCCGGTTTCCAGTGTGCTCACTGATTCAGCCACATTGATCTCGTCCCTTTTCTGAGACACATCAGGCCGACTCCTTCCTCAGGGCCTTTGCACTGGCTGCTTCCTGTCTGGAAGTCTTTTTTCCCGGGGATCCACCTGGCTGACTCCCTGACCTCCTTCAGGTCCTTCTCAGAAGTTATCCCCTCCTGGAGGCTCTCCTGGCCACCGCATGAAAATGGCACCCCACCTCTCCCACCCCCTGCATTCCTTATTGCCCCGTGCAGCATCCCCACCTGAGAACAAGGCATGCCTGGCATACAGGAGTCCAAGTCACACATGCTCTTTAATCAGACTGCGGTCTCTGTCAGCTGAGTGTCACCAAAGGCCATTCTCTTGGCCCAGAACCCTCCTGACCTGCCCCTGCTCGCCTCCCTCCCCCTGCATTCATGGGTGGGGGAGGGGAGAAGAGGCTGGTATGTTAACCATGATGCACATACAACCGGGACAGGAAGGAGTTGCCAGAGGTCAAGGAGGTTGGGTGCATTGGAGCCACTGGGGGTGGAACGTGCCTTGAACACAGTGATGATATGATCTGCCTTCCATCTTAGCAGGTTCTTTCCTCCAGGTTGCGCACAGCCTGAAGGAGGCCAGGGCAGAAGGCTGGTCATAGGTTGGCAACGTCCCACAGGGATACATATTTACACATGGAGATGGTGAGGTGGAGGTAAATGAAATAAGTAGATGGTCGGGGACACAAACAGCAAGGGGCGTGGGGCTGTCACAACCCTGGGCACAAGGGCAGGAGGCTATGGGTAGTGCCTCTGCTGGCATGGGGGGTTTGGTCCGGTCAACCCCTCCCCACCTGCAGGGCCCAAAGCAAAGCCCTAATGAAAGGGGCACAGGTCTGTCAGGGGCATATTGGCCCTGTGACCACACCCGTGCCACCCAATCCCGGGCTCAGCCTGAGCCCCAGGCGAGAGTCTGCCCCCATCAATGGGAGGAGGGCCCAGGACTGTGAAGCCCCCTCCTCACCGGTTCTGCTGCCCTTAGCTGTTACTGGTCCTGTGGCTCATGATCTGTTCCAGCTTCTGGGCAACTTAGATGAAGTAGACAAAGTCTCTGAAAGACACAGACTACTGAAACGAAGACAGGAAGATAAACCAATATCTGAGCAGCTTTGTATCAAGTAAGGAAAAGGCATTCATGACTTAAAACCTCTGCACAAATGAAACTCCAGGCCAGGTTCTACGTTTATTGCTTCTATCAAACATTTAAGGATGTAGCAATTGTGCTGGTCTCACACATTGTTTTCCAAAAACAGGAGTGAGAACAATGTTATAGTGAAACAAAAACAGACAAATAAAACAGCAGGAAGACGACTGCAGACCAATATCTCCTATGAGCGCTGATGTGAGAAAACCAACAAAAACTCATAAACCAAATTGCACAACATACTAAAAGACTAATGCAGCACGGTCAAGTGCAGGTTACCCTAGAGAGACAAGGTTAAGGGACTAACACAGCTAATTTTAGGACTTACTCTAAATGTACAGAAATCAAGGTGGTGTGGAGCTGGTGCCACCACACACCACTCACTTACTCACTCACTGAGTCACTCAGAGCAACTTCCATTCCTGCAAGCTCCACTCACAGTAAGTGCCCTGTGCAGGTGGACCATTTCCATCTTTCATACCGTATTTCTACAGTCTTTTCTATGAATCTACACATAGAAATACTTACCACTGTGTTACAGCTGCTTACAACAGTCAAAACAATAACATGCTGTACAGGTTTATAAGACAGGAGCAATAGGCTGAGCCATATAGATATTGTGGCAGCTATTTCTTATATTTGAAAGAGCTTGATGAGGGGACAGAGAAAGAGAAAGGGAGGGAGGGGAACGTAAGGGATGGAGGGGAGAGAGAGAGAGAGAGAGAGAGAGAGAGAGAGAGAGAGAGAGCGCGCGCGCTATGGGGCTCTCAAACCACTCCCATCTCAGAGGAGCAGTAGTTTTCACAGGAGAGATGGGAGCCATATGTGGAAGTACCAATGGGAAGCGAGGAGAATGCCAACCTCACCTCCCCACCCTGAAGGACGTGAGCAGCATCTTTCTCCAGTGGGCCAGTGATGTCCTCAGGAGATGGCTGGGTTTCAGTCAAAGCCAGAGGTACATGAAGGCTGAGAAAAGACCCTGAGCTGTGGGGGAGCCTGTTGGTGATGCAAAGGCATGGTTGAGACTAAGTGAACTTAGTCTGTTTCATTCCAAGGTGCAGAAAGGAAAAGGGAGAGAAAGACCAATGTCATGAAGTCCTTTCGGTCACAGACGGTGGGAACATTTAGCAAGGCTTGTGGTAGAAGAAATTCAAGCCTCAGATGAGGTGTTCTTAATGGCTCCTTCCAGCCCCAGTATTTTATAATTCTAAGTCAAGTCCTTAAGCGTCAACTTGACTTCTGTCTTGAAGAATGAGTGGAATGATTGTCATCCAGGGTTAGACATATTTGACTCATGGTGAAAAGGGGAGGCCTGAGCAGACCTGGTCAGAAGTCTGACATGTGCCCACGGAGAGAACCAGTGTGATCACCGTGCCCCAGGGTCTGTCCTCAGTTGGGCCGGTTCAGAAGTCCAGCTGTAGCTCCACAGCTGTAGCAGTCCAGACAACTTTCATCAGATTGAACAACGGACTCATGCAACCGAGCTCATGGGCACTGATGCATAAAGCCCAGGTAGCAAATAGCAATAGGAATGGGAACAGTAACTTTGTCAGGTAGACCTGCTGCTCAGCTGACTATGGTAGAACTGTTACAGGGGCCTCAGGGAGGCCCTTGGAGTGACTTCGTAGCCTCTCTTCAGTTACCTTCTAACCTAGAAACTAAATCACCTCTTGCCTGAAACATTGAATTCACCTGGGAAATGGGCCCCACTCTACCTGCCAAACTTTCCTATCATCTGAGGTCTCATTCCTTGAGGGCCCCAGAGGTTCCTCCTTTGTTTGGCTCTCTCTTGCATCATCCTTCCGCAAAGTGTTTCTCCCATGTATTATGCTGCTGCTGTCTTCCCGAGAGTCATGACAAGGGTCCTTGAGGGAAAGAAGAAGGGGAGGCGGTCTCCTGAGGTGGGGGAGGCAGATGAAGTAGATTCCCTTTTTCTTCCTTTAAAGCCCCTATTTAAGCTCCATTTTCCAGGGTTCAGTGGCTGCCTGCACCCCTGAAACCCAAAAGTGTCACTGGTTGGATAGGATCACCTTGGCTGGAGGAAAGCAGTGCTCTGATTGGTCAGGCCTGAGACACACGCTCACCCGTGGAATCAGAGGTGCAGTCAACCCCATCAGAAGCATAAATGCTGAGGGGAGGGGAAAAGCACATGTCACGGAGGAAATAAGGATACTGGTACCAGGGGAAGGGCAATGGATGCTGGGTGACAAAAGCAACAGATGTCTGCCACTGTGGTGCCGACATTTCATCTAATTTAAAATCCAATTCCAATATTCCAAAAGAATAAGAGTAGAAAAGATTATTCCTTAATCTAATAGAATGAAACTGTTTTCACGTAGTTTGCCAGAATCCCAGAACAAAGGTCTAGAATTATATTTGGGAACACTAGTATCACCCAAGGTAGAATTACACAATGTGTGGCATCCAATCTAAAATTACCAGGTATGCAGAGAAGCAAGAAAATTCGATCCCAGTATGAAGAGAGAAATCGACCACAAATAGGCCTCCAACGGGAAAGGAAAAAGTGCAACGGCCGTCTGTGCAGACAACCTGATCTTGTACGTACAAAATCTGACGTCATCCTCCATAGAGCAACTAAAAGCATAAGTGAGTTTGCCAAGGAAACAAGTTATGTTAGAGGGAGTTGACCCCTCCCCACAAATGCTGAACCAGTAGTCTCAACACTTTTCTTCATTGAGCTGAAAGGTTAGTAAGCCACAAAGTTCCAATTCTAGTGTTTCTGGGTTGTTTTATCTTCGCAGGCAAACCAAGCCTTTTATTCTGGCAGGAATCGGACTTACTGGTATAAGGAGGTGGGCAAACTGGAATTCTGGTGGGAGGGCACACTTTCTGAATAACAATTGTGTACAGCAGAATAACAGCCCAAAAAATAAACAGAAACGGAAATTTTTAACTCAGTAATTCCACATTTTGGAATCTGTGTTGAGGAAATAAACATTTAGGCAAAGTCATACAGGAGATTTCCATTGACTCATGGCTTATAATAGGGAAAAATGGTCAACAATTGCATTATAGTACTGTTACACATCCACTTACATGTATTTACAAACTTTTGAGAAAGAGGGAAAGCTCACATGTTAAATAAACATAGCTGACTAAAATTCATTCTGAACTTGTAAAAAGTAGACCTTATGTATTACTGCTATGCATTTAATATATCAATGTAAGTGTAAAACGAAAAAAGTATTCCAATATGAAGATAGCTGGATGACAGCACACAGTCAATTTTCTTCCTTTTCCTAAATTGTTCTCAATTGCCTGTACTACTAGAATAGCTGAATGCCAGACCACCCATCCAAACCGTACATGAAGGCAGGAAAATGAGGAGGCGCAGCCACTTGCAATAAACTCAGGTGCACAATAACAGTTCAGTTTTATTATCTGCTGTAACAAACAATTAAGACCCCTCTCTTCCAGCAAAGGGGAAACAGTAGAGTTGAGAATGCCTGAGGCCTCACTAGCAAACAATTAGGACCCCAGTACAAAGGAACAACTACGGTAGGAATCAGTGCCCTAGGGAAGGATGCACTGCCTGGGAAGGTACTCTAGGTTAGGTCTAGGCCCCTCGTCCTGGGTTAGACATTGAGTAAGATGGGGGCACAAAGCGCTGCATGATCCAAACCGACAGGGCAAACTGCTCGATACATGAGTTGACACACATTTCGAGTTGGACAGGGTCTTCAGCAGTCAGTCGTCTACATGAGGGAAAAGGAAAATCAAGTTACATGTGATAGATAACTTTATCTATAGCATCTATCTCTCTCTGCCTCCTCAGGTGGTTACAGGCACAGTGTACTACGTGTACCCTTTTAAATCTCACCTTTGGGTGCCTCCAATTCACTACTACAATGACCCTCGGTTCCATACCAGAAAAAGCTGAAGGAGTCCATCACCACCAAACAGTATTACAAGAAATGTTAAGGGACTTCTTTGAGAAGATATGGGAGAAGAAGTAAACAAACAAACAAAAGGAGATAAAATATGAATAATAAAATTGCAATAGCCATGCACCTACCAATAATTACTTTAAATGTAAATGGATTAAATGTGCCAATCAAAAGACATAGGGTAGCTCAATGGGTAAGAAAACAAGTCTCATATATATGACGTCTACAAGAGACCCACTTGAAATCGAAAGACGCAAACAGACTGAAAGTAAAGGGATAGAAAAAGACATTTCATGCAAATGGAAATGAAATAAAAAGCTGGGGAAGCAATGCTTGCATCAGACAAAATAGATTTTAAAACAAAGTCAGTGATATAGACAAAGTGAGACTTTATAATCATAAAGGGATGAATCCAACAAGACGACAGAACCCTTAGAAACATTTATGCACCTAACATACGAGCACTGAAATATATAAAACTTATATTGAGGGACATAAAGGGTGAGATAGACAGCAATACACTCATCACAGGGGACTTTAAACCCCATGGACATCATTGGACAGATATTCCAGACAGAAACGGACAAGAAACAGCAGCCTTCCATGACACATTAGACCAGATGGATTTAATTGACTTTTTTTGAGCATTTCACACCAAAGCAGCAGAAAATAAATTCTTTTGTATTGCACATGGAACTTTTGCCAAGATAGACCGTAGGTTAGGCCACAAGACAATCTCAGTAAATTAAAGAAGACTGAAATCAGATCAACCATCTTCTCTGGCCACAGTGGTATGAAACTAGAAATAAATAACAAGAAAAACACTGAAAAACATACAAACACATGGAGGCTACATAACATGCTACTAAAAAATGAATGGGCTGATAGTGATATCAAGGAAGAAATTGAAAGATACGTTCAGACAAATGAAAATGACAACAAATCTATGTAACACAGTGAAAGGAGTTCTAAGAGAGAAGTTCATAGCAATAGAGTCCCACCTCAAGAAACAAGAGAAGTCTCAAATATACAATCTACCCTTACAACTAAAGGAACTAGGAAAAGAACAAGAAAGAAAGCCCAAAGTAAGTAGAAGGAAGGAAGTAATAAAGATCACAGCACAAATAAATGACATAGATTAAAAAAAAAAATCCATACAAAAGATCAATGAAAACGAGAGCTGAATCTTTGAAAACATATATATAAAAATAATAATTGACAAAATTTAGCCGGACTTATTCATGAAAAAATGAGACAGGACTCAAATGAAAAAAAATCAGAAATGAAAGATGAAAAGTGACAACTGACACCGCAAAAATACAAAGAATCATAAGAAAATACTACCAACAGTTATATGCCAAAAGTTGGACAATGTGGAAGAAATGGTTAATTTCCTACAAACATACAATCAGACGAGACTGAATCAAGAAGAAACAGAAAATGTGAACAGACCCATTACTAGTGATGAAATTGAATCCATAATAAAAAAAACTCCCAACAACAGAAAAACCCAGATACAAGAGAACGTGATAAATGATACTATTTACGTAAGTACAACAATAGAGACATGTAGTCTGTTCCGTCACATGTCAGGATAGTGGCTGCCTGGGGTGCTCAAGGCAGAAATGACCTGGCATGTGGGTGCTGGTTACCTGGTCTTTCCAAATTGTGACAATTGATCAAGGTCTATAATTATGCAGCTGCACATGTCTCCATGTGTAGGTCAAGTTGTTTTATTTTGGTTCCTTTTTTTATTGAAGTAAAATTTATTTACAATAAAAGGCATGGTTCCTCTGAGAAACAACTTCCAACAAATAAATGAATTCCGTAAAGTAACCGGATACAAAATTAATATTTAGTAGCTGACTGCATTTCTATACACCAATAATGAACTATCGGAAAGAGAAATTAAGAAAATAATCCCATTTACAATTGCATGAAAACAATTCCTAGGAGTTACTTAACCAAGGAGGTAAAATACCTATACTCAGAAAACTATAAGGCATTGATGAAAGAAATTGATGAAGATACAAATAAACAGAAGCATATACCGTGCTCAGGCTTAGCAAGAATTGACATTGCTAAAATGTCCATACTATGTAAAGCAATCTACAGATTCAACGCAATCCCTATCAAAATACCAAAGACATTTTTCACAGAAGTAGAAGAAATAATCCTAAAATTTATGTGGAGCCACAAAACATCACGAATACTCAGAGCAATCATGAGAAAGAAGAACAAAGTTGGAGGTATCACACTACTTGATATCAAACTATACTACAAGGCTATCCTAATCAAATCATCATGGTTCTGGCATAAAAACACACACGTAGATCAATGGAACACAACAGAGAGCCCTGAAATAAACCCACACCTATACGATCATGACAGAGGAGGCAAAGATATACTGTGGGTTAAAGACAGTCTCTTCAATAATCAGTGTTGGGAAAATAGGACAGATACATGCAAAAACAATGAAATTAGACCTCTTCGTACATCATATCCAAGAGAAAAACTAAAAATGGATTAAAGACCTAAATGTCATACCCGAAACAATAAAACCCTGGAAGAAAACATAGGCAGTAAATCCTCTGACATTGCTCTTAGTAATATTTTTCCTGATATATCTCCTAGTGCAAGGGAAACAAGAGAAAAACATAAACAAATGGGACTACATCAAACTAAAAAGTTTTTGCACAGTGAAGGAAACCATCAACAAAGTGAAAAGACAGCCGACTGAATCGGAGAAGATATCTGCTAATGATACATCTGATGAGATAAATCCAGAAGGAATAAAGAACTCATAGGAGACAACACCAAAAAAACAAATAATCCAAAAAAAATTAGGTAGAGGAGCTGATAGAGATCTCTCCAAAGAGGACATACATACAGCCAATAGACAAATGAAAAGATGCTCAACATCCACAATCCTCAGACAAATGCAAATTAAAACCGCAATGAGATACCACCTCACAGCTGTCAGAATGGCTACCATCAATAAATCAACTAATGACAAGTATTCCTGAGGATGTGGAGAAAAGGGAACCTTCATGCATTGTTGGTAGGATTGCAAATTGGTGCAGCTAGTATGGAAACTTTTGGAGGTCCCTGAAATTGAAAATAGAACTGCCTTACGACTCAGCAATTCCACTTCTGGGTATTTTTCCGAAGACACACAAAACACTAATTGAAAAGATATATGCACCGCAATGTTCACTGCAGTGCTTTCCACTATAGTCAAGATATGGAAGCAACAGAAATGCCCATCAATAGACGATTGCATAAAGAAGAGGTGATACATGTATACAATGAAATATTACTCGGCCATAAAAAATGAAATCCTACCATTTTGGACATCACTGATGGATCTAGAGGTTATTATGCTATGTGAAATGAGTCAAATCGGAAGCCAAACACCATACAGCCTCGTTAATATATGCACTTTAAAGAACAAAATAAATGAACAGAAACGAGATACAGACTCCTAGATCCGGAAAGCAAACTGATGGTTGCCATATGGGAGGGGGCTGGGGAAAGGGTGATAAGGGTGAAGGGATTAAGAAGTAGAAGTTGGGGGCCGGCCGGTGCCTCCGGTGGTTGGTGCTCCGTGTTCCTAATGCCGAAGCCTGCCAGTTCAATTCCCACATGGGCCAGTGGGCTCTCAACCACAAGGTTGCTGGTTGGACTCCTCGAGTCCCGCAAGGGATGGTGGGATCGGTCCCCTGCAACTAAGATTGAACACGGCACCTTGAGCTGAGCTGCCGCTGAGCTCCCAGATGGCTCAGTTGGTTGGAGTGCAGTCCTTTCAACCACAAGGTTGCGGGTTGGACTCCTGCAAGGGATGGTGGGCTGCGTTCCCTGCAACTAACAACAGCAACTGGACCTGGAGCTGAGCTGCACCCTCCACAACTACGATTGAAAGGACAACATCTTGACTTGGAAAAAATCCTGGAAGGACACACTGTTCCCCAATAAAGTCGTGTTCCCCTCCCCCAATAAAATCTTACGCACAAAAAAAAAAGACTCAGACGTCATCAAAATGGCAGAGGAGGTGAGCTTCTGTAAATCTCCCCTGGAATTTACAAAAAATCTAACAACTATAACTACAAAGGACTCCCTGCACAACAGACAGGCAGGACGAAGAGGCCCACTACTGAATACACCTAAAGGTGGGAGAATCGTGCGAGCGGGGGAGGAGCGAAGGGAGCAGTGCGGAGACGGAGCTGCGGGGGTGTAGGACGCAGACCTAACTCAGTTCTCCAAGCTTGCTGCATCCTGGAGCTACCGCAGCTGCGGGAGAGGGAAGAACTCGGACTGCTAGGGCTCCGTTTATATACCACAGAGCTGAGAGGACAGCATATAACACGGCTGAACCCAACGCTCACGGCAGAGACCTCGGAGATAAGACCGAGGGAAGAAGGCTGAAAACGGTGGTTTAAGCCCTCACTGCCGAGCAGAGAACGGAAAACTTAGGTACTGAGACTAGCCGCCCCCTCCCTCCCCTCCCAGAGCTCGCCCCGCCCCCACCCGCCCAGTGGTATAAGCAGAACAGTTGCGGTCAGATCAAAAGAACAGAATATTTGCTGTTCTGAGAATTGTGTTCCTCAGACACTGATTTGCAGCCCAACTAGTTCGGGCAAAGGGGAGGGAGCTGTGGAAGCAGGACTGGCAGTGGTGGTGGGCACCGCCATTGCTCTGCGCCACCTCTCACAACTCACCCCGCCCCTGTCCCCACCTATCTGGGCGGATCCCTGTAGGAGTAAACAACTGCTGAAACACACGGGCTCTGAATCTGGTGCAGGAGAAGCTTTGGAACTTCAAAACCTCTCCGCATACCCAGGCGAGAAGAAGAGGAGGAGGAGCCCGTCTCCTCCTTACCAGAGGAGAAGCCTGTCTCCCAGGGAATCGCCCCATTGTGTGAGAAGCTGGAATAGTGCAGAGAAAACATAGCACTACAGTGTGAGAGAGAAAAAATGGCTGTGGTAGGAGAGAAAATAAAACATTCTACCAACAAGTACTGGAAAACAAAAGAAAGCTCTCTTCATATCTACCTGTTGCAGAAGCCACTCCTGTAGATGTCTAGGAAGAGAAATAAGAAATCAGTAATTGCCATGAATACCCAAGTCAACAAGACAGCTCAGAAAGAAAGTGAAAAGTCTCCTGAAAAGGAACTTAAAGATATGGAAATATGTGACTTAAATGACAGAGAATTCAAGATTGCAGTTCTGAAAAAACTCAACGAGATGCAAAAAAACACAGAAAAGCAGTTTAATGAACTCAGAAACACAATCAAAGAACAACCTCAACATTTTATGAAAGAGATTGAAATTTTAAAAAAGAACCAAATAGAATTTCTGGAGATTAAGAACTCAATAGAAGAAATTAAGAACGAAATAACCAGCTTAGGTAGACCAGATGGAGGAAAGAATCAGTGACATCGAAGATAGAAACCTGGGAATGACACGGATGGAAGAAGAAAGAGACTTGAGACTTAAAAGAAATGAAATAACTCTACAAGAACTTTCTGACTCCATCAGAAAGAGCAATATAAGAATAATGGGCATACCGGAAGGAGAAAAAAGAGAGAAGGGAACAGAGAATATATTCAAACAAATCATTGATGAGATGTTCCCAAACTTGTGGAAAGAACTGGATCCTCGAATCCAAGAAGCAAATAGAACACCTAATTACCTCAATCCCAACAGGCCTTCTCCAAGGCACATTGTATTGAAGCTGTCTAAAAACAATGACAAAGAATGAATCCTCAAGGCAGCCAGGGAAAAGAAGACGGTAACCTACAACGGAAAGCCCATTAGATTATCATCAGATTTTTCAGCAGAAACTCTACAAGCCAGGAGGGAGTGGAAAAAAAAATTCAAACTATTGAAAGAGAAATTATGAGCCAAGAATAATATGTACAGGAAAGATATCCTTTAGATATGAAGGAGGAATAAAGACCTTTCCAGACATACAGAAGCTGAGGGAATTTTCTAATACATGATCTGCACTACAAGAAATACAACGGAGGCTATTCGACCACCATCAACAGGGACAATTTGTGGCAACCAAAACATAAAAAGGGGGAGAGTAAGGCCTGAACTGGAATATAGGAATGGAGAAAGTAAGTGTGCTGAAGAAAATGGAATACTCTAAATATCAAAATATCTTTTACATAAACTTAAGGGTAATCACTCAAAAAAAAAAAAACACACCAAAAACCCAGAACTGAAATATATACTGTAATAAAAGAAGAAACAGAGGGAAACATCATAGAATAACACCACACAGAAATAATAGACAACAACAAAAAGGCAAAGAAACAATGGAGACACAGCCTTACCAGAAAACTAAGGATAGAATGACAGGAAATCCTCATATATCAATAATCACCCTAAATGTAAATGGACTGAATTCACCAATAAAAAGGCACACAGTAGCAGATTGGATCCAAAAACTAAACCCAACCCTACGCTGCCTCCAAGAGACACATCTCAGCTACAAGGACAAGCATAGAGTCAAAGTGAAAGGGTGGAAATTGACACTCCAAGCAAATGGTACCAAGGGAAAATCAGGTGTAGCCATAATGATATCAGATGAAACAGACTTCAGGGTGAAAAAGATAACAAGAGACAAGGATGGACATTTCATAATGGTAAAGGGGACTATACAACAAGAAGACATTACAGTCATCAATATTTATGTCCCCAATCAGGGAGCACAGAAATATACCAAGCAACTACTAACAGAACTAAAGGGAGAAATTGACCAAAACACAATTATACTAGGGGACTTAAATACATCATTGACAGCTATGGATAGATCATCCAAACAGAAAATAAATAACGAAATATCAGCCGTAAATGACACATTAGATGAAATGGACATAATTGACATATATAGAGCACTTCATCCTAAAACATCAAATTATACATTATTTTCTAGTGTACATGGAACATTTTCAAGGATAGACTGTATATTGGGACATAAAATCACCCTCAGCAAATTTACGAAGATTGAAATCATACCACGCATATTCTCTGATCACAAGGCTTTGAATTTGGATATCACCTGCAAAAAGAAAGCAGGAAAAAAGCACGAATACATGGAGATTAAACAACATACTTTTAAAGAACGACTGGGTCAAAGAAGAAATTAGAGGAGAGATCAAAAGATACATAGAAACAAATGACAATGAAAATACATCCTACCAATATTTTTGGGGTGCTGCGAAAGCAGTTTTAAGAGGGAAATTTATATCATTACAGGCCTATCTCAAGAAACAAGAAAAATCCCAAATAAATAACCTCATGTTACACCTTAAAGAACTAGAAAAAGACAAACAAGTGAAACCCAAGTTCAACAGAAGAAAGGAAATAACAAAAATCAGAGCAGAACTAAATGAAATAGAGAACAAAAAGACAATAGAAAAAATTAATGTGACAAAGAGCTGGTTCTTTGAAAAGATTAAAATTGACAAACCCTTGGCTAGACTCACTAAGATAAAAAGAGAGAAGACACTAACAAAATCAGAAATGAAAAAGGGAAAGTTATCATGGACTCCACAGAAATACAAAGGATCATCCAAGAATACTATGAAGGACTATATGCCACCAAATTCAACAACCTAGATGAAATGGACAAGTTCTTAGACACATATAGCCTTCCAAGGCTGAACCATGAAGAACTGGAAAATCTAAACAGATCGATCACCAGTAACGAAATTGAATCAGTCACCAAAATCTTCCCAAAAGCAAAAGTCCGGGACCAGATGGCTTCACTAGTGAATTCTACCAAACCTTCAAAGAGGATCTAATACCAATCCTACTCAAACTCTTCCAAAAAATTGAAGAAGAGACAGTACTCCCTAACTCATTTTATGAGGCCAACATTACCCTGATACCAAAACCTGTTAAGGACAGCACAAAAAAAGAAAACTACAGACCAATATCTCTGATGAATACAGATGCAAAAATCCTAAACAAAATTCTAGCAAATCGGATACAACAATGCATTAAAAAGGTCATTCATCACGACCAAGTGGGGTTCATCCCCGGGGCACAAGGATGGTTCAACATCCGCTAATCCATCAACGTGATACATCACATAAACAAAATAAAGGACAAAAATCATACGATTATATCAATCGATGCAGAAAAAGCATTTGACAAGATACAACATCCTTTTATTAAAATACTTAATAAAATAGGTATAGAAGGAAAATATCTTAACATAAAAAAGGGCATATATGACAAGCCCTCAGCTAATCTCATAATTAATGGTGAAAAACTGAAGCCCTTTGCTCTACGTTCAGGAACACAACAGGGCTGTCCCCTATAACCTCTGCTTTTCAATATAGTGTTGGAAGTCCTTGCCAGAGCAATCAGGCAAGAGAAAGAAATAAAAAGCATCCAAATTGGGAATGAAGAAGGTAAATTGTCACTCTTTGCAGATGACATGATGCTATATACAGAAAACCATAAAGACTCCACTGAAAAACTATTAGAAACAATCAACGAATACAGTAAAGTTGCTGGCTACAAAATCAACGTAAAGTAGTCCATTGCATTCCTATATACTAATAATGAAATCTCAGAAAAAGAAATACAGAAAACAATTCCTTCTGCAATTGCAACAAAAAGGATAAAATACCTAGGAATAAACTTAACCAAGAATGTGAAGGACCTATATGCTGAAAAGTATAAGGCATTTTTGAAAGAAATTGAAGAAGACACAAAGAAATTGAAAGACATTCTATGCTCATGGATTGGAAGAATCAACATAGTTAAAATGGCCATATTACCCAAAGCGATATACAGATTTAATGCAATCCCCATCAAAATCCCAATGGCATTTTTTAAATAAATAGCACAAAAAGTCATCAAATTTGTTTGGAACCACAAAAGACCCCGAATAGCCAAAGCAATCTTAAGAAAAAAGAACAATACTGGAGATATCACACTGCCTGAGTTTACCTTGTACTACAGGGCTACAATAATCAAAACAGCATGGTATTGGCAGAAAAACGGACACATAGACCAATGTAATAGAATTGAGAACCCAGAAATAAAACCACATAAATATGGACAGATAATTTTTGACAAAGAAGCAAAAAACATACAATGGAGAAAAGACAGCCTCTTCAATAAATGGTGCTGGCAGAATTGGATAGCCACGTGCAAAAGAATGAAACTGGACTGCTATTTGTCACCATGTACCAAAATTAATTCAAAATGGATCAAAGACTTAAACATAAAACCTGGTACAATAAACTGCATAGAAGAAAACATAGGTACTAAACTTATGGACCTTGGGTTCAAAGAGCATTTTATGAATTTGACTCCAAAGGCAAGGGAAGTAAAAGCTAAAATAAACAAATGGGAGTATGTGAAATTTAAAAGGTTCTGCACAGCAAAAAAAACCGACAAAATAAAGAGGCAACCAACTGAATAGGAGAAGATTTTTCCAAATAGTGCCTCCGATAAGGGGCTAATATCCAGAATATACAAGGATCTAATGCAACTCAACAATAAAATAACAAACAACCCAATTGAAAAATGGGTAGAGGACCTGAAGAGACATTTCTCCAAAGAGGACATTCAAATGGCAAATAGACATATGAAAAAAATGCTCAACATCACTAATCATCAGAGAAATGCAAATCAAAACCACAATGAGATATCACCTCACCCCAGTCAGAATGGCTATCATCAACAAGACAAATAGTAACAAGTGTTGGAGAGACTGTGGAGAAAAAGGAACCCTCATACACTGTTGGTGGGAATGCAGACTGGTGCAGCCTCTATGGAAGGCAGTGTGGAGGTTCCTCAAAAAATTATGAATAGAATTACCATATGACCCAGCAATCCCTCTCCTGGGTATCTACCCAAAAAATCTGAAAACATTTATACATAAAGACCCATGCGCTCTAATGTTCATTGCAGCTTTATTTACAGTGGCCAAGACATGGAAACAACCAAAATGTCCTTCGATAGATGAATGGATAAAGAAGTTGTGGTATATATACACAATGGAATACTATTCGGCGGGAAGAAAAGATTATATAGGAACATTTGTGATAACATGGATGGATCTTGAGAGTTTAATGCTAGGCGAAATAAGTCAGACAGAAAAAGCAGAGAACCATATGATTTCACTGATGTGTGGTATATAAACCAAAAACAACAAAAGAACAAGACAAACAAATGAGAAACAAAAACTCATAGACACAGACAATAGTTTAGTGGTTACCAGAGGGTAAAGGGGGATCAAATATGTGGTGATGGAAGGAGAACTGACTCTGGGTGATGAACACACAATGGGATTTATAGATGATGTAATACAGAATTGTGCACCTGAAATCTATGTAATTTTACTAACAATTGTCACCCCAATAAACTTAAAAATAAGACTAAAAAAAAGAAGTAGAAGTTGGTAGGGGCAAAACAGTCAGGGGGATGTCAAGTAAACCGTAGGAAATATAGTTGATAATACTGTAATGACTCTATATGGTGCCCTGTGGGTACTAGACTTACCAAGGGGATCACATTGCAATTGTGTGAATATCTGACCACTATGCTGTACACCTGAAACTAATGTAAAGTAATATTGAATGTCAACTGTAAGAATAAATTAAACATAAATAAATAAAACACGCCATATAAGAGAATAACCCTTGGGTGGTCAACACACAATGTGAGATATAGATAATGTATTACAGAACTGTACTCCTGAAATCTATGTAGCTTTACTAACAAATGTCGCCTCAATAAACTTTAATTTTAAAAAATGCCAAAAGGAAAAAAAAGAGGAACCCTTGGAAGAGTAACGCTGGCCACCTGCCAACACCCACCACCTGGCTTTTTTAGAACTTACACCGATAGGACATTGCCAAACATCCTGAACTCCATCCGAACCGCCTCTTGCTCTTGTTCACAACGTGGAGTCATGGCCCGACGGGCCACGATTGCCGCCGCGACTGTTGGGAAACGCACCCTGAGGAAGCTGGTGGACATTCGTTTCAGGCACATCCGATAGCGACTTTGCCTGCTTCGCCCCGGGCCACTCTCACCCGACTCAATCCCCTCACATCTGCTCCCCTCCTTCCTGCTCCCTCAGGCCATCTGCCCCCACCATCACCCCTGGCCACCACCGGCCCATCCCCCCAGCCACTGCTGGCGTCTCCCGCCTTTACTCCGTACCCCCAGGCTGAGGCCCTCTTCCCCGGCCCACTGCCTGCCCTGGGTCCGTCCCCCTGGCCACCCGGCCACTCCTCAAATAGGATACTATCGTAGCAGTTGGCGTCCTGGCCCTCCGGCTGCGGGCCCAGCCTGCCCGCTCCGCTCCGATGCGGCCTGTGCCCCGGGGCCTGGCACGGTGTTTCCGCCCGGCATTGGGGCCGCGGCACCAGCCTCTCCCTCGTCGCCTCTACCGGCGCCCTCGTGGCCTGCAGGGCCATCTGGGCCACCAGAGTCACCAGGAGTGCCATGGCCTTCATCACCGCCAGCTGCACCGCCTGGGCCTTGGTCTCCGGCCTGCATGGTACCTCAGCCTCTACCTCGAAACTGCGAGCCCACAGCCCACGCTCAACCGCTGAGGTACTGGGCCTCCCTCAGGAAGCTCCGCCCATATATGGTGACGTCACTCAGGCTCAACGGTGCGCCTGCGCAAACATGTCTTGCCACCACTCCACGAAGACCGTTCTTGTGAGGCTGCTGGGCACATGACTGTTCCCCCCCAAGCCTGCCACATCTAGGTCCCTTCATTAGGGCCTTGCTTTAGGCACCCAGGTGGGGAGAGGGTGACAGGACCAAACCCCTAATGCCAGCAGCAACAATTCCCATAGCCTCCTGCCCTTGTGCCCAGGGTTGAGACAGCCTCGGCCCTCCTTGCTCTTTGTACCCCCGACCACCTATGTACTTAAGTTATCTCAACTTCGCCATCGGCATGTCTAATATGTGTCCACCTGGATGTTGCCGACCTATCTCTAGAGTCTGCCATGGCCTCCCTCAGGCTATGCACAACCTGAAAGAGAACCTGCTGGATGGAAGGCAGATCATGTCATCGCTGTGTTCAAACTACCCACCCTCCACCCAGAGTGGCTCTAATTCCCCCATCTCCATAAACTCTGGCACCTCCTTCCTGTCCTGGTTTTATGTCCATCATGGTTAACATTCGGGTCTCTTATCCCCTCCCCCACCCATGAATTCAGGGCGAAGGCAGGGAGCAGGGGAAGGTCGTGAGGGTTCTGGGCCCAAAGAATGGACACTGGTGACCCTCGGTTGAGAGAAACCATTTTGCTTAAAGAACACATGTGTCTTGTCCTTCTGTGTGCCAAGCACGCCATGATCCCAGGCTGGGGATACTGCATGTGGTTAAGGAATGTAGGGGGTGGGAGAAGTGGTATATTGTTTTAATGTGGTGGCCAGAATATCCTCTCCGAGTGGGTAACATCTGAGAAGGAGCTGAAGGAGGTCAAGGAGTAAACCAGATGGATCCCTGGGAAAAGAGAATTCAAGGCATGAAACAGCAGGTGCAAAGGCCCTGAGGCAGTAGTGTTCTTTTGGGTCTCAGAAAGGGGATGAGGCCAAAGTGGCTGCATCAGAGTGAGCAAGGAAGGGAAGGGAGGGGAGGAGGCTGCAGAGGATCCGGCCCCAATCGTATAGGGCTCCGTATGCCACTCTGAAGGCTCTGGCTGTGTCTCTGAGTGAGACGGGAGCCCAGGGCGAGTTGGAAACAGAGGAGTTCCATGACCTGACTGAGGTTTTAAAGCCACCAGTCCTTTCATGGGGCCAAGGTAGTCGACTGACTTTGTAGCTTGCTCGGCGAGGGAGAAAGGACCAGACTGAAGTTGGGGCACTAAAGCCTAGTCAGTGTACTGTAGACCATGGGTGGCAGGCAGAGTGTCCTGGAGGTCTGCCGAGGGTAGATACCTGACAATGAGCTGTACACCTGAAGTTGAGGCTGAATAAGAATGATTGTCAACTATAATTTAATATATATGTAGTCATAGCATGTGGAGTACAGCATAGGGAATAACGGTGAGAATGGAAACGTAAGAGCTATATACGATGTCAGAGACATAGTAGATTAGGGAAGAGGGGTTATCACTTTGTGAGAAGTGTAAATGTTTAACTAGCACATTGTTTTGTACACCTGAAACTAATAAAAACAAAAGAAATAGTCAACCCAAACGAGAAGAAAGTACTACAACTTTTTTGTGCAGACATGATCAACTGGGTGGAAAATCCAACAGATTCTACAAAAGAGTGACTAGAACTAAGTAGTGAGTTCAGCAAGATTGTCGGATAAACGCTGGGTTAGACAGAGCTTACTGCCCCTACCCAATTTCTGAACCAGCTGTCCCAGCACGTTTCCCCACTGACCTAAGGAAGTCCAGTCAGCCACAAAATTTCTATTTTAGTGGGCCTGGGTTTTTACTCTTTTCTTGCAAACTAAGCTTTTCTTGTAGTAGGAAACCAACCCAACAAGGACAAGATGTTGGGAAACCAGAAATCTGTTGAGAAGCGTTTTCTGAAGGGCAAGTGTGATCCAGAGCATTGAAAAAGAAATAGAAAGTAAACATTGAGGTCACCGTCTCTACCTTTTGGAATCTATCTTCAGGAAATAACCATTCATGGAAAGACTTAAATACAAGAATTCCACTGAATCATTAGCCACAGTAATGGAGAAAGTGGGCCTAATTTAAATGTTCAATCATTACATTATAATACATCTTTCATTTATCCATTCACTAACATAGTTTCGAAGGACATTCATAGAGGTAATGTTCATACGTTCAATGGAATACCTTCAGGAGAACTTTATGCTAAGCTTACAAGGACATTCTTATAACTAATGATCTTATACATTTAATGTATCACTACAAGTATAAAAGTACAAAGAAATCCAAAATGTTGACAGTACTGAATGGTGAATGTTAGGATACAATTGATTTTAATTTTCTTGCATTTCCTAGTTGTCTTCAATTACTTTGTACGACTATCTGACTGCCAGAACGTCCCCACCCCTCCAACGTGAAGTCAAAGGCAAGAAATTCTGCAGGCATTGTAGCTGAAGAGAAAATCGGACACGGAACACAAGCTCAATGTTGATTTCTGTAGTAACATGCATTTAATCATCCCATTTGTCAAGAAACAGGGATACAGAACATGTGGGCCCAGAGAGCAAAACGCAAAATGGGCAAACCTTGAGGCCCCAGGATGAGAGACACTACTCCAGGAATCAATTTCCTGTGTAATGCCTAGTGGGGGTCACAGGGTTAGGTCCCAGCCCCCTTTCAGCGGCCGAGATTTGGTGGAAAGTGGGGTCGAATGCGCCGAATGTTCCGAGTCACCAAGGAAAGCCGTTCCAAGAAGGAGTTGATGGAAACTCGGAGCAGATCAGGGTCTTCAGCAATCCATCTGCTAAACGAGGCATAAAAATCAAGTCAAAGGTGAAGACTCTCTCTTGCACCCAGCACACCACACCCCTTCCTGAGATCTAACACTTGAGTGTCTCTTTGTATCTCTTACGGAGCCCCTCTGGGGCTGAGATTGCAATTTAGGCCACTTGCCACCCCCCCCATCTCGGCTCATTCTAGAACTCACACAACCAGGATATTGCCATTCACTGTGACCTCCTTTCGAACCCCCTGCCAGTAGCGTTGATCATCTGCATCCATGGCCAGGCGGGCCATCTCTGCCTCCAGGTAGAACTGGAAAGGCAGAGTGAGCGTGCTGAGGGGCGTGTGGTTAAGGCTGAATGTGCCAGTGCCTCAGGCTTCCTTATGTCTCAGAAGGTCACCTTCACCCGGGGGCTTCCCCTCAGGTGGGGGATCATCCACCCCCTACCTTCTCACACACACACCCAGTCCTGCCAGCTGAGGCCACCTGGCCTGCGTCCCTCCTCACTCAGGTCATCCTGTCCCACCCCCTCCCAGTTCCTTCAGGCCTGCTTCCCCACCTCCAGTCTCCTCAGATGTCTACACCCCTCCCACTAGGCTGCCCCAGGTTCCCGTCCCTGCTCCCACTTTTTGTCTCCCCCAGGCTAACGTGTACCCTGTCCCCAAATGACCCTGGCCTTGTGGGACGTTCCTGACCCATCACTTGGCCATCAGGCCTGAGGGGCTCGTTGGAAAGGATACAAGACGGTCTCTGGGTTTCCTGGTTCTCCGGCCACTGCTGCTGCATCTCCACCTGGCCCTGAAGCATGTGCTGCCTGTGCGACACTGGGAGCATCTACGGCTGCTGATCCCGCTGTTTCCTCGACTCCCGGGCCGCCCAGGACACCAGGGCCATCCGGGCCATTAGGACTGTCAGGGCCACTCTCGTTGTCAAGGCCACCAGCGCCATTAGGGCCACAAGGGCTGCCAGGACTACCTTGGCCTTCCAGATCGCTGGCGAGACCCAGGTCTTCAGGGCCGCCGGGGCTACACCCTGCATCAGCCACACCGCCAGCATCTTCATCTGCAGCCTGCACGGCAGCGGCTCCGACTGCCCTGTTCTCCTCAGAGTCCATGTTGAATATGACCGCACTCTCAGCCCGCCGCTGAAAGACTGAGGCCCTCTCAGGATTTGGCCGTTTGACGCACAATGCAACTTGGGATATCGAAGGCGCCTGCGCAAATAACCCCTCTGGAGTGTGACTGATTCCTGCAACCTTGTCACAGAGACCCTGTAGATTCTATCGCCAATGACGACTCCTCCGTGAAGCTCCGCCTCTCAGAGGGGCATACATGCCCAGTGCGCATGTGCGAACAGACACGCGCTAGCTTGTTTTCTGCTGTCTTTTGTCTCTGTCTCTGGCCGGCCCTCTTGTAATCCCAGCTACAATGGGCCGTGTCTTCCCATAGTGGGTGAAGTGGAGTCAGGAGCACAGTAGGCATAGGACCTGTTCCCAGGCTGATGTCCCCTTCCCTGCCCGGGGAGTGTCGTGTCTCTCCCCTTCCTCTGCAGGGACAGGCAAAGGCCACTGCCTCCTGTCCGAGCATAGCCGACAGCTCTGGAAGTAGCTGGTCTGTGGACCCTGCTGGGAATGTGCCAGCCTCGCAGCCCTGGTCAGGTTCCACGGCCCTGGGTACACTGTCTTATTATGTATCTTTTTAGCCATTAGTCTCCCAAGCTTGACAGGCAGCTTCTGAAAATCTTGTACTTTTATACTTGTAGCTGTACATTAAATGTATAAGATCATTAGTTATAAGAATGTCCTTGCAAGCTTAGCGTTAAGTTCTCCTGAAGTTATTTCATTGAACGTATGAACATTACCTCTATGAATGTCCTTCGAAACTATGTTAGTGAATGGATAAATGAAAGATGTATTATAATGTAATGATTGAACATTTAAATTATGCCCATTTTCTCCTTTACTGTGGCTAATGATTCAAAGGAATTTTTGTATTTAAGTCTTTCCGTGAACACTTATTTCCTGAAGATAGATTCCAAAAGGTAGAGATGGTGACCTCAATGTTTACTTTCTATATCTTTTTCAATACTCTGGATCACACTTTCTCTTCAGAAAACATGCCTCCCACCAGATTTCTGGTTTCCCAACATCTTGCCCCGTTGGGTTGATTTCCTACTAGAATAAAAGCTTAGTTTGCGAGAGAAGAGAAAGGACTCCGGCCCACTAAATAGGAATTTTGTGGCTGATTGGACTTCTTTAAGATCAGTGAGGAAACGTGCTGGAACAGCTGGTTCAGACTTTTGGAAGGGCAGTAAGCTCTGTCTAACACACCGTTTATCCTGCAATCTTGCTAAACTCACTGCTTAGTTCTAGTCACTCTTTTGTAGATTCCATTGGATTTTGTACACAGGCGATCATGATGTTCCCACAGAAACATATAATGCTTCCTTTTCCATTGGGATGCCTGCTTCTGACTGATACAACTCCTCATGATGGGTTGGATTTGTCTTATTCTTGGCATTCCTGATAATTTTTTTTTCTGTATTAAACACAGTGTGTATTTTCCCTTGGGGCCTGAGGATCATTTCTATTCCTAAATAATTTCCTGAACTTTTTAAATGGGACGTCATTAACTTACTCGGAAATGGTTTGATCCTTCTGAGTCTTGCTTCTAAGATTTGCTCCGTGGGTCCAGAGCAGCTTTGGTGTAGGATGAGTTGTTTTCCACACTAGTGACACAGGATCCCTCTGATGGCATGCCTCTGATGGTCGGTATTCTCCTGGGTGCTCGGAGGACCCTCAGCAGAGCTCCAGGACCCTCTGCCTGCAGCCCGTGGTCTACCAGACTGACTGGGCTTTAGTGCCCCGACTTCAGTCTGGGCCTTCCTCCCTCGCCGAGTAAACTCTAGAGTCAATCAACTGCCTTGTCCCCATGGAAGGACTGCGGAAGCTGCTGGTGGCTTTAACATCTCAGTCAAGTCATGGAACTCCTCTGTTTCCAACCCGTCCTCGGCTCCGCTCTCAGTCAGAGACACAGCTAAAGCCTTCACAGTGGCCTATGGAGCCCTACGTGATCTGGGTCTCGTCCTCTGTGGCCTCCTTCACTCCGGTTTCCAGCGTGCTCACTGATTCAGCCACCTTGATCTCGTCCCTTTTCTGAGACACATCAGGCCGACTCCTTCCTCAGGGCCTTTGCACTGGCTGCTTCCTGTCTGGAAGTCTTTTTTCCCTGAGATCCACCTGGCTCACTCCCTGAACTCCTTCAGGTCCTTCTCAGATGTTATCCCCTCCCGGAGGCTCTCCTGGCCACCGCATGAAAATGGCACCCCACCTCTCCCACCCCCGGCATTCCTTATTGCCCCGTGCAGTATCCCCACCTGAGAACAAGGCATGCCTGGCATACAGGAGTCCAAGTCACACATGCTCTTTAATCAGACTGTGGTCTCTGTCAGCTGAGTGTCACCAAAGGCCATTCTCTTGGCCCAGAACCCTGCTGACCTGCCCCTGCTGGCCTCCTTCCCCCTGCATTCATGGGTGGGGGAGGGGAGAAGAGGCTGGTATGTTAACCATGATGCACATACAACCGGGACAGGAAGGAGTTGCCAGACTTGAAGAAGGTGGGGGAATTGAATCCATTGTGTGTGTGTGTGTGTGTGTGTGTGTGTGTGTGTGTGTGTGTGTATGGTGCCGGCATTGTTTGAACAGAGCAATGACATGATCTACCTTAGATCCTAGCAGGATCTGTCTTGCAGGTTGTGCATATCCTGAGGGAAGACAGGTCAAAAGGCTGGTGATACGTTGGCAACATCCTCGAGGGAAAATATAACAGATGCAGATGGCAAAGTGGAGATAACTTAAGTACATAGGTGGTCAGGGGTACAAATAGCAAGGAGGGCAGAGGCTGTCACAACCCTGGGCACAAGGGTGGGAAGCTATGGGGATTGCTGCTGTTGGGGTGGGGGCTTGGGTCTGTCACCCTCTCCCCACCTGCAGGGCCCAAAGCAAGGCCCTCATGAAGGGGACCCAGCTGTGTCGGGGGCACATAGGTTCGGTGATCTCATCTGTGCCACCCAATCAACTCATCCATCTTTTCTTTTTACTGTTGCTTCTGGATTTTGTGTCCTATGAAAAGCTCTACCCACAACAAAATTAGGAAACTGTTCACTCACAAGATCCTTTAGTACGGTTAACCTACTGGGACTTTAGTTCGGTGATAAAGGACATTGGGATGTGACTTTGTTTTTCCTACACAGTTTTAGTTAAGTGTCCCAACACCTAATTATAAATCCACATCTGGGAATTTCTTAATGTTTATGTATTTTTGTAAATTTATTTTTCAGTTCCAGCTGACAGACAATATTATATGAGTTTCAGGTGTACAACATAGTGATTAGACATTTATGTAACTTATGAAATGATCACCTCGATAAATCTAGCACCCGTCTGACACCATACATAGTTATTACAATATTATTGACTGTGTTCCTTATGCTGTGCTTTACATCCCCATGACTAATTTTATAACTGGCAATTTGTGCTTCTTTCTTTCCCACTGTTTATTCTTGCATATTTGTTTTCCCTGCTGATTTAGGTTGGGTGATTCCGTTATTTTAGGAAACAATGGGAATGATACAGTCGGCAAGGTATGGAACGGGGTGAGGAGAGAGAGAGAGAGGAGATAAGAGGAGAGAGAGAGAGAGAGAGAGAGAGAGACAGAGAGAGAGAGAGAGAGAGAGAGAGAGAGAACACAGGAGAGAGAGAGAAACAGGGAGAGGTTGAAGCAGAGAAAACTGGTTTCTTTTGGCAGTGAAGGGAATGAAGGCCAGTGATCTCTGGGTGATGATAAACGAGAGGTGAGTCATACATTTGCACTAGCTGACTGTCTGGAGAGAGTGAGGGGGAGAGAAGTTTCCTGGTAGAGCCCAGTGGACACCCGGAATTTAGGAGATGGAACTGAATTTCTCAGCACCTAGAACTGGAGGGATGGAGGACCAAAGAGAAGAGAGCGGCAGAGGGAGAGGACCCTGCACACCCGCGGACGGTCCCGCTGGAGAATTCTGCAGACCACTGGTCAGCAAAGGCGTGTGAGGAAAGCACGTGAGGCCGGGGGAAGGACCACCTGAAAGGATGAAACGGGATGACGCCCAGGGCTCAAGCAGGACAGGCACTAGTGGCTGTCCCCACCGGCCAGAATGGAAAATTTCACAATTTGGGAGGCATTGGGCAGGACACTCAGAAGGAAGGGTCTTACCTCAGTCGTGTGGGGAAAAAATGAATCCCACACTGAAAATCTTCCGAGCCAGACGCTAAAGGATCCAACTGTTTCCAGCATCCAGAACAAAGCTCAAAACATGTGTCTAGGCCTACAAAGATATCCAGCCCCCAAGGAAAAATTATGTCTGGCATCCAATCTAAAACTGCCAGGGATGCAAAGAAGCAGGAGAATCCAACCCTCAGTGAGGAGAGAAATCAAGCAATGCAAGGCATCGAGACTTGGAAGAAGAAGAAATACTGCCTTTATTTGCAGACATGAGCATCTACATAGAAAATCTGATGGCTACTACAAAAGAGCTACTAGACCAATTAAGTTTAGCAAGTTGGCAGGATACGACATATTTTTAGGAGCTGCTATAAGAACTTGTAAAAATTAAAAATAAGAGGCTTAATCTTCCCTGTTGAAATAGGGGAAGAGACAACCCCCTTGTTCCTTTTTTTAAAGCTTTTACTTTAGAGAACTTTTTAGTTCTTCCTCTGTCTCTTTGAAAGCATGTAAATATGTCTAAATGTTACAAGAGCCCGTTGTCGGCTTTATGACCCAGGAATATCCTTTTCAAGGAGTTAGGAAACGTCTCTTTGGAAAGTATACATCAAGCAAGATCACGTCCCCATCTCGTGGTTTCTGTGGGAGGTTAGGAGTCTAACTTCAGTGGGCACCTGGCTCCAAGTTACAAATCTAGTTCCATCATAAAGATATGAGACGTTATTTTTCCCTTGGATAAAGCCAATTGTATTAGTGTGCTCAAGCTGCTCTAACAAAAATACCACACACTGCGTGGCTTAAACAACAGACATTGATTTCCTTGGCACGTTGAGGTCCACAGTTCTGGAGGCCCATGATCAAGATGCCAGGAAATTCAGCTTCTGGTGAAGACTCTGTTCCTGGCCTGTAGATGGCCATCTTCTTCTATGTCCTCACAGGGTCTTTTCTCAGTGCATGTCGGGTGAGAGAGCCAGCGCGAGAGCAAGAGCGAGAGCGAAAGTGAGAGTGAGAGTGGGAGGGAGAGGGAGAGAGAGAGAGAGGGAAAAAGAGAGAGAGAGAGAGAGAGAGAGAGAGAGAGAGAGAAAGGCAGAGAGACAGAGACAGAGAGCAGGAGGGAGAGAGAGAGCACGCGGGAGGGAGAGACACAGAGAGAGAGAGAGAGAGAGGAACGGAGAGAGACAGAGCAAGACAGAGAGAGATGGGAAGGGAGACAGAGAGAGAGACAGAGAGGAAGGGGGAGACAGAGCGAGAGAGACAGAGAGAGAGAGAGGAATGGGGAGAAAGAGAGAGAGAGAGGAGAGAGGGGAAGGGAGAGAGACAGAGAGAGACAGAGAGAGACAGAGAGGAAGGGAGAGACGGAGAGGAAGGGAGAGAGAGAGAGAGAGAGAGAGAGAGAGAGAGAGAGAGAGAGAGAGGGAGGGGAAAACAGAGAGAGAGAGAGAGAGAGAGAGACAGAGAGGAAGGGAGAGACAGAGAGGAAGGGAGAGACAGAGAGAGAGAGAGAGAGAGAGAGAGAGAGAGAGAGAGATCAGAGTGTGGGCGAGCTCTGATGTCTGATGTCTTCTTGTAAGGACACTAATCTTACAGGACCACGGCCCCATTCTCATGACCTCATTTAACCTTAATTGTGTCCTAAAAGGCCACATCTCTAAAGACAACTGCACTGGGGTTTAGGGCTTCAATATTTGAATTTGGGGTGTGGGAAGAACACAAAATTTCAGTGCAAAACACTAATGAACTAAAACATATGGTCAGCCCAGTTACCTGGTAAATTTCAGATGAACTATATGTGACACCCGGCAGTGTCAAGTCCTCTTATTTGAGGACCAGTTATATATACCTTGAGAACATGTAATGAGTTCTATCTGCTTCCTATGCAAAAGGGTGAGATGTCTTTGTCCTTGGAATCTCTTAGCACGTTGCCTGTGATGTACGTCACATTCTGGTGCAATGGTTACTCAATGATGAACGCTGTTTTTCTTCAACTTTGTGGAGTCGTTTTCTGGGTTGGCAGAAGATTTTGTTCTACTTTTTAAAATTTCTTGGCCACCAAAATACCTGAGAAGAGCCCTCCTCGTAGTTGAGGAGACACGGAGGGGGCAGGGAAGCAGTATCTCCATTGTACATCCATTTCAAGGAGGGTCACATGAGCTTTCAAGATGCCAAAGGACCAGGGACTACAGGAAAGCCAGTGGAAAGCCAAGGTTGCGTTTCTAATCAACCGTCTCTTCTCCTCCACTTTTCTTACGTTTGTCCATTCCTGCATTTTCATTAGTCACGTGGATGTTCCCTGGAGCCATCAGAAGGAAAAGCACTATCCCAGGCTCCTCGTGTCTCCGGATGGCAGTGCTGAGGTTAGTGTGATATCGTGGCTAAGAGAGTGAGTGCTTGAGTGATATAGACCTAGATTCAAATCCAGCCTCTGCCACTTCCTAGCTGAGTGACCTTGAGAAAATTACTTAGCTTGTCTGAGCCTCAACTCTTCACCTAAAAAAGGTATAATAATAGTAGCACGTACTCACAGCGTTGTTGTGAGAGCTATATATCATGATGCAGGTAAAGTGTGTAGCATACACCTGCACACAGATGATTTTGTTCAGAATTATATTTTTCCAAGGCTACACTACACTGCCCCCTCTCCCCACAGAACTCTTAACAAGTTATCCCAGCACTTTCCTTTTCTGATCTGAAACAAAGCCAGTAAAGCACAAAATTCTTATTCTAGTGTTTCTGGATTCTTCTCTCTGCTCACGCAGGAGCCCGGCACAGATTCAGAGCAACGAACCACAAGCAGCAA
The DNA here is from genome assembly GCF_057876585.1 of Rhinolophus sinicus. Taxonomy (NCBI): domain Eukaryota; kingdom Metazoa; phylum Chordata; class Mammalia; order Chiroptera; family Rhinolophidae; genus Rhinolophus; species Rhinolophus sinicus. The sequence continues at coordinate 111,307,776 of NC_142518.1, forward strand.
AGACAGAATTAAACAGAAGACCCCCTGTACACCCAACACCAAAGCCAGTGAAATGGTCACCACAGTACCCACGGTTCTCCTTTTCTTTCCGTCCTACCCCACTGCCAAGACTCCTGCCTGTCCTTGTCTGGCACAAGGCCCCTCCTCAGCCCACACCCCTGTATAGATCCCTCCTTCCCATGCATCTTCCATCCACTGCCTCCAAACTGATGTCCTGATGGACTCATTCTCTTTCCCTACCAGTCAAGGAAGACAGTGGAGAACATCAAATTAGCTCTTCCACAGAGTTCAACGAAACCAAAGAAAACAGAAAGCCCCAGGCATCACTCTGATACCGCAGAGGGTATATAAAGACGAATCCCAATAAGGCAGCCCAAAACCAGAGAGCACAGACAACGTGGCTTCTGCCAGCAATGGCCTATGCGTAGTAGAGCCCAGAGAGCTGCAACCACCCTCTGTGTCTCCTGGGCAGGCTGCGCAGAAACAGCCAGTCCAGAGAGACTGGATCTCACCCCGAAAGGTACACTGATGGTGACAATAAAATCAACCAGTTTTGAAAGCGATATGTGTACATGGGTCCTTGAGGGTTGTCTGATGGTAGGGAGGGAGGAAGAAAGGGAGGAGGCAGGTGTGAGAAGAGAGGGAGGTGGAGTCCAGCGGAGCTGGGGATCAGACTGGCAGGTCGGCAGTTCCACAGACATTGGGTCCAAGGCCTGGCTCATGACTGAGCACTGATGACAGATTTCCCTCCTTGACAATTTAACCCACAGGCAGGGACAAACAAAACTTTGGTGTTTTTGTGGAAGGCGGGAAAGAGAAAAGAGGGGTGACATCGGGGTTCAGATGACCAGAACCCAGATGGGAAGCGAGGAGAATGCCAACCTCCCCTCCCCACCCTGAAGGACGTGAGCAGCATCTTTCTCCAGTGGGCCAGTGATGTCCTCAGGAGATGGCTGGGTTTCAGTCAAAGCCAGAGGTACATGAAGGCTGAGAAAAGACGCTTAGCTGTGGGGGAGCCTGTTGGTGATGCAAAGGCATGGTTGAGACTAAGTGAACTTAGTCTGTTTCATTCCAAGGTTCAGAAAGGAAAAGGGAGAGAAAGACCAATGTCATGAAGTCCTTTCGGTCACAGATGCTGGGAACATTTAGCAAGGCTTGTGGTAGAAGAAATTCAAGCCTCAGATGAGGTGTTCTTAATGGCTCCTTCCAGCCCCAGTATTTTATAATTCTAAGTCAAGTCCTTAAGCGTCAACTTGACTTCTGTCTTCAAGAATGAGTGGAATGATTGTCATCCAGGGTTAGACATATTTGACTCACGGCGAGAAGGGGAGGCCTGAGCAGACTTGGTCAGAAGTCTGACATGTGCCCACGGAGCGATCCAGTGTGATCACCGTGCCCCAGGGTCTGTCCTCAGTTGGGCCGGTTCAGAAGTCCAGCTGTAGCTCCACAGCTGTAGCAGTCCAGACAACTTTCATCAGATTGACCAACGGACTCATGCAACCGAGCTCATGGGCACTGATGCATAAAGCCCAGGTAGCAAATAGCAATAGCCATGGGAACAGTAACTTTGTCAGGTAGACCTGTTGCTCAGCTGACTATGGTAGAACTGTTACAGGGGCCTCAGGGAGGCCCTTGGAGTGACTTCGTAGCCTCTCTTCAGTTACCTTCTAACCTAGAAACTAAATCACCACTTGCCTGAAACATTGAATTCACCTGGGAAATGGGCCCCACTCTACCTGCCAAACTTTCCTATCATCTGAGGTCTCATTCCTTGAGGGCCCCAGAGGTTCCTCCTTTGTTTGGCTCTCTCTTGCATCAGCCTTCCCCAAAGTGTTTCTCCCATGTATTATGCTGCTGCTGTCTTCCCGAGAGTCATGACAAGGGTCCTTGAGGGAAAGAAGAAGGGGAGGCGGTCTCCTGAGCTGTGGTAGACAGATGAAGTAGATTCTCATTCTTTTTTTCTTCCTTTAAAGCCCCTATTTAAGCTCCAGTCCCGGATTCAGTGGCTGCCTGCACCCCTGAAACCCAAAAGTGTCACTGGTTGGATAGGATCACCTTGGCTGGAGGAAAGCAGTGCTCTGATTGGTCAGGCCTGAGACACACGCTCACCCGTGGAATCAGAGGTGCAGTCAACCCCATCAGAAGCATAAATGCTGAGGGGAGGGGAAAAGCACATGTCACGGAGGAAATAAGGATACTGGTACCAGGGGAAGGGCAATGGATGCTGGGTGACAAAAGCAACAGATGTCTGCCACTGTGGTGCCGAAATTTCATCTAATTTAAAATCCAATTCCAATATTCCAAAAGAATAAGAGTAGAAAAGATTATTCCTTAATCTAATAGAATGAAACTGTTTTCACGTAGTTTGCCAGAATCCCAGAACAAAGGTCTAGAATTATATTTGGGAACACTAGTATCACCCAAGGTAGAATTACACAATGTGTGGCATCCAATCTAAAATTATCAGGTATGCAGAGAAGCAAGAAAATTCGATCCCAGTATGAAGAGAGAAATCGACCAAAAATAGGCCTCCAACGGGAAAGGAAAAAGTGCAACGGCCGTCTGTGCAGACAACCTGATCATGTACGTACAAAATCTGACGTCATCCTCCATAGAGCTACTAAAAGCATAAGTGAATTTGCCAAGGAAACAAGTTATGTTAGAGGGAGTTGACCCCTCCCCACAAATGCTGAACCAGTAGTCTCAACACTTTTCTTCATTGAGCTGAAATGTTAGTAAGCCACAAAGTTCCAATTCTAGTGTTTCTGGGTTGTTTTATCTTCGCAGGCAAACCAAGCCTTTTATTCTGGCAGGAATCGGACTTACTGGTATCAGTAGGTGGGCAAACTGGAATTCTGGTGGGAGGGCACACTTTCTGAATAACAATTGTGTACAGCAGAATAACAGCCCAAAAAATAAACAGAAACGGAAATTTTTAACTCAGTAATTCCACATTTTGGAATCTGTGTTGAGGAAATAAACATTTAGGCAAAGTCATACAGGAGATTTCCATTGATTCATGGCTTATAATAGGGAAAAAGTGGTCAACAATTACATTGTAATACTGTTACACATCCACTTACATGTATTTACAAACTTTTGAGAAAGAGGGAAAGCTCACATGTTAAATAAACATAGCTGACTAAAATTCATTCTGAACTTGTAAAAAGTAGACCTTATGTATTACTGCTATGCATTTAATATATCAATGTAAGTGTAAAACGAAAAAAGTATTCCAATATGAAGATAGCTGTTAATGCTGGATGACAGCACACAGTCAATTTTCTTCCTTTTCCTAAACTGTTCTCAATTGCCTGTACTACTAGAATAGCTGAATGCCAGACCACCCATCCAAACCGTACATGAAGGCAGGAAAATGAGGAGGCGCAGCCACTTGCAATAAACTCAGGTGCACAATAACAGTTCAGTTTTATTTTTCTGCTGTAACAAACAATTAGGACCCCTCTCTTCCAGCAAAGGGGAAACAGCAGAGTTGAGAATGCCTGAGGCCTCACTAGCAAACAATTAGGACCCCAGTACAAAGGAACAACTACGGCAGGAATCAGTGCCCTAGGGAAGGATGCACTGCCTGGGAAGGTACTCTAGGTTAGGCCTAGGCCCCTCGTCCTGGGTAAAACGCTGAGTTAGATGGGGGCACAAAGCGCTGCATGATGCAAACCAATATGGCAAGCTTGTCGATACAGGAGATGACACACATTTCGAGTTGGACAGGATCTTCAGCAGTCAGTCGGCTACATGAGGGAAAAGGAAAATCAAGTTACATGTGATAGATAACTCTAACACCTATCGCTCTCTGCCTCCTCAGATGGTTACAGGCACAGTGTACTACGTGTACCCTTTTAAATCTCACCTTTGGGTGCCTCCAATTCACTACTACAATGACCCTCGGTTCCATACCAGAAAAAGCTGAAGGAGTCCATCACCACCAAACAGTATTACAAGAAATGTTAAGGGACTTCTTTGAGAAGATATGGGAGAAGAAGTAAACAAACAAACAAAAGAAGATAAAATATGAATAATAAAATTGCAATAGCCATGCACCTACCAATAATTACTTTAAATGTAAATGGATTAAATGTGCCAATCAAAAGACATAGGGTAGCTCAATGGGTAAGAAAACAAGTCTCATATATATGACGTCTACAAGAGACCCACTTGAAATCGAAAGACGCAAACAGACTGAAAGTAAAGGGATAGAAAAAGACATTTCATGCAAATGGAATTGAAAAAAAAAAGATGGGGTAGCAATGCTTGTATCAGACAAAATAGATTTTAAAACAAAGGCAGTGATATAGACAAAGTGAGACTTTATAATCATAAAAGGATGAATCCAACAAGATGACAGAACCCTTAGAAACATTTATGCACCTAACATACGAGCACCTAAATACATAAAACTTATATTGAGGGACATAAAGGGTGAGATAGACAGCAATACACTCATCACAGGGGACTTTAAATCCCATGGACATCATTGGACAGATATTCCAGACAGAAACGGACAAGAAACAGCAGCCTTCCATGACACATTAGACCAGATGGATTTAATTGACTTTTTTTGAGCATTTCACACCAAAGCAGCAGAAAATAAATTCTTTTGTATTGCACATGGAACTTTTGCCAAGATAGACCACAGGTTAGGCCACAAGACAATCTCAGTAAATTAAAGAAGACTGAAATCAGATCAACCATCTTCTCTGGCCACAGTGGTATGAAACTAGAAATAAATTACAAGAAAAACACTGAAAAACATACAAACACATGGAGGCTACATAACATGCTACTAAAAAATGAATGGGCTGATAGTGATATCAAGGAAGAAATCGAAAGATACGTTCAGATAAATGAAAATGACAACAAATCTATGTAACACAGTGAAAGGAGTTCTAAGAGAGAAGTTCATAGCAATAGAGTCCCACCTCAAGAAACAAGAGAAGACTCAAATATACAATCTACCCTTACAACTAAAGGAACTAGGAAAAGAACAACAAAGAAAGCCCAAAAAAGTAGAAGGAAGGAAATAATAAAGATCACAGCACAAATAAATGACATAGGTTCTAAAAAAAAATCCATGCAAAAGATCAGTGAAACCAAGAGCTGAATCTTTGAAAATATGTATATAAAAATAATAATTGACAAAATTTAGCTGGACTCATTCATGTAAAAATGAGACAGGACTCACATGAATAAAATCAGAAATGAAAGAGGAAAAGTGACAACTGACACCGCAAAAATACAAAGAATCATAACAAAATACTACCAACAGGTATATGCCAAAAAGTTGGACAATGTGGAAGAAATGGTTAATTTCCTACAAACATACAATCGGACGAGACTGAATCAAGAAGAAACAGAAAATGTGAACAGACCCATTACTAGTGATGAAATTGAATCCATAATAAAAAAACTCCCAACAACAGAAAAACCCAGATACAAGAGAACATGATAAATGATACTATTTACGTAAGTACAACAATAGAGACATGTAGTCTGTACCGACACATATCAGGATAGTGGCTGCCTGGGGTGCTCAAGGCAGAAATGACCTGGCATGTGGATGCTGGTTATCTGGTCTTTCCAACTTGTGACAATTCATCAAGGTCTATAATTATGCAGCTGCACAGGTCTCCATGTGTAGGTTAAGTTGTTTTATTTTGGTTCCTTTTTTTATTGAAGTACAACTTATTTACAATAAAATAAATTGTTCCTCTGAGAAACAACTCCCAACAGATAAATGAATTCAGAAAAGTACCCGGATACAAAATTAATATTTAGTAGCTGGCTGCATTTCTATATACCAATAATGAACTATCGGAAAGAGAAATTAAGAAAATAATCCCATTTACATTGCATGAAAACAATTCCTAGGAGTTACTTAACCAAGGAGGTAAAACACCTATACTCAGAAAACTATAAGGCATTGATGAAAGAAACTGATGAAGATACAAATAAACAGAAGCATATACCGTGCTCAGGCTTAGCAAGAATTGACATTGCTAAAATGTCCATACTACGTAAAGCAATCTACAGATTCAACGCCATCCCTATCAAAATACCAAAGACATTTTTCACAGAAGTAGAAGAAATAATCCTAAAATTTATGTGGAGCCACAAAACATCACGAATACTCAGAGCAATCATGAGAAAGAAGAACAAAGTTGGAGGTATCACACTACTTGATATCAAACTATACTACAAGGCTATGCTAATCAAATCATCATGGTTCTGGCATAAAAACAGACACATAGATCAATGGCACACAACAGAGAGCCCCGAAATAAACCCACACCTATACGGTCATTTTGTCTATGACAGAGGAGGCAAGGATATACCGTGGGTTAAAGACAGTCTCTTCAATAATCAGTGTTGGGAAAATAGGACAGATACATGCAAAAACAATGAAACTAGACCTCTTCTTACATCACATTCAAGAGAAAAACTAAAAATGGATTAAAGACCTAAATGTCATACCCGAAACAATAAAATCCTGGAAGAAAACATAGGCAGTAAACCCTCTGACATTGCTCTTAGTAATATTTTTCCTGATATATCTCCTAGTGCAAGGGAAACAAGAGACAAACATAAACAAATGGGACTACATCAAACTAAAAAGTTTTTGCACAGCGAAGGAAACAATCAACAAAATGAAAAGACAGCCTACTGAACTGGAGAAGATATCTGCTAATGATACATCTGATGAGATATATCCAAAAGGTATAAAGAACTCATATGACTCAACACCAAAAAACAAACAATCCAAAAAAAATTAGGTAGAGGAGTTGAATAGAGATCTCTCCAAAGAGGACATACATACAGCCAATAGACAAATGCTCAACATCCACAATCCTCAGACAAATGCAAATTAAAACCGCAATGAGATACCACCTCACAGCTGTCAGAATGGCTACCATCAATAAATCAACTAATGACAAGTGTTCCTGAGGATGTGGAGAAAAGGGAACCTTCATGCATTGTTGGTAGGACTGCAAATTGGTGCAGCTAGTATGGAAACTTTTGGAGGTCCCTGAAATTGAAAATAGAACTGCCTTACGACTCAGCAATTCCACTTCTGGGTATTTTTCCGAAGACACACAAAACACTAATTGAACAGATATATGCACCGCAATGTTCACTGCAGTGCTTTCCACTATAGTCAAGATATGGAAGCAACAGAAATGCCCATCAATAGACGATTGCATAAAGAAGAGGTGATACATGTATACAATGAAATATTACTCGGCCATAAAAAATGAAATCCTACCATTTTGGACATCACTGATGGATCTAGAGGTTATTATGCTATGTGAAATGAGTCAAATCGGAAGCCAAACACCATACAACCTCGTTAATATATGCACTTTAAAGAACAAAATAAATGAACAGAAACGAGATACAGACTCCTAGATCCGGAAAGCAAACTGATGGTTGCCATATGGGAGGGGGCTGGGGAAAGGGTGAAAAGGGTGAAGGGATTAAGAAGTAGAAGTTGGGGGCCGGCCGGTGCCTCCGGTGGTTGGTGCTCCATGTTCCTAATGCCGAAGCCTGCCAGTTCAACTCCCACATGGGCCAGTGGGCTCTCAACCACAAGGTTGCTGGTTGGACTCCTCGAGTCCCGCAAGGGATGGTGGGATCGGTCCCCTGCAACTAAGATTGAACACGGCACCTTGAGCTGAGCTGCCGCTGAGCTCCCAGATGGCTCAGTTGGTTGGAGTGCAGTCCTTTCAACCACAAGGTTGCGGGTTGGACTCCTGCAAGGGATGGTGGGCTGCGTTCCCTGCAACTAACAACAGCAACTGGACCTGGAGCTGAGCTGCACCCTCCACAACTACGATTGAAAGGACAACATCTTGACTTGGAAAAAATCCTGGAAGGACACACTGTTCCCCAATAAAGTCCTGTTCCCCTCCCCCAATAAAATCTTACACACAAAAAAAAGACTCAGACGTCATCAAAATGGCAGAGGAGGTGAGCCTCTGTAAATCTCCCCTGAAATTTACAAGAATTCTAACAACTGTAACTCCACAGAGGACTCCCTGCACAACAGACAGACAAGAGGAAGAGACCCACTACTGAATTCACCTAAAGGTGGGAGAATCGCACAAGCGGGGGGGAGGGGGGGGGAAGGGAGCAGTATGGAGACGGAGCCGCAGGGCCGCAGGACGCTGACCTAGCTCAGTGCTCCCAGCTTGCTGCATCCTGGAGCTACCGCAGCTGCATAAGAGGGAAACTCGGACTGCTAGGGCTCCGTTTATGGCCCACAGGGCTGAGGGGACAGCATATAACACAGCTGAACCAACGCTCATGGCACAGACCTCGGAGAAAAGACCGAGGGAAGAAGGCTGAAAACGGTGGTTTAAGCCCTCACTGCCAAGCAGAGAACGGAAATCTTAGGCACTGATACTAGCCACACACTCCTTACCCTCACAGAGCTCGCCCCGCCCGCACCTTCCCAGTGCTAGAAGCAGAACAGTTGCGGTGTCAGATCAAAAGAACAGAATATTTGCTGTTCTGAGAATTATGTTCCTCAGACACTGATTTGCACCCCAACTAGTTCAGGCAAAGGGGAGGGAGCTGTGGAAGCAGGACTGGCTGTGGTGGTGGGCACCGCCATTGTTCTGGGCCACCTCTCACAACTCACCCCGCCCCTGTCCCCACCTATCTAGGTGGATCCCTGCAGGAGTAAACAACTGCTGAAACACACGGGCTCTGAATCTGGTGCAGGAGGAGCTTTGGAACTTCAAAACCTCTCCGCATACCCAGGCGAGAAGAGGAGGAGGAGGAGCCCGTCTCCTCCTTACCAGAGGAGAAGCCCGTCCCCCAGGGAATCGCCCCATTGTGTGAGAAGCTGGAATAGTGCAGAGAAAACATAGCACTACAGTGTGAGAGAGAAAATAAGGCTGCGTTACGAGAGAAAATAAAACATTCTGCCAAGAAGTACTGGAAAACAAAAGAAAGACCTCTTCCTATCAACCTGTTGCAGAAGCCACTCCTGTAGATGTCTAGGAAGAGAAATAAGAAATCAGTAATTGCCATGAATAACCAAGGCAACAAGACAGCTCAGAAAGAAAATTGAAAGTCTCCCGAAAAGGAACTTAAAGATATAGAAATATGTGACTTAAATGACAGAGAATTCAAGATTGCAGTTATGTAAAAAAAAAAAAAAAAAAAAAAAAAGATTGTAGTTCTGACAACACTCAACGAGATGCAAGAAAACACAGAAAGGAAGTTTAGTGAACTCAGAAACACAATCGAAGAACAACCTCAACATTTTATTCAATAGATTGAAATTTTAAGAAAGAACCAAATAGAATTTCTGGAGATTAAGAACTCAGTAGAAGAAATTAAGAATTAAATAGCCAGCTTAGTTAGTAGAGTTGACCAGATGGAGGAAAGAATCAGTGACATCGAAGATAGAAACCTGGAAATGACACGGGTGGAAGAAGAAAGAGACTTGAGACTTAAAAGAAATGATATAACTCTACAAGAACTTTCTGACTCCATAAGAAAGAGCAATATAAAAGTAATGGGCATACCAGAAGGAGAAGAAAGAGAGAAGGGAACAGAGAATATATTCAAACAAATTGTCGATGAGAAGTTCCCAAACTTGTGGAAAGAACTGGATCCTCGAATCCAAGAAGAAAATAGAACACCTAATTACCTCAATCCCAACAGGCCTTCTCCAAGGCACATTGTACTGAAGCTGTCTAAAATGAACGGCAAAGAAAGAATCCTCAAGGCAGCTAGGGAGAAGAAGACGGTAACCTACAAAGGAAAGCCCATTAGATTATCATCAGATTTTTCAGCTGAAACTCTACAAGCCAGGAGGGAGTGGAACCAAATATTCAAACTATTGAAAGAGAAATTATGAGCCTAGAATAATATATCCAGGAAAGATATCCTTTAGATATGAAGGAGGAATAAAGACCTTTCCAGACATACAGAAGCTGAGGGAATTTTCTAATACACGACCTGCACTACAAGAAATACTAAAGGAGGCTATTCGACCACCATCAACAGGGACAATTTGTGGCAACCACAACTCAAAAAGGGGGAGAGTAAAGGCCTGAACCGGAATATAGGAATGGAGAAAGTAAGCGTGCTGAAGAAAACAGAATACTCTAAATATCAAACTTTCTTTTACATAAACTTAAGGGTAACCACTCAAAAAAAAAATCCCAGAACTGAAATATATACTGAAATAAAAGAAGAAACAGAGGGAAACATCCTAGAATACCACCACACAGAAATAATAGACAACAACAAAAAGGCAAAGAAACAATGGAGACACAGCCTTACCAGAAAACTAAAGATAGAATGACAGAAAATCCTCACATGTCAATAATCAACCTAAGTGTAAATGGACTGAACTCACCAATAAAAAGGCACAGAGTAGCAGATTGGATCCAAAAACTAAACCCAACCCTACGCTGCCTCCAAGAGACACATCTCAGCTACAAGGACAAGCATAGAGTCAAAGTGAAAGGGTGGAAATTGACACTCCAAGCAAATGGTACCCAGGGAAAATCAGGTGTAGCCATAATGATATCAGATACAACAGACTTCAGGGTGAAAAACATAACGAGAGACAAAGATGGACATTTCATAATGGTAAAGGGGACTATACAACAAGAAGACATAACAGTCATCAATATTTATGCCCCCAATCAGGGAGCAGCGAAATATACCAAGCAACTACTAACTGAACTAAAGGGAGAAATTGACCAAAACACAATTATACTAGGGGACTTAAATACATCATTGACAGTTATGGATAGATCATCCAAACAGAAAATAAATAATGAAATAGCAGCCCTAAATGACACATTACATGAAGTGGACATAATTGACATATATAGAGCACTTCATCCTAAAACATCAGACTAAACATTATTTTCTAGTGTACATGAAACATTCTCAAGGATAGACCACATATTGACACATAAAATCAGCGTCAGCAAATTTACGAAGATTGAAATCATACCAAGCATATTCTCTAATCACAAGTCTTTGAATTTGGATATCAGTTGCAAAAACAATGCAGGAAAAACACAAATACATGGAGATTAAACAACATACTTTTAAAGAACGACCGGGTCAAAGAAGGAATTAGAGGAGAGATCAAAAGATACATAGAAACAAATAACAATGAAAATACATCCTACCAAAATTTTTGGGATGCAGCCAAAGCAGTTTTTTATTTTATTTCATTATATTTATTAAGTATTTTTTTTAATTTTATTAGTTTCAGGTGCAGTTTTAAGAGCGAAATTTATATCATTACAGGCCTATCTCAAGAAACAAAAACAAAAAATCCCAAATACATAACCTCATGTTACACCTTAAAGAACTAGAAAAAGAACAAGTGAAACCCAAGGTCAGCAGAAAAAAGGAAATAACAAAAATCAGAGCAGAACTAAATGAAATAGAGAACGAAAAGACAATAGAAAAAAATAGTGTGACAAAGAGCTGGTTCTTTGAAAAGATTAACAAAATTGACAAACCCTTGACTAGGCTCACTAAGATAAAAAGAGAGAAGACACTAATTCACAAAATCAGAAATGAGAAAGGGGAAGTTATCATGGACAACACGAAATACAAAGGATCATCCAAGAATACTATGAAGGACTATATGCCACCAAATTCAATAACCTAGAAGAAATGGACAAGTTCTTAGACACATATAGCCTTCCAAGGCTGAACCATGAAGAACTGGAAAATCTAAACAGACCCATCACCAGTAACGAAATTGAATCAGTCATCCAAAACCTTCCCAAAAGCAAAAGTCCGGGACCAGATGGCTTCACTAGTGAATTCTACCAAACCTTCAAAGAGGATCTAATACCAATCCTGCTCAAACTCTTCCAAAAAACTGAAGAAGAGACAGTACTCCCTAACTCATTTTATGAGGCCAACATTACCCTGGTAAGGACAGCACAAAAAAAGAAAACTACAGACCAATATCTCTGATGAATACAGATGCAAAAATCCTAAACAAAATTCTAGCAAATCGCATACAACAATGCATTGAAAAGATCATTCATCACGACCAAGTGGCGTTCATCCCCCAGGCACAAGGATGGTTCAATATCCGCAAATCCATCAACGTGATACATCACATAAACAAAATAAAGGACAAAAATCATATGATTATATCAATTGATGCAGAAAAAGCATTTGACAAGATACAGCATCCATTTATGATTAAAACAATAAAATAGGTATAGAAGGAAAATACCTTAACATGATAAAGGCCATATATGACAAACCCTCAGCTAATTTTGCAATTAATGGTGAAAAACTGAAGCCCTTTGCTCTACGTTCAGGAACACCACATGGCTGTTCTGTATCACCTCTGCTTTTCAATATAGTGTTGGAAGTCCCTGCCAGAGCAATCAGGCAGGAGAAAGAAATAAAAGGCATCCAAATTGGGAATGAAGAAGTTAAATTGTCACCCTTTGCAGATGAGATGATGCTATATATAGAAAACCCTAAAGACTCCACCAAAAACCTATTAGAAACAATCAACAAATCCAGTAAAGTTGCCCGCTACAAAATCAACGTACAAAAGTCCATTGCATTCCTATATACTAACAATGAAATCTCAGAAAAGAAATGCAGAACAATTCCTTTTGCAATTGCAACAAAAAGAATAAAATACCTAGGAATAAACTTAACCAAGGATGTGAAAGACCTATATGCTGAAAACTGGAAGACATTTTTAAAAGAAATTGAAGAAGACGCAAAGAAATGGAAAGACATTCCATGCTCATGGATTGGAAGAATCAACATAGTTAAAATGGCCATATTACCCAAAGCAATATACAGATTTAATGCAATTCCCATCAAAATCCCAATGGCATTATTTAAAGAAATAGAACAAAAAATCATCATATTTGTTTGGAACCACAAAAGACCCCGAATAGCCAAAGCAATCTTAAGAAAAAAGAACAATACTGGAGATGTCACACTGCCTGAGTTTACCTTGTACTACAGGGCCACAATAATCAAAACAGCGTGGTATTGGCATAAAAACGGACACATAGACCAATGTAATAGAATTGAGAACCCAGAAATAAAACCACATAAATATGAATAGATAATTTTTGACAAAGAAGCAAAAAACATACAACGGAGAAAAGACAGCCTCTTCAATAAATGGTGCTGGGAGAATTGGATAGCCACGTGCAAAAGAATGAAACTGGACTGCTATCAGTCACCATGTACCAAAATTAATTCAAATGGATCAAAGACTTAAGCATAAGACGTGACACAATAAACTGCATAGAAGAAAACAAAGGTACTAAACTTATGGACCTTGGGTTCAAAGAGCAATTTTATGAATTTTACTCCAAAGGCAATGGAAGTGAAAGCTAAAATAAACGAATGGGACTGTATAGAACTTAAAAGGTTCTGCACAGCAAAAGAAACCATCGACAAAATAAAGAGGCAACCAACAGAATGGGAGAAGATTTTTGCAAACAGTGCCTCCGACAAGGGGCTAATATCCAAAATATACAAGGAACTCATGAAACTCAACTACAAAAAAAACAAACAACCCAATTTAAAAATGGGCAGAGGACCTCAAGAGACATTTCTCCAAAGAGGACATACAAATGGCATATAGACATATGAAAAAATGCTCAACATCACTAATCATCAGAGAAATGCAAATCAAAACCACAATGAGGTATCACCTCACCCCAATCAGAATGGCTATCATCAACAAGACAAATAGTAACAAGTGTGGAGAGGCTGTGGAGAAAAAGGAACCCTCATACACTGTTGGTGGGAATGCAGACTGGTGCAGCCTCTATGGAAGGCAGTGTGGAGATTCGTCAAAATATTACGAATAGAATTACCATATGACCCAGCAATCCCTCTCCTGGGTATCTACCCAAAAAATCTGAAAACATTTATACATAAAGACCCATGCGCTCCAATGTTCATTGCAGCTTTACTTACGGTGGCAAAGACATGGAAACAACCAAAATGTCCTTCGATAGATGAATGGATAAAGAAGTTGTGGTATATATACACAATGCAATACTGTTCGGCGGTAAGAAAAGATGATATAGGAACATTTGTGACAACATGGATGGATCTTGACAGTATAATGCTTAGCGAAATAAGTCAGACAGAAAAAGCAGAGGACCATATGATTTCACTGATATGGGGTATATAAACCAAAAACAACAAAAAACAAGACAAACAAATGAGAAAAAAACTCATAGACACACACAATAGTTTAGTGGTTACGAGAGGGTAAGGGGGTTCGGGGGTGGGAGATGAGGGTAAGGGGGATCAAATATATTGTGATGGAAGGAAAACTGGCTCTGGGTGGTGAACACACAATGGGATTTATAGATAATGTAATACAGAATTGTACACCTGAAATCTATGTAATTTTACTAACAATTGTCACCCCAATAAACTTAAAAATAAGACTAAAAAAAAAGAAGTAGAAGTTGGTAGGGACAAAACAGTCAGGGGGATGTCAAGTAAACCGTAGGAAATATAGTTGATAATACTGTAATGACTCTATCTGGTGCCCTGTGGGTACTAGACTTACCAAGGGGATCACACTGCAATTGTGTGAATATCTGACCACTATGCTGTACACCTGAAACTAATGTAAAGTAATATTGAATGTCAACTGTAAGAATAAATTAAACATAAATAAATAAAACACGCCACATAAAACAATAACCCTTTTGTGGTGAACACACAATGTGACATATAGATAATGTATTACAGAACTGTACTCCTGAAATCTATGTAGCTTTACTAACAATTGTCGCCCCAATAAACTTTAATTTAAAAAAATGCCAAAAGGAAAAAAAAGAGGAACCCTTGGAAGATTAACGCTGGCTACCTGCCACCACCCACCACCTGGCTTTTTTAGAACTTACACCGATAGGACATTGCGCAACACCCTGAACTCCATCCGAACCGCCTCTTGCTGTTGTACGACAGGTGGAGTCATGGCCCGACGGGCCAAGTTTGCCGCCGTGGCTGTTGGGAAACGCACCCTGAGGAAGCTGGTGGACATTCGTTTAAGGCACATCCGATAGCGACTTTGCCTGCTTCGCCCCGGGCCACTCTCACCCGACTCAATCCCCTCACATCTGCTCCCCTCCTTCCTGCTCCCTCAGGCCATCTGCCCCCACCATCATCCCTGGCCACCACCGGCCCATCCCCCCAGCCACTGCTGGCGTCTCCCGCCTTCACTCCGTACCCCCAGGCTGAGGCCCTCTTCCCCGGCCCACTGCCTGCCCTGGGTCCGTCCCCCTGGCCACCCGGCCACTCCTCAAATAGGATACTATTGTAGCAGTTGGCGTCCTGGCCCTCCGGCTGCGGGCCCAGCTTGCCCGCTCCGCTCCGATGCGGCCTGTGCCCCGGGGCCTGGCACGGTGTTTCCGCCCGGTGTTGGGGCCGCGGCACCAGCCTCTCCCTCGTCGCCTCTACCGGTGTCCTCGTGGCCTGCAGGGCCATCTGGGCCACCAGAGTCACCCGGAGTGCCATGGCCTTCATCACCGCCAGCTGCACCGCCTGGGCCTTGGTCTCCGGCCTGCATGGTACCTCAGCCTCTACCTCGAAACTGCGAGCCCACAGCCCACGCTCAACCGCTGAGGTACTGGGCCTCCCTCAGGAAGCTCCGCCCATATATGGTGACGTCACTCGGTGCGCCTGCGCACACATGTCTTGCCACCACTCTACAAAGACCGTTCTTGTGAGGCTGCTGGGCACATGACTGTTCCCCCCCAAGCCTGCCACATCTAGGTCCCTTCATTAGGGCCTTGCTTTAGGCACCCAGGTGGGGAGAGCCCTAATGCCAGCAGGAACAATTCCCATAGCCTCCTGCCCTTGTGCCCAGGGTTGAGACAGCCTCGGCCCTCCTTGCTCTTTGTACCCCCGACCACCTATGTACTTAAGTTATCTCAACTTCGCCATCGGCATGTCTAATATGTGTCCACCTGGATGTTGCCGACCCATCACTAGAGTCTGCCATGGCCTCCCTCAGGCTATGCACAACCTGAAAGAGAGAACCTGCTGGATGGAAGGCAGATCATGTCATCGCTGTGTTCAAACTACCCACCCACCACCCAGAGTGGCTCCCATTCCCCCACCTTCATCAAGTCTGGCACCTCCTTCTTGTCCTGGTTTTATGTCCATCATGGTTAACATACGGGTCTCTTCTCCCCTCCCCCTCCCATGAATTCAGGGCGAAGGTGGGAGAAAGGGAAGGTCGTGAGGGTTCTGGGCCCAGAGAATGGACACTGGTGACACTGTTGAGAGAAACCATTTTGCTTAAAGGGCACACGTGTCTTGTCCTTCTGTGTGCCAAGCACGCCATGTTCCCAGGCTGGGGATACTGCATGTGGTTAAGGAATGTAGGAGATGGGAAAAGTGGTATATTGTTTTAATGTGGTGGCCAGAATAGCCTCTGTGAGTGGGGAACACCTGAGAAGGACCTGAAGGAGATCAAGGAGTAAACCAGATGGATCCCCGGGAAAAGAGAATTCAAGGCAGGAAACAGAAGGTGCAAAGGCCCTGAGGGAGGAGTGGTCCTGATGGGTCTCAGAAAGGGGACGAGGCCAAAGTGGCTGCATCAGAGTGAGCAAGGAAGGGAAGGGAGGGGAGGAGGCTGCAGAGGAACCGGCCCTGATCGCATAGGGCTCTGTAGGCCACTCTGAAGGCTCTGTCTGTGTCTCTGAGTGAGATGGGAGCCCAGGCGGGTTGGAAACACAGGAGTTCCATGACCTGACTGAGGTGTTAAAGCCACCAGCAGCTTCAGCAGTCCTTTCATGGGGCCAAGGTAGTTGAATGACTCTGGAACTTGTCCGGCGAGGGAGAAAGGACCAGACTGAAGTTGGGGCCCTAAAGCCCAGTCAGTGTACTGGAGACCATGGGCGGCAGACAGTGTATCCTGGAGGTTTCCCGAGGGTCCTCTGAGCACCCAGGAGAATACTGACCAACAAAAGCATGCCATCAGAGGGATCCTGTGTCACGAGAGTGGAAAACAACTCATCCTACACCAAAAGCTGCTCTAGGCCCACGGAGCAAGTCTTAAAAGCAAGACTCAGAAGGATCAAAGGGTTTCTAAGTTAACAACATCCCATTTAAAAAGTTCAGGGAATTATTTAGGAATAGAAAAAATACTCAGACCCCAAGGGAAAATATACATTGTGTTTAATACAAAAAAATTACCAGGAATGCCACGAATCAGAAAAATTCAACTCATCACGAGGAGATAAATCATTCAAAAGAAGGCATTATGTTGTAAAGATTCTGTACGGTATGCAATAAACACTTGTCTTATCAGGGACACCAATTGAGGGACTGTGTAGATACCTGACAATGAGCTGTACACCTGAAGCTGAGGCTGAATAAGAATGATTGTCAACTATAATTTAATAGATATGTGGTCACAGCATGTGGAGTACAGCATAGGGAATAACGGTGTGAATGAAAATGTAACAGCTATCTAAGACGTCAGAGACATAGTAGATTAGGGAAGAGGGGTTATCACTTTGTGAGAAGTGTAAATATTTAAGTAGCACACATTGTTTTGTTGTTTTTTTTTCATTGCAATATTATTTTTTATTTTATTTTATTTTTTTTAATTAAATTTATTGGGGTGACAATTGTTAGTAAAATTACATAGATTTCAGGTGTACAATTCTGTATTACATCATCTATAAATCCCATTGTGTGTTCATCACCCTGATACACAATGGAATACTATTCGGCAGTAAGAAAAGATGATATAGGAACATTTGTGACAACATGGATGGATCTTGAGAGAGTAATGCTGAGTGAAACAAGACAGACAGAAAAAGCGGAGAATCATGTGATTTCACTGATATGTGGTATATAAACCAAAAACAACAAAAGAACAAGACAAACAAATGAGAAACAGAAACTCATAGACACAGACAATAGTTTAGTGGTTGCCAGAGGGTAAGGGGGGCGGGGGGTAGGGGGTGGGAGATGAGGGTAAGGGGGATCGAATATATGGTGATGGAAGGAGAACACACATTGTTTTGTATACCTGAAACTAATAAAAACAAAAGAAATAGTCAACCCAAACGAGAAGAAAGTACTACAACTTTTTTGTGCAGACATGATCAACTGGGTGGAAAATCCAACAGATTCTACAAGAGTGACTAGAACTAAGTAGTGAGTTCAGCAAGATTGTCGAATAAACGCTGGGTTAGACAGAGCTTACTGCCCCTACCCAATTTCTGAACCAGCTGTCCCAGCACGTTTCCCCACTGACCTAAGGAAGTCCAGTCAGCCACAAAATTTCTATTTTAGTGGGCCTGGGTTTTTACTCTTTTCTTGCAAACTAAGCTTTTCTTGTAGTAGGAAACCAACCCAACAAGGACAAGATGTTGGGAAACCAGAAATCTGTTGAGAAGCGTTTTCTGAAGGGCAAGTGTGATCCAGAGCATTGAAAAAGAAATAGAAAGTAAACATTGAGGTCACCATCTCTACCTTTTGGAATCTATCTTCAGGAAATAACCATTCATGGAAAGACTTAAATACAAGAATTCCACTGAATCATTAGCCACAGTAATGGAAAAAATGGGCATAATTTAAATGTTCAATCATTACATTATAATACATCTTTCATTTATCCATTCACTGACATAGTTTCGAAGGACATTCATAGAGGTAATGTTCATACGTTCAATGAAATACCTTCAGGAGAACTTTATGCTAAGCTTACAAGGACATTCTTATAACTAATGATCTTATACATTTAATGTATCACTACAAGTATAAAAGTACAAAGAAATCCAAAATGTTGACAGTACTGAATGGTGAATGTTAGGATACAATTGATTTTAATTTTCTTGCATTTCCTAGTTGTCTTCAATTACTTTGTACGACTGACTGCCAGAACGTCCCCACCCCTCCAACGTGAAGTCAAAGGCAAGAAATTCTGCAGGCATTGTAGCTGAAGAGAAAATCGGACACGGAACACAAGCTCAATGTTGATTTCTGTAGTAACATGCATTTAATCATCCCATTTGTCAAGAAACAGGGATACAGAACATGTGGGCCCAGAGAGCAAAACGCAAAATTGGCAAACCTTGAGGCCCCAGGATGAGAGACACTACTCCAGGAATCAATTTCCTGTGTAATGCCTAGTGGGGGTCACAGGGTTAGGTCCCAGCCCCCTTTCAGCGGCCGAGATTTGGTGGAAAGTGGGGTCGAATGCGCCGAATGTTCCGAGTCACCAAGGAAAGCCGTTCCAAGAAGGAGTTGATGGAAACTCGGAGCAGATCAGGGTCTTCAGCAATCCATCTGCTAAACGAGGCATAAAAATCAAGTCAAAGGTGAAGACTCTCTCTTGCACCCAGCACACCACACCCCCTCCTGAGATCTAACACTTGAGTGTCTCTTTGTATCTCTTACGGAGCCCCTCTGGGGTTGAGATTGCAATTTAGGCCACTTGCCACCCCCCCCATCTCGGCTCATTCTAGAACTCACACAACCAGGATATTGCCATTCACTGTGACCTCCTTTCGAACCCCCTGCCAGTAGCGTTGATCATCTGCATCCATGGCCAGGCGGGCCATCTCTGCCTCCAGGTAGAACTGGAAAGGCAGAGTGAGCGTGCTGAGGGGCGTGTGGTTAAGGCTGAATGTGCCAGTGCCTCAGGCTTCCTTATGTCTCAGAGGCTCAACTTCACCTGGGGGCTTCCCCTCAGGTCGTCCCCCCTACCTTCTCACACACATACGCAGTCCTGCCAGCTGAGGCCACCTGGCCTGCGTCCCTCCTCACTCAGGTCATCCTGTCCCACCCCCTCCCAGTTCCTTCAGGCCTGCTTCCCCACCTCCAGTCTCCTCAGATGTCTACACCCCTCCCACTAGGCTGCCCCAGGTTCCCGTCCCTGCTCCCACTTTTTGTCTCCCCCAGGCTAACGTGTACCCTGTCCCCAAATGACCCTGGCCTTGTGGGACGTCCCTGACCCATCACTTGGCCATCAGGCCTGAGGGGCTCGTTGGAAAGGATACAAGACGGTCTCTGGGTTTCCTGGTTCTCCGGCCACTGCTGCTGCATCTCCACCTGGCCCTGAAGCATGTGCTGCCTGTGCGACACTGGGAGCATCTACGGCTGCTGATCCCGCTGTTTCCTCGACTCCCGGGCCGCCCAGGACACCAGGGCCATCTGGGCCATTAGGACTGTCAGGGCCACTCTCGTTGTCAAGGCCACCAGCGCCATTAGGGCCACAAGGGCTGCCAGGACTACCTTGGCCTTCCAGATCGCTGGCGAGACCCAGGTCTTCAGGGCCGCCGGGGCTACACCCTGCATCAGCCACACCGCCAGCATCTTCATCTGCAGCCTGCACGGCAGCGGCTCCGACTGCCCTGTTCTCCTCAGAGTCCATGTTGAATATGACCGCACTCTCAGCCCGCCGCTGAAAGACTGAGGCCCTCTCAGGATTTGGCCGTTTGACGCACAATGCAACTTGGGATATCGAAGGCGCCTGCGCAAATAACCCCTCTGGAGTGTGACTGATTCCTGCAACCTTGTCACAGAGACCCTGTAGATTCTATCGCCAATGACGACTCCTCCGTGAAGCTCCGCCTCTCAGAGGGGCATACATGCCCAGTGCGCATGTGCGAACAGACACGCGCTAGCTTGTTTTCTGCTGTCTTTTGTCTCTGTCTCTGGCCGGCCCTCTTGTAATCCCAGCTACAATGGGCCGTGTCTTCCCATAGTGGGTGAAGTGGAGTCAGGAGCACAGTAGGCATAGGACCTGTTCCCAGGCTGATGTCCCCTTCCCTGCCCGGGGAGTGTCGTGTCTCTCCCCTTCCTCTGCAGGGACAGGCAAAGGCCACTGCCTCCTGTCCGAGCATAGCCGACAGCTCTGGAAGTAGCTGGTCTGTGGACCCTGCTGGGAATGTGCCAGCCTCGCAGCCCTGGTCAGGTTCCACGGCCCTGGGTACACTGTCTTATTATGTATCTTTTTAGCCATTAGTCTCCCAAGCTTGATAGGCAGCTTCTGAAAATCTTGTACTTTTATACTTGTAGCTGTACATTAAATGTATAAGATCATTAGTTATAAGAATGTCCTGCCCCTTAATATGGTGATGGAAGGAGAACTGACTCTGGGTGATGAACACACAATGGGATTTATAGATGATGTAATACAAAATTGTACACCTGAAATCTATGTAACTTTACTAACAATTGTCACCCCAATAAATTTAATAAATAAATAAAAAAAAAATAAAAAAAATAAAAAAAAAAAGAATGTCCTTGCAAGCTTAGCGTTAAGTTCTCCTGAAGTTATTTCATTGAACGGATGAACATTACCTCTATGAATGTCCTTCGAAACTATGTTAGTGAATGGATAAATGAAAGATGTATTATAATGTAATGATTGAACATTTAAATTACGCCCATTTTCTCCATTACTGTGGCTAATGATTCAAAGGAATTTTTGTATTTAAGTCTTTCCGTGAACGCTTATTTCCTGAAGATAGATTCCAAGAGGTAGTGATGGTGACCTCAATGTTTACTTTCTATATCTTTTTCAATACTCTGGATCACACTTTCTCTTCAGAAAACATGCCTCCCACCAGATTTCTGGTTTCCCAACATCTTGCCCCGTTGGGTTGATTTCCTACTAGAATAAAAGCTTAGTTTGCGAGAGAAGAGAAAGGACTCCGGCCCACTAAATAGGAATTTTGTGGCTGATTGGACTTCTTTAAGATCAGTGAGGAAACGTGCTGGAACAGCTGGTTCAGACTTTGGGAAGGGCAGTAAGCTCTGTCTAACACACCGTTTATCCTGCAATCTTGCTAAACTCACTGCTTAGTTCTAGTCACTCTTTTGTAGATTCTGTTGGATTTTCTACACAGGCGATCACGATGTTCCCACGGAAACATATAATGCTTTCTTTTCCATTGGGATGCCTGCTCCTGACTGATTCGTCTCCACATGACGGGTTGGATTTGTCTTATTTTGGCATTCCTGACAATTTTTTTTTGTATTAAACACAGTGTGTATTTTCCCTTAGGGCCTGAGGATCATTTCTATTCCTAAATAATTTCCTGAACTTTTAAATGGGACGTCATTAACTTACTTGGAAATGGTTTGATCCTTCTGAGTCTTGCTTCTAAGATTTGCTCCGTGGGTCCAGAGCTGCTTTGGTGTAGGATGAGTTGTTTTCCACACTAGTGACACAGGATCCCTCTGATGGCATGCCTCTGTCGGTTGGTATTCTCCTGGGTGCTCGGGGGACCCTCAGCAGACCTCCAGGACCCTCTGCCTGCAGCCCTTGGTCTACAACATTGACGGGGCTTTAGGGCCCCGACTTCAGTCTGGGCCTTCCTCCCTCGCCGGGCAAACTCCAGAGTCAATCAACTGCCTTGGCCCCATGGAAGGACTGCGGAAGCTGCTGGTGGCTTTAACACCTCAGTCAGGTCACGGAACTCCTCTGTTTCCAACCCACCCTCAGCTCCGCTCTTACTCAGAGACACAGCCAAAGCCTTCACAGTGGCCTACGGAGCCTTATGCGATCTGGGTCTCGTCCTCTGCAGCCTCCTCCACTCCGGTTTCCAGTGTGCTCACTGATTCAGCCACCTTGATCTCGTCCCTTTTCTGAGACACATCAGGCCGACTCCTGCCTCAGGGCCTTTGCTCTGGCTGCTTCCTGTCTGGAAGTCTTTTTTCCCGGGGATCCACCTGGCTGACTCCCTGACCTCCTTCAGGTCCTTCTCAGAAGTTATCCCCTCCTGGAGGCTTTCCTGGCCACCGCATGAAAATGGCACCCCACCTCTCCCACCCCCTGCATTCCTTATTGCCCCGTGCAGTATCCCCCTGAGAACAAGGCATGCCTGGCATACAGGAGTCCAAGTCACACATGCTCTTTAATCAGACTGCGGTCTCTGTCAGCTGAGTGTCACCAAAGGCCATTCTCTTGGCCCAGAACCCTCCTGACCTGCCCCTGCTCTCCTCCTTCCCCCTGCATTCATGGGTGGGGAGGGGAGAAGAGGCTGGTATGTTAACCATGATGCACTTACAACCGGGACAGGAAGGAGATGCCAGACTTTAAGAAGGTGGGGGAATTGAATCTATTTGTGTGTGTGTGTGTGTATGTGGTGCCGGCATTGTTTGAACAGAGCAATGACATGATCTACCTTAGATCCTAGCAGGATCTGTCTTGCAGGTTGTGCATATCCTGAGGGAAGGCAGGTCAAAAGGCTGGTGATACGTTGGCAACATCCTCGAGGGAACATATAACAGATGCAGATGGCAAAGTGGAGATAGCTTAAGTACATAGGTGGTCAGGGGTACAAATAGCAAGGAGGGCAGAGGCTGTCACAACCCTGGGCACAAGGGTGGGAAGCTATGGGGATTGCTGCTGTTGGGGTGGGGGCTTGGGTCTGTCACCCTCTCCCCACCTGCAGGGCCCAAAGCAAGGCCCTCATGAAGGGGACCCAGCTGTGTCGGGGGCACATTGGTTCGGTGATCTCATCTGTGCCACCCAATCCCAGGCTCAGCCTGAGCCCCAGGCGAGAGTCTGCCCCCATCAATGGGAGGAGGGCCCAGGACTGAGAAGCCCCCTCCTCACCGGTCCCGTCACCCTTAGCTGTTGCTGGTCCTGAGGCTCATGATCTGTTCCAGCTTCTGGGCAACTTAGATGAAGTAGACAAAGTCTCTGAAAGACACAGACTACTGAAACGAAGACAGGAAGATAAACCAATATGTGAGCAGTTTGTATCAAGTAAGGAAAAGGCATTCATGACTGACAACCTCCGCTCAAACGAAACTCCAGGCCAGGTTCTACATTTATTGCTTCTATCAAACATTTAAGGATGTAGCAATTGTGCTGGTCTCACACATTGTTTTCCAAAAACAGAGGAACGGAAACAATACGACCATGAAACAAAAAAAACAGACAAGTATAACAGCATGAAGACGACTACAGACCAATATTACCTATGAGCTCCGATGTGAGAAAACAACAAACCAAATTCCATGATATGCTAAAAGACCTAAAAGACTGATGCACCACAATCAACTGTGGCTTATCCTAGTATAGCAAGGTTAAAGGACTAACACAGCCTAATTTCGGGACTTACTCTAAATGCACATAAATCAAGATGGTGTGGAACTGGTGCCAGGGTGGACACGTAGATGCATGGGACAGGATTCGAAGTCCACAAGCAGCCCCACACATACAGGGTCACTGGATTGTCAACCGAGATGTCAACATAATTCAATGGGGGAAGGATAACCTTTTGAACAAACGGATGACCCTCTCACCCTTTCTACAGTACCAGGTCCCCTCCTGCCTCAGGGTCTTTGCACTGGCTCTTACCTGTCTGGAAGTCTCTTAGCCTGGGTTTCCAGCTGGCTCACTTCCTGACTCCCTTCAGGCACTCAAACATCACTGTCTCAGAGATCCTCTCCTGGACCCACTATTTAGACTTGCATCCTGCCTCTCGACACCCTGTGTTACTCATTGCCCCTGCAATGTCACTAGTTCCTGGAACAGTGCCTGCCTAGCACACTCACAATCACATGCCCCTGCATCGGAGCACGATCTCTTACCCAGGTCTTGTCTAATACCATTCCCTTGGCCTAGAGCACTCCCTGCCTGCGCCAGTCTCTCCTTCTCTGTCCTTGAACAGATGGGGACTAAGTGTTAGGGAGTTTCACACTGAATGTGACACAACTGGGACGGTAAGGAGTTGTCAGATATGCAGGAGTTGGGAAGCAATGAAGCCTTGGCGTCTGTCCTGGGAAACCATGGCCATGAGAAGGAGCGGTCTTGTGTTCCTTGCATAGCCGATGGAGCTGGGCTTTCTGGATGGCCCTGGCCGAGGGGCCCTGGCCAACGTATGCCAAGGCTGAGCGTCCAGGTGTGTATCTCAGTAAGAAGGCCCTGCTGGCAGATGTGAGTAGCACAAGGGGTAGGAGCGAGGGAGGCTGGTGCAAAGCTTGCCAAGATCGGGGAGGAGCCCCGACAGGGTGTTGGGGAGGGGACACCTGGTGAAGTCGCTGGGACCCATGGGCTGGTCCTCCGTTGTGCCAGGTCTGGAGTCAAGCTGTGTGTGAGGCACCCAGACAGGATTAGTCAGACTCTGAGCAACCGAC
Organism: Rhinolophus sinicus; assembly: GCF_057876585.1. NCBI lineage: Eukaryota > Metazoa > Chordata > Mammalia > Chiroptera > Rhinolophidae > Rhinolophus > Rhinolophus sinicus. The sequence goes on from NC_142518.1 coordinate 111,332,922, forward strand.
TCCTGTGACCAAGCTCATGGACCTCAACATGCCAAGCCCAGGTAACACGAGATGACATGTGGTGGGGTGGACTCGGCATTGGGGACTCAGCTGTGGGTGTCAGGATGGACACCCCCGGTTTGGGAGGGCTGGTTCCGGCAAACCTGTCCTTTTCTTTGATAGGTTCTTGTGTCTGTTTGAACCCATAGTGCAGGGCACACACTGTTCACCAGACCCTGGGCCTCAGGGTCCACCAGCTCAGCTGACTTTCACCCTCCAGGGACCGTGTCCTCCTCCCCCTCTTCAGTGGGAACAGGCCTGGTAGCGGCTGTATCTCCCTCCAGTGCTGATGCTCCCGCTGCCTTCTCTCCTTCGGAGGAGCTCCATTCTGATGGCCTCCCATACCTGTTTGTGCTTCTAAAGCTTTTCTACCCTAACACATAGGAGGCAGGGTGTCGGCAGTGGGTTGTATAATAATCCACGCATATCTGTCTACAACTATTTGAACCAGTCCCCTATGTATAGGCCTTTATACTGTTTCTCATTTTTTCAGGGTTATAACCAGTGCTGGAATAAATATCCCGGCACAGTTGTTTTTGTGTACTACTTTTGTAGAAGGGGACTTGTTAGGTTGAAGGGTAAGCCTTTTGAAAATTATTTGACACATATCACCAAACTGCCCCCCAAAAAGTTTTCTCCGATTCGAACTCTAACCAATTGTGTATGAAAGTGACCGTTTTCCTACATCCCACCTCAAAGAGAGTAGGTTCGACCTTTTACGTGTTTGTAAAACCAAATACAGAGAGTAACCAAAATCATATCTCAGTGTTGTCCCACTTTCCTTTTGACTTCAAAGTAATTGAACAGTAATGTGTGTGACATTTGCCCAGGGGCATCTCGTCTTCTGAGAAACGTCCATTCATGTCCTTTCACTGTTTTCTATTTGTGACAGTGATATTTTTCTTATTGTTTGGTAAGTGTTGTTTACATGTTTAGAATATCACACCTTTATCATAACTGGAAAATACTTTTCCTTGTCAATGCTTCTTTTTCACATGGTTCACGGTCCTTTTCTACACATACGTTTAAAAATGTAAATGTTTTCAACTCATCCATCTTTTCTTTTTACTGTTGCTTCTGGATTTTGTGTCCTATGAAAAGCTCTACCCACAACAAAATTAGAAAACTGTTCACTCACAAGATCCTTTAGTACGGTTAACCTACTGGGACTTTAGTTCGGTGATAAAGGACATTGGGATGTGACTTTGTTTTTCCTACACAGTTTTAGTTAAGTGTCCCAACACCTAATTATAAATCCCCATCTGGGATTTTCTTAATGTTTATATATTTCTGTAAATTTATTTTTCAGTTCCAGCTGACAGACAATATTATATGAGTTTCAGGTGTACAACATAGTGATTAGACATTTATGTAACTTATGAAATGATCACCTCGATAAATCTAGCACCCGTCTGACACCATACATAGTTATTACAATATTATTGACTGTGTTCCTTATGCTGTGCTTTACATCCCAATGACTAATTTTATAACTGGCAATTTGTAATTCTTTCTTTCCCGCTGTGTTTATTCTTGCATATTTGTTTTCCCTGCTGATTTAGGTTGGGTGATTCCGTTATTTTAGGAAACAATGGGAATGATAAGGTAGGCAAGGGAGGGAACGGGGTGAGGACCGAGTGTCAGAGGAGAAAAGAGAGGGGAGAGAGAGAGAGAGAGAGAGGAATGCAGAGAGAGAGAGAGAGGAAGGGGGAGACAGAGAGAGAGACAGAGAGAGAGATGGGAAGGGAGAGAGACAGAGAGAGAGAGAGAGAGAGAGAGAGAGAGAGAGAGAGAGAGAGAGATCAGAGTGTGGGCGAGCTCTGATGTCTGATGTCTTCTTGTAAGGACACTAATCTTACAGGACCACGGCCCCATTCTCATGACCTCATTTAACCTTAATTGTGTCCTAAAAGGCCACATCTCTAAAGACAACTGCACTGGGGTTTAGGGCTTCAATATTTGAATTTGGGGTGTGGGAAGAACACAAAATTTCAGTGCAAAACACTAATGAACTAATACATATGGTCAGCCCAGTTACCTGGTAAATTTCAGATGAACTATATGTGACACCCGGCAGTGTCAAGTCCTCTTATTTGAGGACCAGTTATATATACCTTGAGAACATGTAATGAGTTCTATCTGCTTCCTATGCAAAACTGTGAGATGTCTTTGTCCTTGGAATCTCTTAGCACGTTGCCTGTGATGTACGTCACATTCTGGTGCAATGGTTACTCAATGATAAACGCTGTTTTTCTTCAACTTTGTGGAGTCGTTTTCTGGGTTGGCAGAAGATTTTGTTCTATTTTTTAAAAGTTCTTGGCCACCAAAATACCTGAGAAGAGCCCTCCTCGTAGTTGAGGAGACACGGAGGGGGCAGGGAAACAGTACCTCCATTGTACATCCATTTCAAGGAGGGTCACATGAGCTTTCAAGATGCCAAAGGACCAGGGACTACAGGAAAGCCAGAGGAGAGGCAGTGTTGCGTTTCTAATCAACCGTCTCTTCTCCTCCACTTTTCTTACGTTTGTCCATTCCTGCATTTTCATTAGTCACGTGGATGTTCCCTGGAGCCATCAGAAGGAAAAGCACTATCCCAGGCTCCTCGTGTCTCCGGATGGCAGTGCTGAGGTTAGTGTGATATCGTGGCTAAGAGAGTGAGTGCTTGAATGATATAGACCTAGATTCAAATCCAGCCTCTGCCACTTCCTAGCTGAGTGACCTTGAGAAAATTACTTGGCTTGTCTGAGCCTCAACTCTTCACCTAAAAAAGGTATAATAATAGTAGCACGTAACTCACAGCGTTGTTGTGAGAGCTATATATCATGATGTAGGTAAAGTGTGTAGCATACACCTGCACACAGATGATTTTGTTCAGAATTATATTTTTCCAAGGCTACACTACACTGCCCCCTCTCCCCACAGAACTCTTAACAAGTTATCCCAGCACTTTCCTTTTCTGATCTGAAACAAAGCCAGTAAAGCACAAAATTCTTATTCTAGTGTTTCTGGATTCTTCTCTCTGCTCACGCAGGAGCCCGGCACAGATTCAGAGCAACGAACCACAAGCAGCAAAGACAGAATTAAACAGAAGACCCCCTGTACACCCAACACCAAAGCCAGTGAAATGGTCACCACAGTACCCACGGTTCTCCTTTTCTTTCCGTCCTACCCCACTGCCAAGACTCCTGCCTGTCCTTGTCTGGCACAAGGCCCCTCCTCAGCCCACACCCCTGTATAGATCCCTCCTTCCCATGCATCTTCCATCCACTGCCTCCAAACTGATGTCCTGATGGACTCATTCTCTTTCCCTACCAGTCAAGGAAGACAGTGGAGAACATCAAAGTAGCTCTTCCACCGAGTTCAACGAAATCAAAGAAAACAGAAAGCCCCAGGCATCACTCTGATACCGCAGAGGGTATATAAAGACGAATCCCAATAAGGCAGCCCAAAACCAGAGAGCACAGACAACGTGGCTTCTGCCAGCAATGGCCTATGCGTAGTAGAGCCCAGAGAGCTGCAACCACCCTCTGTGTCTCCTGGGCAGGCTGTGCAGAAACAGCCAGTCCAGAGAGACTGGATCTCACCCCGAAAGGTACACTGATGGTGACAATAAAATCAACCAGTTTTGAAAGCGATATGTGTACATGGGTCCTTGAGGGTTGTCTGATGGTAGGGAGGGAGGAAGAAAGGGAGGAGGCAGGTGTGAGTAGAGAGGGAGGTGGAGTCCAGCAGAGCTGGGGATCAGACTGGCAGGTCGGCAGTTCCACAGACATTGGGTCCAAGGCCTGGCTCATGACTGAGCACTGACGACAGACTTCCCTCCTTGACAATTTAACCCACAGGTAGAGACAAATAAAACTTGGTGTTTTTGTGGAAGGCGGGAAAGAGAAAAGAGGGGTGACATCGGGGCTCAGATGACCAGAACCCAGATGGGAAGCGAGGAGAATGCCAACCTCCCCTCCCCACCCTGAAGGACGTGAGCAGCATCTTTCTCCAGTGGGCCAGTGATGTCCTCAGGAGATGGCTGGGTTTCAGTCAAAGCCAGAGGTACATGAAGGCTGAGAAAAGACGCTGAGCTGTGGGGGAGCCTGTTGGTTATGCAAAGGCATGGTTGAGACTAAGTGAACTTAGTCTGTTTCATTCCAAGGTGCAGAAAGGAAAAGGGAGAGAAAGACCAATGTCATGAAGTCCTTTCGGTCACAGACGGTGGGAACATTTAGCAAGGCTTGTGGTAGAAGAAATTCAAGCCTCAGATGAGGTGTTCTTAATGGCTCCTTCCAGCCCCAGTATTTTATAATTCTAAGTCAAGTCCTTAAGCGTCAACTTGACTTCTGTCTTGAAGAATGAGTGGAATGATTGTCATCCAGGTTTAGACAAGTTTGACTCATGGCGAGAAGGGAGGCCTGAGCAGACCTGGTCAGAAGTCTGACAGGTGCCCACGGAGAGAACCAGTGTGATCACCGTGCCCCAGGGTCTGTCCTCAGTTGGGCCGGTTCAGAAGTCCAGCTGTAGCTCCACAGCTTAGCAGTCCAGACAACTTTCATCAGATTGAACAACGGACTCATGCAACCGAGCTCATGGGCACTGATGTTTAAAGCCCAGGTAGCAAATATCAATAGACATGAGAACAGTAACTTTGTCAGGTAGACCTGCTGCTCAGCTGACTATGGTAGAACTGTTACAGGGGCCTCAGGGAGGCCCTTGGAGTGACTTCGTAGCCTCTCTTCAGTTACCTTCTAACCTAGAAACTAAATCACCTCTTGCCTGAAACATTGAATTCACCTGGGAAATGGGCCCCACTCTACCTGCCAAACTTTCCTATCATCTGAGGTCTCATTCCTTGAGGGCCCCAGAGGTTCCTCCTTTGTTTGGCTCTCTCTTGCATCAGCCTTCCCCAAAGTGTTTCTCCCATGTATTATGCTGCTGCTGTCTTCCCGAGAGTCATGACAAGGGTCCTTGAGGGAAAGAAGAAGGGGAGGCGGTCTCCTGAGATGGGGTAGACAGATGAAGTAGATTCTCATTCTTTTTTTCTTCCTTTAAAGCCCCTATTTAAGCTCCAGTCCCGGATTCAGTGGCTGCCTGCACCCCTGAAACCCAAAAGTGTCACTGGTTGGATAGGATCACCTTGGCTGGAGGAAAGCAGTGCTCTGATTGGTCAGGCCTGAGACACACGCTCACCCGTGGAATCAGAGGTGCAGTCAACCCCATCAGAAGCATAAATGCTGAGGGGAGGGGAAAAGCACATGTCACGGAGGAAATAAGGATACTGGTACCAGGGGAAGGGCAATGGATGCTGGGTGACAAAAGCAACAGATGTCTGCCACTGTGGTGCCGACATTTCATCTAATTTAAAATCCAATTCCAATATTCCAAAAGAATAAGAGTAGAAAAGATTATTCCTTAATCTAATAGAATGAAACTGTTTTCACGTAGTTTGCCAGAATCCCAGAACAAAGGTCTAGAATTATATTTGGGAACACTAGTATCACCCAAGGTAGAATTACACAATGTGTGGCATCCAATCTAAAATTATCAGGTGTGCAGAGCAGTAAGAAAATTCAATCCCAGTATGAAGAGATAAATCGATCACAAATAGGCCTCCAATGGGAAAGGAAAACGTGCAACGGCCGACTGTGCAGACAACCTGATCTTGTACGTACAAAATCTGACGTCATCCTCCATAGAGCTACTAAAAGCATAAGTGAGTTTGCCAAGGAAACAAGTTATGTTAGAGGGAGTTGACTCCTCCCCACAAATGCTGAACCAGTAGTCTCAACACTTTTCTTCATTGAGCTGAAAGGTTAGTAAGCCACAAAGTTCCAATTCTAGTGTTTCTGGGTTGTTTTATCTTCGCAGGCAAACTAAGCCTTTTATTCTGGCAGGAATCGGACTTACTGGTATAAGTAGGTGGGCAAACTAGAATTCTTTTGGGAGGGCACACTTTCTGAATAACTATTGTGTACACTAGAATAACAGCCCAAAAAATAAACAGAAACAGAAATTTTTAACTCAGTAATTCCACATTTTGGAATCTGTGTTGAGGAAATAAACATTTAGGCAAAATCATACAGGAGATTTCCATTTATTCATGACTTATAATAGGGAAAAATGGTCAACAATTGCATTATAGTACTTTTATACATCCAATTACATGTATTTACAAACTTTTGAGAAAGAGGGAAAGCTCACTTGTTAAATAAACATAGCTGACTAAAATTCATTCTGAACTTGTAAAAAGTAGACCTTATGTATTACTGCTATGCATTTAATGTATCAATGTAAGTGTAAAACGAAAAAAGTATTCCAATATGAAGATAGCTGTTAATGCTGGATGACAGCACACAGTCAATTTTCTTCCTTTTCCTAAACTGTTCTCAATTGCCTGTACTACTAGAATAGCTGAATGCCAGACCACCCATCCAAACCGTACATGAAGGCAGGAAAATGAGGAGGCGCAGCCACTTGCAATAAACTCAGGTGCACAATAACAGTTCAGTTTTATTTTCTGCTGTAACAAACAATTAGGACCCCTCTCTTCCAGCAAAGGGGAAACAGTAGAGTTGAGAATGCCTGAGGCCTCACTAGCAAACAATTAGGACCCCAGTACAAAGGAACAACTACGGCAGGAATCAGTGCCCTAGGGAAGGATGCACTGCCTGGGAAGGTACTCTAGGTTAGGCCTAGGCCCCTCCTCCTGGGATAGACGTTGAGTAAGATGGGGGCCCAAAGCGCTGCATGATCCAAACCAACAGGGCAAACTGGTCGATACATGAGTTGACACACATTTCGAGTTGGACAGGATCTTCAGCAGTCAGTCGTCTACATGAGGGAAAAGCAAAATCAAGTTACATGTGATAGATAACTCTATCTATAGCACCTATCGCTCACTGCCTCCTCAGGTGGTTACAGGCACAGTGTACTACGTGTACCTCCTTAAATGTGACCTTTGGGTGCCTCCAATTCACTACTACAATGACCCCCGTTTCCATACCAGAAAAAGCTGAAGGAGTCCATCACCACCAAACAGTATTACAAGAAATGTTAAGGGACTTCTTTGAGAAGATATGGGAGAAGAAGTAAACAAACAAACAAAAGAAGATAAAATATGAATAATAAAATTGCAATAGCCATGTACCTATCAATAATTACTTTAAATGTAAATGGATTAAATGTACCAATCAAAAGACATAGGGTAGCTCAATGGATAAGAAAACAAGTCTCATATATATGATGTCTACAAGAGACCCACTTGAAATCGAAAGACGCAAACAGACTGAAAGTAAAGGGATAGAAAAAGACATTTCATGCAAATGGAAATGAAATAAAAAGCTGGGGAAGCAATGCTTGTATCAGACAAAATAGATTTTAAAACAAAGGCAACGATACAGACAAAGTCAGACTTTATAATCATAAAGGGAGGAATCCAACAAGATGACAGAACCCTTAGAAACATTTATGCACCTAACATACGAGCATCTAAATACATAAAACTTATATTGAGGGACATAAATGGTGAGATAGTAATACACTCATCATAGTGGACTTTAAACCCCATGACATCAATGGACAGATGATCCACACAGAAATTGACAAGAAACAGCAGCCTTCCATGACACATTAGACCACATGGATTTAATTGACATTTTTAGAGCATTTCACACCAAAGCAGCAGAAAATAAATTCTTTTGAACTGCTCACGGAACATTCGCCAAGATAGAACACAGGTTAGGCCACAAGACATGTCTCAATAAATTAAAGAAGACTGAAATCAGATCAACCATCTTCTCTGGCCACAGTGGTATGAAACTAGAAATAAATTACAAGAAAAACACTGAAAAACATACAAACACATGGAGGCTACATAACATGCTACTAAAAAATGAATGGGCTGATAGTGATATCAAGGAAGAAATCGAAAGATACGTTCAGACAAATGAAAATGACAACAAATCTATGTAACACAGTGAAAGGAGTTCTAAGAGAGAAGTTCATAGCAATAGAGTCCCACCTCATGAAACAAGAGAAGTCTCAAATATACAATCTACCCTTACAACTAAAGGAACTAGGAAAAGAACAAGAAAGAAAGCCCAAAGTAAGTAGAAGGAAGAAAGTAATAAAGAGCACAGCATAAATAAATTACATGGATTTAAAAAAGAAAGTCCATACAAAAGATCAATGAAACCAAGAGCTGAATCTTTGAAAATATGTATATAAAAATAATAATTGACAAAATTTAGCCGGACTCATTCATGTAAAAATGAGACAGGACTCATATGAATAAAATCAGAAATGAAAGAGGAAATGTGACAACTGACACCGCAAAAATACAAAGAATCATAACAAAATACTACCAACAGGTATATGCCAAAAAGTTGGACAATGTGGAAGAAATGGTTAATTTCCTACAAACATACAATCGGATGAGACTGAATCAAGAAGAAACAGAAAACGTGAACAGACCCATTACTACTGATGAAATTGAATCCATAATAAAAAAACTGCCAACAACAGAAAAACCCAGATACAAGAGAACATGATAAATGATACTATTTATGTAAGTACAACAATAGAGACATGTAGTCTGTACCGACACATATCAGGATAGTGGCTGCCTGGGGTGCTCAAGGCAGAAATGACCTGGCATGTGGATGCTGGTTATCTGGTCTTTCCAACTTGTGACAATTCATCAAGGTCTATAATTATGCAGCTGCACAGGTCTCCATGTGTAGGTTAAGTTGTTTTATTTTGGTTCCTTTTTTTATTGAAGTACAATTTATTTACAATAAAATAAATTGTTCCTCTGAGAAACAACTCCCAACAGATAAATGAATTCAGAAAAGTACCCGGATACAAAATTAATATTTAGTAGCTGGCTGCATTTCTATATACCAATAATGAACTATCGGAAAGAGAAATTAAGAAAATAATCCCATTTACATTGCATGAAAACAATTCCTAGGAGTTACTTAACCAAGGAGGTAAAACACCTATACTCAGAAAACTATAAGGCATTGATGAAAGAAACTGATGAAGATACAAATAAACAGAAGCATATACCGTGCTCACGCTTAGCAAGAATTGGCATTGCTAAAATGTCCATACTACGTAAAGCAATCTACAGATTCAACGCAATCCCTATCAAAATACCAAAGACATTTTTCACAGAAGTAGAAGAAATAATCCTAAAATTTATGTGGAGCCACAAAACATCACGAATACTCAGAGCAATCATGAGAAAGAAGAACAAAGTTGGAGGTATCACACTACTTGATATCAAACTATACTACAAGGCTATGCTAATCAAATCATCATGGTTCTGGCATAAAAACAGACACGTAGATCAATGGCACACAACAGAGAGCCCCGAAATAAACCCACACCTATACGGTCATTTTGTCTATGACAGAGGAGGCAAGGATATACCGTGGGTTAAAGACAGTCTCTTCAATAATCAGTGTTGGGAAAATAGGACAGATACATGCAAAAACAATGAAACTAGACCTCTTCTTACATCACATTCAAGAGAAAAACTAAAAATGGATTAAAGACCTAAATGTCATACCCGAAACAATAAAATCCTGGAAGAAAACATAGGCAGTAAACCCTCTGACATTGCTCTTAGTAATATTTTTCCTGATATATCTCCTAGTGCAAGGGAAACAAGAGAAAAACATAAACAAATGGGACTACATCAAACTAAAAAGTTTTTGCACAGCGAAGGAAACAATCAACAAAATGAAAAGACAGCCTACTGAATTGGAGAAGATATCTGCTAATGATACATCTGATGAGATAAATCCAAAAGGTATAAAGAACTCATATGACTCAACACCAAAAAACAAACAATCCAAAAAAAATTAGGTAGAGGAGTTGAATAGAGATCTCTCCAAAGAGGACATACATACAGCCAATAGACAAATGAAAACATACTCAACATCCAGAATCCTCAGATAAATTGAAATTAAAACTGCAATGAGCTACCACCTCACAGCTGTCAGAATGGCTACCATCAATAAATCAACTAATGACAAGTATTCCTGAGGATGTGGAGAAAAGGGAACCTTCATGCATTGTTGGTAGGATTGCAAATTGGTGCAGCTAGTATGGAAAAATTTTGGAGGTCCCTGAAATTGAAAAGAACTGCCTTACGACTCAGCAATTCCACTTCTGGGTATTTTTCCGAAGACACACAAAACACTAATTGAACAGATATATGCACCGCAATGTTCACTGCAGTGCTTTCCACTATAGTCAAGATATGGAAGCAACAGAAATGCCCATCAATAGACGATTGCATAAAGAAGAGGTGATACATGTATACAATGAAATATTACTCGGCCATAAAAAATGATATCCTACCATTTTGGACATCACTGATGGATCTAGAGGTTATTATGCTATGTGAAATCAGTCAAATTGGAAGACAAACACCATACAACTTCGTTAATCTATGCACTTTAAAGAACAAATAAATGAACAGAAAAGAGATACAGACTCATAGATACGGAAAGCAAACTGATGGTTGCCATATGGGAGGGGGCTGGGGAAAGGGTGAAAAGGGTGAAGCGATTAAGAAGTAGAAGTTAGGGGCCGGCCGGTGCCTCAGGCGGTTCGTGCTCCATGTTCCTAATGCCGAAGCCTGCCAGTTCAATTCCCACATGGGCCAGTGGGCTCTCAACCACAAGGTTGCCAGTTGGACTCCTCAAATCCCCCAAGGGATGGTGGGCAGCGCCCCCTGCAACTAAGATTGAACACGGCACCTTGAGCTGAGCTGCCGCTGAGCTCCCAGAAGGCTCAGTTGGTTGGAGTGCAGTCCTTTCAAAAACAAGGTTGCGGGTTGGACTACTGCAAGGGATGGTGGGCTGCGCTCCCTGCAACTAGCAACAGAAACTGGACCTGGAGCTGAGCTGCACCCTCCACAACTACGATTGAAAGGACAACATCTTGACTTGGATAAAATCCTGGAAGGACACACTGTTTGTTCCCCAGTAAAGTCCTGTTCCCCTCCCCCAATAAAATCTTCCACACACACAAAAAACTCAGACATCATCAAAATGGCGGAGTGAGGTTAGCCTCTGTAAATCTCCCCTGCAATTTACAACAAATCTAACAACTATCACTCCACAAAGGACTCCCTGCACAACAGACAGGCAAGACGAACATACCCACTAGTGAATTCGCCTAAAGTGGGAGAATCGCGTGAGTGGGGGGAGGGGGGAAGGGAGCAGTATGGAGCCGGAGCCGCGCGGGCGCAGGACGCAGACCTAGCTCAGTGCTCCGCGCTCGCTGCATCCTGGAGCTACCGCAGCTATGGGAGAGGGAAGAACTCAGACTGCTGGGGCTCCGTTTATGGCCCACAGGGCTGAAGGGACAGCATATATCACGGCTGAACACAACGCTCATGGCAGAGACCTCGGAGAAAAGACCGAGGGAAGAAGGCTGAAAACGGTGGTTTAAGCCCTCACTGCCGAGCAGAGAACAGAAAACTTAGGTACTGAGACTAGCCGCCCCCTCCTTACCCTCCCAGAGATCGTCCCGCCCCCACCTGCCCAGTGCTAGAAGTGGAACAGTGGCGGTGTCAGCTCAAAAGAACAGAATATTTGCTGTTCTGAGAATTGTGGTCCTCAGACACTGATTTGCAGCCCAACTAGTTCGGGCAAAGGGGAGGGAGCTGTGGAAGCAGGACTGGCTGTGGCGGTGGGCACCGCCATTGTTCTGGGCCACCTCTCACAACTCACCCCGCCCCTGTCCCCACCTATCTAGGTGGATCCCTGCAGGAGTAAACAGAACTGCTGAAACATATGGGGTCTGAATCTGGTGCAGGAGAAGCTTTGGAACTTCAAAACCTCTCCGCATACCCAGGCGAGAAGAGGAGGAGGAGGAGCCCGTCTCCTCCTTACCAGAGGAGAAGCCCGTCCCCCAGGGAATCGCCCCATTGTGTGAGAAGCTGGAATAGTGCAGAGAAACATAGCACTACAGTGTGAGAGAGAAAAAATGGCTGTGGTAGGAGAGAAAATAAAACAGTCTACCAACAAGTACTGGCAAACAAAAGAAAGACCTCTTTCTATCAACCTGTTGCAGAAGCTACTCCTATAGAGGTCTAGGAAGAGAAGTGAGATATCAGTAATTGCCATAAATAACCAAGGCAACAAGACAGCTCAGAAAGAAAATGAAAAGTCTCCTGAAAAGGAACTTAGAGATACGGAAATATGTGACTTAAAACGACAGAGAATTCAAGACTGCAGTTCTGCAAAAAAAAAAAAAAAAAAAGATTGCAGTTCTGAAAAAATTCAACGAGATGCAAGAAAACACAGAAAGGAAGTTTAGTGAGCTCAGAAACACAATCGAAGAACAACCTCAACATTTTATTCAATAGATTGAAATTTTAAGAAAGAACCAAATAGAATTTCTGGAGATTAAGAACTCAGTAGAAGAAATTAAGAATTAAATAGCCAGCTTAGTTAGTAGAGTTGACCAGATGGAGGAAAGAATCAGTGACATCGAAGATAGAAAACTGGAAATGACACGGATGGAAGAAGAAAGAGACTTGAGACTTAAAAGAAATGATATAACTCTACAAGAACTTTCTGACTCCATAAGAAAGAGCAATATAAAAGTAATGGGCATACCAGAAGGAGAAGAAAGAGAGAAGGGAACAGAAAATATATTCAAACAAATTGTCGATGAGAAGTTCCCAAACTTGTGGAAAGAACTGGATCCTCGAATCCAAGAAGAAAATAGAACACCTAATTACATCAATCCCAACAGGCCTTCTCCAAGGCACATTGTTTGAAGCCGTCTAAAATGAACGGCAAAGAAAGAATCCTTAGGTAGCCAGGGAAAAGAAGACGGTAACCTACAACGGAAAGCCCATTAGATTATCGTCAGATTTTTCAGCTGAAACTCTACAAGCCAGGAGGGAGTGGAACCAAATATTCAAACTATTGAAAGAGAAATTATGAGCCTAGAATAATATATCCAGGAAAGATATCCTTTAGATATGAAGGAGGAATAAAGACCTTTCCAGACATACAGAAGCTGAGGGAATTTTCTAATACACGACCTGCACTACAAGAAATACTAAAGGAGGCTATTTGATCACCATCAACAGGAACAATTTGTGCCAACCAAAACATGAAAAGGGGGAGAGTAAAGGCCTGAACCGGAATATAGGAATGGAGAAAGTAAGCGTGCTGAAGAAAACAGAATACTCTAAATATCAAACTTTCTTTTACATAAACTTAAGGGTAACCGCTCAAAAAACAAAACAAAACAAAACAAAACAAAACAAAAAACCCACCCCAGAACCAAAATATATACTGTAATAAAAGAAACAGAGGGAAACATCATAGAATACCACCACACAAAAATAATAGACAACAACAAAAAGGCAAAGAAACAATGGAGACACAGCCTTACCAGAAAACTAAAGATAGAATGACAGAAAATCCTCACATGTCAATAATCAACCTAAGTGTAAATGGACTGAACTCACCAATAAAAAGGCACAGAGTAGCAGATTGGATCCAAAAACTAAACCCAACCCTATGCTGCCTCCAAGAGACACATCTCAGCTACAAGGACAAGCATAGAGTCAAAGTGAAAGGGTGGAAATTGACACTCCAAGCAAATGGTACCCAGGGAAAATCAGGTGTAGCCATAATGATATCAGATGAAACAGACTTCAAGGTGAAAAACATAATAAGAGACAACGATGGACATTTCATAATGGTAAAGGGGACTATACAACAAGAAGACATAACAGTCATCAATATTTATGGCCCCAATCAGGGAGCACCGAAATATACCTAGTAACTACTAACAGAACTAAAGGGAGAAATTGACCAAAACACAATTATACTAGGGGACTTAAATACATCATTGACAGCTATGGATAGATCATCCAAACTGAAAATAAATAACGAAATAGCAGCCCTAAATGACACATTAGATGAAGTGGACATAATTGATATATATAGAGCACTTCATCCTAAAACATCAGACTAAACATTATTTTCTAGTGTACATGGAACATTCTCAAGGATAGACCGCATATTGGGACATAAAAATCAGCGTCAGCAAATTTAAGAAGATTGAAATCATACCAAGCATATTCTCTGATCACAAGGCTTTGAATTTGGATATCACCTGCAAAAACAATGCAGGAAAAAACAGAAATACATGGAGATTAAACAACATACTTTTTTAAAAAAAATTTTATTTTATTAAATTTATTGGGGTGACAATTGTTAGTAAAATTACATAGATTTCAGGTGTACAATTCTGTATTACATCATCTATAATCCCATTGTGTGTTCATCACCCAGAGTCAGTTCTACTTCCATCACCATATATTCGATCCCCCTTACCGTCATCTCCCACCCCCGACCCCCCACCCCCCTTACCCTCTGGCAACCACCAAACCATTGTCTGTGTCTATGAGTTTCTTTTCTCATTTGTTTGTCTTGTTCTTTTGTTGCTTTTGGTTTATATACCACACATCAGTGAAATCATATAGTTCTCTGCTTTTTCTGACTTATTTCGCTCAGCATTACACTCTCAAGATCCATCCATGTTGTCACAAATGTTCCTATATCACTTTTCTTACCGCCTAATAGTATTCCATTGTGTATATATACCACAACTTCTTTATCCATTCACCTATCGAAGGACATTTTGGTTGTTTCCATGTCTTGGCCACCGTAAACAAAGCTGCAATAAACATTGGAGCACACGTGTCTTTATAAATGTTTTCAGATTTTTTGGGTAGATACCCAGCAGAGGGATTCCTGGGTCATATGGCAATTCTATTCGTAATTTTTTGAGGAACCTCCACACTGCCTTCCATAACGGCTGTAGCAGTCTGCATTCCCACCAACAGTGTATGAGGGTTCCTTTTTCTCCACAGCCTCTCCAACATTTGTTACTATTTGTCTTGTTGATGATAGCCATTCTGACTGGGGTGAGGTGATATCTCATTGTGGTTTTGATTTGCATTTCTCTGATGATTAGTGATGTTGAGAATTTTTTCATATGTCTATTTGCCATTTGTATGTCCTCTTTGGAAAAATGTCTCTTCAAGTCCTCTGCCCATTTTTCAATAGGGTTGTTTGTTTTTTTGAAACAACATACTTTTAAAGAACGACCGATCAAAGAAAAAATTAGAGGAGAGATCAAAAGATACATAGAAACAAGTGACAATGAAAATACATCCTTCCAAAATTTTTTGGATGCAGCCAAAGCAGTTTTTTATTTTACTTTATTATATTTATTAAGTATTTTTTTTTAATTTTATGAGTTTCAGGTGCATTTTTAAGAGTGAAATTTATATCATTACAGGCCTATCTCAAGAAACAAGAAAAATCCCAAATAAATAACCTCATGTTACACCTTAAAACACTAGAAAAAGAAAAACAAGTGAAACCCATGGTCAGCAGAAGAAAAGAAATAGCAGAAATTAGAGCAGAACTAAATGAAATAGAGAACGAAAAGACAATAGAAAAAATTAGTGTGACAAAGAGCTGGTTCTTTGAAAAGATTAACAAAATTGACAAACCCATGGCTAGATTCACTAAGACAAAAAGAAAGAAGACACTAATTAACAAAATCAGAAATGAAAAAGGGGAAGTTATCACGGACAACACAAAATACAAAGGATCATCCAAGAATACTATGAAGGACTATATGCCACCAAATTCAATAACCTAGAAGAAATGGACAAGTTCTTAGACACATATAGCCTTCCAAGGCTGAGCCATGAAGACCTGGAAAATCTAAACAGACTGATCACCAGTAATGAAATTGAATCATTCAACCAATACCTTCCCAAAAGCAAAAGTCCAGGACCAGATGGCTTCACTAGTGAATTCTACCAAACCTTCAAAGAGGATCTAATACTAATCCTGCTCAAACTCTTCCATAAAATTGAAGAAGAGACAGTA
This sequence comes from Rhinolophus sinicus, assembly GCF_057876585.1. NCBI lineage: Eukaryota > Metazoa > Chordata > Mammalia > Chiroptera > Rhinolophidae > Rhinolophus > Rhinolophus sinicus. The sequence continues at coordinate 111,348,902 of NC_142518.1, forward strand.
CTCCCTAACTCATTTTATGAGGACAACATTACCCTGATACCAAAACCTGGTAAGGACAACACAAAAGAAGAAAACTACAGACCAATATCTCTGATGAATACAGATGCAAAAATCCTAAACAAAATTCTAGCAATCGAATACAAAAATGCATTAAAAAGATTATTCATCACGACCAAGTGGGGTTCATCCCCGGGGCACAAGGATGGTTCAACATCCGCATATCCATCAATGTGATACATCACATAAACAAAATAAAAGACAAAAATCATATTATATCAATTGATGCAGAAAAAGCATTTGACAAGATACAACATTCATTTATGATTAAAACAATAAAATAGGTATAGAAGGAAAATACCTTAACATGATAAAGGCCATATATGACAAACCCTCAGGTAATCTCGTAATTAATGGTGAAAAACTGAAGCCCTCTGCTCTACGTTCAGGAACACGACAGGGCTGGCCCCTATCACCTCTGCTTTTCAACATAGTGTTGGAAGGCCTTGCCAGAGCCATCAGGTTAGAGAAAGAAATAAAAGGCATCCAAATTGGGAATGAAGAAGTTAAATTGTCACTCTTTGCAGATGATAGAACAGCCTAAAGACTCCACCAGAAAGCTATTAGAAACAGTCAAAGAATACAGTAAAGTTGCCCGCTACAAAATCAACGTACAAAAGTCCACTGCATTTCTATATACTAACAATGAAACCTCAGAAAAAGAAATACAAAAAACAATTACTTTTGCAATTGCAGCAAAAAAAAATAAAATACCTAGGAATAAACTTAACCAAGGATGTGAAGGACCTATATGCTGAAAATTATAACATTTTTAAAAGAAATTGAGGAAGACACAAAGAAATGGAAAGACATTCCATGCTCATGGATTGGAAGAATCAACATAGTTAAAATGGCCATATTACCCAAAGCAATATACAGATTTAATGCAATTTCCATCAAAATCCCAATGGCATTATTTAAAGAAATAGAACAAAAAATCATCAGATTTGTTTGGAACCACAAAAGACCACGAATAGCCAAAGCAATCTAAAGTAAAAAGAAAAATACTGGAGGTATCACACTCCCTGAGTTGACCTTGTACTGCAGGGCTACAATGATCAAAACAGCATGGTATTGACAGAAAAACAGACACATAGACAAATGGAATAGAATTGAGAACCCAGAAACAAAACCACATAAATATAGACAGATAATTTTTGACAAAGAAGCAAAAAACATACAACGGAGAAAAGACAGCCTCTTCAATAAATGGTGCTGGCAGAATTGGATAGCCACATGCAAAAGAATGAAACTGGACTGCTATCAGTCACCATGTACCAAAATTAATTCAAATGGATCAAAGACTTAAGCATAAGATCTGACACAATAAACTTCATAGAAGAAAACGTAGGTACTAAATTTATGGACCTTGGGTTCAAAGAGCATTTTATGAATTTGACTCCAAAGGCAATGGAAGTGAAAGCTAAAATAAAAGAATGGGACTATATGAAACTTAAAAGCTTCTGCACAGCAAAAGAAACCATCGACAAAATAAAGAGGCAACCAACTGAATGGGAGAAGATTTTTGCAAACAGTGCCTCCGATAAGAAGCTAATATCCGAAATATACAAGGAACTCATGCAACTCAACAACAAAAAAACAAACAACCCAATTTAAAAATGGGCAGAGGACCTGAAGAGACATTTCTCCAAAGAGGACATACAAATGGCAAATAGACATATGAAAAAATGCTCAACATCCCTAGTCATCAGAGAAATGCAAATAAAAACCACAATGAGATATCACCTCACCCCAGTCAGAATGGCTATCATCAACAAGACAAACAATAACAAATGTTGGAGAGGCTGTGGAGAAAAAGGAACCCTCATACACTGTTGGTGGGAATGCAGACTGGTGCAGCCGTTATGGAAGGCAGTGTGGAGGTTCCTCAAAGAATTACGAATAGAATTGCCATATGACCCAGCAATCCCTCTGCTGGGTATCTACCCAAAAAATCTGAAAACATTTAGAGATAAAGACACGTGTGCTCCAAAGTTCATTGCAGCTTTGTTTACGGTGGCCAAGACATGGAAACAACCAAAATGTCCTTCGATAGATGAATGGATAAAGAAGTTGTGGTATATATACACAATGGAATACTATTCGGCGGTAAGAAAAGATGATATAGGAACATTTGTGACAACATGCATGGAACGTGACAGTGTGATGCTAAGCGAAATAAGTCAGACAGAAAAAGCAGAGAACCATATGATTTCACTGATATGTGGTATATAAACCAAAATCAACAAAAGAACAAGACAAACAAATGAGAAACAAAAACTCATAGACACAGACAATAGTTTAGTGGTTGCCAGAGGGTAAGGGGGGTGGGGGGTGGGAGATGAGGTTAAGGGGGATCAAATATGTGGTGATGGAAGGAGAACTGACTCTGGGTGGTGAACACACAATAGGATTTATAGATGATGTAATACAGAATTGTACACCTGAAATCTCTGTAACTTTACTAACAATTGTCACCCCAATAAACTGAAAAAAAAAAAAAAACACTAAAAAAAAAAGAAGTAAGAGGGTAAGGGGGATGGGGGGTGGGGGGTGGGAGATGAGGGTAAGGGGGATCGAATATATGGTGATGGAAGGAGAACTGACTCTGGGTGATGAACACACAATGGGATTTATAGATGATGTAATACAGAATTGTACACCTGAAATCTATGTAATTTTACTAACAATTGTCACCCCAATAAAGTTAATAAAATTAAAAAAAAAAAGAAGTAGAAGTTGTTAGTTACAAAACAGTCAGGGGAATGCCAAGTAAAGCGGAGGAAATATAGTCAATAATACTGTAATAACTATATGGTGCCCTGTGGGTACTAGATTTTATCAAGGGGATCATATTGCAATTGTGTGAATATCTGACCATTATTCTGTACACCTGAAACTAGTATAAAATAATATTGAATGTCAACTGTAAGAATAAATTAAAAATAAATAAACAAAACACAGCACATAAAAGAATAACCATTGGGTGGTGAACACACAACGTGAGATATAGATAATGTATTACATAACTGTACGCCTGAAAACTATGCAGCTTTACTAATAGTTGTTGCCTCAATAAACTTTAATTTAAAAAATGCCAAAAGGAAAAAAAGGAGGGACTTTTGGAAGATTAACACTGGCCACCTGCCTCCACCCACCACCTGGCTTTTTTTAGAACTTACACCGATAGGACATTGCGCAACACCCTGAACTCCATCCGAACCGCCTCTTGCTGTTGTTCGCCATGTGGAGTCATGGACCGATGGGCCACGTCTGCCACCGCGGCTGTTGGGAAACGCACCCTGAGGAAGCTGGTGGACATTCGTTTAAGGCACATCCGATAGCGACTTTGCCTGCTTCGCCCCGGGCCACTCTCACCCGACTCAATCCCCTCACATCTGCTCCCCTCCTTCCTGCTCCCTCAGGCCATCTGCCCCCACCATCATCCCTGGCCACCACCGGCCCATCCCCCCAGCCACTGCTGGCGTCTCCCGCCTTCACTCCGTACCCCCAGGCTGAGGCCCTCTTCCCCTCTTCCCTGGCCCACTGCCTGCCCTGGGTCCGACCCCCTGGCCACCCGGCCACTCCTCAAATAGGATACTATTGTAGCTGTTGGCGTCCTGGCCCTCCGGCTGCGGGCCCAGCCTGCCCGCTCCGCTCCGATGCGGCCTGTGCCCCGGGGCCTGGCACGGTGTTTCCGCCCGGTATTGGGGCCTGGAGTGTCTGTGCGACCTGTGGAGCTCCACAGGCCGCGGCACCAGCCTCTCCCTCATCGCCTCTACTGGCGCCCTCGTGGCCTGGAGGGCCATCTGGGCCACCAGAGTCACCAGGAGTGCCATGGCCTTCATCACAGCCAGCTGCACCCCCTGGGCCTTGGTCTGTGGCCTGCATGGTACCTCAGCCTCTACCTCGAAACTGCGAGCCCAGGGTCAACCGCTGAGGTACTGGGCCTCCCTCAGGAAGCTCCGCCCATAGTGGGTGATGTCACTTGGTGCGCCTGCGCACATATGTCTTGCCACCACTCCACGAAGACCGCTCTTGTGAGGCTGCTGGGCACATGACTGTTCCCCCCCCAAGCCTGCCACATCTAGGTCCCTTCATTAGGGCCTTGCTTTAGGCACCTAGGTGGGGCGAGGGTGACAGGACCAAACCCCTAATGCCAGCAGGAACAATTCCCATAGCCTCCTGCCCTTGTGCCCAGGGTTGAGACAGCCTCAGCCCTCCTTGCTCTTTGTACCCCCGACCACCTATGTACTTAAGTTATCTCAACTTCGCCATCGGCATGTCTAATATGTGTCCACCTGGATGTTGCCGACCTATCACTAGAGTCTGCCATGGCCTCTCTCAGGCTATGCACAACCTGAAAGAGAGAACCTGCTGGATGGAAGGCAGATCATGTCATCGCTGTGTTCAAACTACCCACCCTCCACCCAGAGTGGCTCCAATTCTACTATCTCCTTAAAGTCTGGCACCTCCTCCCTGCCCTGGTTTTATGTCCATCATGGTTAACATATGGGTCTCTTATCCCCTCCCCCACCCATGAATTCAGGGCGAAGGCGGGGAGCAGGGGAAGGTCGTGAGGGTTCTGGGCAAAGAGAATGGACTTTGGTGACACTTGGCTGAGAGCAACCATTTTGCTTAAACAGCACACGTGCCTTGGCCTTTTGTGTGCCAAGCACGCCATGTTCCCAGGCTGGGGATACTGCATGGCATTAAGGAATGTAGGGGGTGGGAGAAGTGGTATATTGTTTTGATGTGGTGGCCAGAATAGCCTCTCCGAGTGGGTAACACCTGAGAAGGACCTGAAGGAGATCAAGGAGTAAACCAGATGGATCCCCGGGAAAAGAGAATTCAAGGCAGGAAACAGAAGGTGCAAAGGCCCTGAGGTAGGAGTGGTCCTGATGGGTCTCAGAAAGGGGACGAGGCCAAAGTGGCTGCATCAGAGTGAGCAAGGAAGGGAAGGGAGGGGAGGAGGCTGCAGAGGAACCGGCCCTGATCGCATAGGGCTCTGTAGGCCACTCTGAAGGCTCTGGCTGTGTCTCTGAGTGAGATGGGAGCCCAGGGTGGGTTGGAAACTGAGGAGTTCCATGACCTGACTGAGGTGTTAAAGCCACCAGCAGCTTCAGCAGTCCTTCCATGGGGCCAAGGTAGTTGAATGACTCTGGAGCTTGTCCGGTGAGGGAGAAAGGACCAGACTGAAGTTGGGGCCCTAAAGCCCAGTCAGTGTACTGGAGACCATGGGTGTCAGGCAGTGTGTCCTGGAGGTCTCCCGATGGTCCCCTGAGCACCCAGGAGAATACTGACCGACAAAAGCATGCCATCAGAGGGATCCTGTGTCACAGGAGTGGAAAACAACTCATCCTACACCAAAAGCTACTCTAGGCCCACGGAGCAAGTCTTAAAAGCAAGACTCAGAAGGATCAAAGGGTTTCTAAGTTAACAACATTCCATTTAAAAAGTTCAGGGAATTATTTAGGAACAGAAAAAATACTCAGACACCAAGGGAAAATATGCACTGTGTTTAATTAAAAAAAAATTTACCAGGAATGCCACGAATCAGAAAAATGCAACTCATCACGAGGAGATAAATCATTCAAAAGAAGGCATTATGTTGTAAAGATTCTGTACGGTATGCAATAAACACTTGTCTTATCAGGGAGACCTATTGAGGGACTGTGTAGATACCTGACAAAGAGCTGTACACCTGAAGCTGAGGCTGAATAAGAATGATTGTCAACTATAATTTAGTATATATGTGGTCACAGCATGTGGAGTACAGCATAGGGAATAACGGTGTGAATGAAAATGTAACAGCTATCTAAGACGTCAGAGACATAGTAGATTAGGGAAGAGGGGTTATCACTTTGTGAGAAGTGTAAATGTTTAAGTAGCACACATTGTTTTGTACACCTGAAACTAATAAAAACAAAAGAAAAAGTCAACCCAAACGAGAAGAAAGTAGTACAACTTTTTTGTGCAGACATGATCAACTGGGTGGAAAATCCAACAGATTCTACAAAAGAGTGACTAGAACTAAGTAGTGAGTTCAGCAAGATTGTCGAATAAACGCTGGGTTAGACAGAGCTTACTGCCCCTACCCAATTTCTGAACCAGCTGTCCCAGCACGTTTCCCCACTGACCTAAGGAAGTCCAGTCAGCCACAAAATTTCTATTTTAGTGGGCCTGGGTTTTTACTCTTTTCTTGCAAACTAAGCTTTTCTTTTAGTAGGAAACCAACCCAACAAGGACAAGATGTTGGGAAACCAGAAATCTGTTGAGAAGCGTTTTCTGAAGGGCAAGTGTGATCCAGAGCATTGAAAAAGAAATAGAAAGTAAACATTGAGGTCACCATCTCTACCTTTTGGAATCTATCTTCAGGAAATAACCATTCATGGAAAGACTTAAATACAAGAATTCCACTGAATCATTAGCCACAGTAATGGAAAAAATGGGCATAATTTAAATGTTCAATCATTACATTATAATACATCTTTCATTTATCCATTCACTGACATAGTTTCGAAGGACATTCATAGAGGTAATGTTCATACGTTCAATGAAATACCTTCAGGAGAACTTTATGCTAAGCTTACAAGGACATTCTTATAACTAATGATCTTATACATTTAATGTATCACTACAAGTATAAAAGTACAAAGAAATCCAAAATGTTGACAGTACTGAATGGTGAATGTTAGGATACAATTGATTTTAATTTTCTTGCATTTCCTAGTTGTCTTCAATTACTTTGTACGACTGACTGCCAGAACGTCCCCACCCCTCCAACGTGAAGTCAAAGGCAAGAAATTCTGCAGGCATTGTAGCTGAAGAGAAAATCGGACACGGAACACAAGCTCAATGTTGATTTCTGTAGTAACATGCATTTAATCATCCCATTTGTCAAGAAACAGGGATACAGAACATGTGGGCCCAGAGAGCAAAACGCAAAATGGGCAAACCTTGAGGCCCCAGGATGAGAGACACTACTCCAGAAATCAATTTCCTGTGTAATGCCTAGTGGGGGTCACAGGGTTAGGTCCCAGCCCCCTTTCAGCGGCCGAGATTTGGTGGAAAGTGGGGTCGAATGCGCCGAATGTTCCGAGTCACCAAGGAAAGCCGTTCCAAGAAGGAGTTGATGGAAACTCGGAGCAGATCAGGGTCTTCAGCAATCCATCTGCTAAACGAGGCATAAAAATCAAGTCAAAGGTGAAGACTCTCTCTTGCACCCAGCACACCACACCCCCTCCTGAGATCTAACACTTGAGTGTCTCTTTGTATCTCTTACTGAGCCCCTCTGGGGTTGAGATTGCAATTTAGGCCACTTGCCACCCCCCCCATCTCGGCTCATTCTAGAACTCACACAACCAGGATATTGCCATTCACTGTGACCTCCTTTCGAACCCCCTGCCAGTAGCGTTGATCATCTGCATCCATGGCCAGGCGGGCCATCTCTGCCTCCAGGTAGAACTGGAAAGGCAGAGTGAGCGTGCTGAGGGGCGTGTGGTTAAGGCTGAATGTGCCAGTGCCTCAGGCTTCCTTATGTCTCAGAGGCTCAACTTCACCTGGGGCTTCCCCTCAGGTGGGGGATCATCCACCCCCACCTTCTCACACACACACACACGCAGTCCTGCCAGCTGAGGCCACCTGGCCTGCGTCCCTCCTCACTCAGGTCATCCTGTCCCACCCCCTCCCAGGTCCTTCAGGCCTGCTTCGCCACCTCCAGTCTCCTCAGATGTCTACACCCCTCCCACTAGGCTGCCCCAGGTTCCCGTCCCTGCTCCCACTTTTTGTCTCCCCCAGGCTAACGTGTACCCTGTCCCCAAATGACCCTGGCCTTGTGGGACGTCCCTGACCCATCACTTGGCCATCAGGCCTGAGGGGCTCGTTGGAAAGGATACAAGACGGTCTCTGGGTTTCCTGGTTCTCCGGCCACTGCTGCTGCATCTCCACCTGGCCCTGAAGCATGTGCTGCCTGTGCGACACTGGGAGCATCTACGGCTGCTGATCCCGCTGTTTCCTCGACTCCCGGGCCGCCCAGGACACCAGGGCCATCCGGGCCATTAGGACTGTCAGGGCCACTCTCGTTGTCAAGGCCACCAGCGCCATTAGGGCCACAAGGGCTGCCAGGACTACCTTGGCCTTCCAGATCGCTGGCGAGACCCAGGTCTTCAGGGCCGCCGGGGCTACACCCTGCATCAGCCACACCGCCAGCATCTTCATCTGCAGCCTGCACGGCAGCGGCTCCGACTGCCCTGTTCTCCTCAGAGTCCATGTTGAATATGACCGCACTCTCAGCCCGCTGCTGAAAGACTGAGGCCCTCTCAGGATTTGGCCGTTTGACGCACAATGCAACTTGGGATATCGAAGGCGCCTGCGCAAATAACCCCTCTGGAGTGTGACTGATTCCTGCAACCTTGTCACAGAGACCCTGTAGATTCTATCGCCAATGACGACTCCTCCGTGAAGCTCCGCCTCTCAGAGGGGCATACATGCCCAGTGCGCATGTGCGAACAGACACGCGCTAGTTTGTTTTCTGCTGTCTTTTGTCTCTGTCTCTGGCCGGCCCTCTTGTAATCCCAGCTACAATGGGCCGTGTCTTCCCATAGTGGGTGAAGTGGAGTCAGGAGCACAGTAGGCATAGGACCTGTTCCCAGGCTGATGTCCCCTTCCCTGCCCGGGGAGTGTCGTGTCTCTCCCCTTCCTCTGCAGGGACAGGCAAAGGCCACTGCCTCCTGTCCGAGCATAGCCGACAGCTCTGGAAGTAGCTGGTCTGTGGACCCTGCTGGGAATGTGCCAGCCTCGCAGCCCTGGTCAGGTTCCACGGCCCTGGGTACACTGTCTTATTATGTATCTTTTTAGCCATTAGTCTCCCAAGCTTGATAGGCAGCTTCTGAAAATCTTGTACTTTTATACTTGTAGCTGTACATTAAATGTATAAGATCATTAGTTATAAGAATGTCCTGCCCCTTAATATGGTGATGGAAGGAGAACTGACTCTGGGTGATGAACACACAATGGGATTTATAGATGATGTAATACAAAATTGTACACCTGAAATCTATGTAACTTTACTAACAATTGTCACCCCAATAAATTTAATAAATAAATAAAAAAAAAATAAAAAAAATAAAAAAAAAAAGAATGTCCTTGCAAGCTTAGCGTTAAGTTCTCCTGAAGTTATTTCATTGAACGGATGAACATTACCTCTATGAATGTCCTTCGAAACTATGTTAGTGAATGGATAAATGAAAGATGTATTATAATGTAATGATTGAACATTTAAATTACGCCCATTTTCTCCATTACTGTGGCTAATGATTCAAAGGAATTTTTGTATTTAAGTCTTTCCGTGAACGCTTATTTCCTGAAGATAGATTCCAAGAGGTAGTGATGGTGACCTCAATGTTTACTTTCTATATCTTTTTCAATACTCTGGATCACACTTTCTCTTCAGAAAACATGCCTCCCACCAGATTTCTGGTTTCCCAACATCTTGCCCCGTTGGGTTGATTTCCTACTAGAATAAAAGCTTAGTTTGCGAGAGAAGAGAAAGGACTCCGGCCCACTAAATAGGAATTTTGTGGCTGATTGGACTTCTTTAAGATCAGTGAGGAAACGTGCTGGAACAGCTGGTTCAGACTTTGGGAAGGGCAGTAAGCTCTGTCTAACACACCGTTTATCCTGCAATCTTGCTAAACTCACTGCTTAGTTCTAGTCACTCTTTTGTAGATTCTGTTGGATTTTCTACACAGGCGATCACGATGTTCCCACGGAAACATATAATGCTTTCTTTTCCATTGGGATGCCTGCTCCTGACTGATTCGTCTCCACATGACGGGTTGGATTTGTCTTATTTTGGCATTCCTGACAATTTTTTTTTGTATTAAACACAGTGTGTATTTTCCCTTAGGGCCTGAGGATCATTTCTATTCCTAAATAATTTCCTGAACTTTTAAATGGGACGTCATTAACTTACTTGGAAATGGTTTGATCCTTCTGAGTCTTGCTTCTAAGATTTGCTCCGTGGGTCCAGAGCTGCTTTGGTGTAGGATGAGTTGTTTTCCACACTAGTGACACAGGATCCCTCTGATGGCATGCCTCTGTCGGTCGGTATTCTCCTGGGTGCTCGGGGGACCCTCAGCAGACCTCCAGGACCCTCTGCCTGCAGCCCTTGGTCTACAACATTGACGGGGCTTTAGGGCCCCGACTTCAGTCTGGGCCTTCCTCCCTCGCCGGGCAAACTCCAGAGTCAATCAACTGCCTTGGCCCCATGGAAGGACTGCGGAAGCTGCTGGTGGCTTTAACACCTCAGTCAGGTCACGGAACTCCTCTGTTTCCAACCCACCCTCAGCTCCGCTCTTACTCAGAGACACAGCCAAAGCCTTCACAGTGGCCTACGGAGCCTTATGCGATCTGGGTCTCGTCCTCTGCAGCCTCCTCCACTCCGGTTTCCAGTGTGCTCACTGATTCAGCCACCTTGATCTCGTCCCTTTTCTGAGACACATCAGGCCGACTCCTGCCTCAGGGCCTTTGCTCTGGCTGCTTCCTGTCTGGAAGTCTTTTTTCCCGGGGATCCACCTGGCTGACTCCCTGACCTCCTTCAGGTCCTTCTCAGAAGTTATCCCCTCCTGGAGGCTTTCCTGGCCACCGCATGAAAATGGCACCCCACCTCTCCCACCCCCTGCATTCCTTATTGCCCCGTGCAGTATCCCCCTGAGAACAAGGCATGCCTGGCATACAGGAGTCCAAGTCACACATGCTCTTTAATCAGACTGCGGTCTCTGTCAGCTGAGTGTCACCAAAGGCCATTCTCTTGGCCCAGAACCCTCCTGACCTGCCCCTGCTCTCCTCCTTCCCCCTGCATTCATGGGTGGGGAGGGGAGAAGAGGCTGGTATGTTAACCATGATGCACTTACAACCGGGACAGGAAGGAGATGCCAGACTTTAAGAAGGTGGGGGAATTGAATCTATTTGTGTGTGTGTGTGTATGTGGTGCCGGCATTGTTTGAACAGAGCAATGACATGATCTACCTTAGATCCTAGCAGGATCTGTCTTGCAGGTTGTGCATATCCTGAGGGAAGGCAGGTCAAAAGGCTGGTGATACGTTGGCAACATCCTCGAGGGAACATATAACAGATGCAGATGGCAAAGTGGAGATAGCTTAAGTACATAGGTGGTCAGGGGTACAAATAGCAAGGAGGGCAGAGGCTGTCACAACCCTGGGCACAAGGGTGGGAAGCTATGGGGATTGCTGCTGTTGGGGTGGGGGCTTGGGTCTGTCACCCTCTCCCCACCTGCAGGGCCCAAAGCAAGGCCCTCATGAAGGGGACCCAGCTGTGTCGGGGGCACATTGGTTCGGTGATCTCATCTGTGCCACCCAATCCCAGGCTCAGCCTGAGCCCCAGGCGAGAGTCTGCCCCCATCAATGGGAGGAGGGCCCAGGACTGAGAAGCCCCCTCCTCACCGGTCCCGTCACCCTTAGCTGTTGCTGGTCCTGAGGCTCATGATCTGTTCCAGCTTCTGGGCAACTTAGATGAAGTAGACAAAGTCTCTGAAAGACACAGACTACTGAAACGAAGACAGGAAGATAAACCAATATGTGAGCAGTTTGTATCAAGTAAGGAAAAGGCATTCATGACTGACAACCTCCGCTCAAACGAAACTCCAGGCCAGGTTCTACATTTATTGCTTCTATCAAACATTTAAGGATGTAGTAATTGTGCTGGTCTCACACATTGTTTTCCAAAAACAGAGGAACGGAAACAATACACCACGAAACAAAAAAACAGACAAGTATAACAGCATGAAGACGATTACAGACCAATATCCCCTATGAGCACCGATGTGAGAAAACAACAAACCAAATTCCATGATATGCTAAAAGACCTAAAAGACTGATGCACCACAATCAACTGTGGCTTATCCTAGAAAATCAAGGTTAAAGGACTAACACAGCCTAATTTCGGGACTTACTCTAAACGTATAGAAATCAAGATGGTGTGGAACTGGTGCCAGGGTGGGCACGTAGATCCATGGGACAGGATTCGAAGTCCACAAGCAGCCCCACACATACAGGGTCACTGGATTGTCAACCGAGATGTCAACATAATTGAATGGGGGAAGGATAACCTTTTGAACAAACGGATGACCCTCTCACCCTTTCTACAGTACCAGGTCCCCTCCTGCCTCAGGGCCTTTGCACTGGCTCTTACCTGTCTGGAAGTCTCTTAGCCTGGGTTTCCAGCTGGCTCACTTCCTGACTCCCTTCAGGCACTCAAACATCACTGTCTCAGAGATCCTCTCCTGGACCCACTATTTAGACTTGCATCCTGCCTCTCGACACCCTGTGTTACTCATTGCCCCTGCAATGTCACTAGTTCCTGGAACAGTGCCTGCCTAGCACACTCACAATCACATGCCCCTGCATCGGAGCACGATCTCTTACCCAGGTCTTGTCTAATACCATTCCCTTGGCCTAGAGCACTCCCTGCCTGCGCCAGTCTCTCCTTCTCTGTCCTTGAACAGATGGGGACTAAGTGTTAGGGAGTTTCACACTGAATGTGACACAACTGGGACGGTAAGGAGTTGTCAGATATGCAGGAGTTGGGAAGCAATGAAGCCTTGGCGTCTGTCCTGGGAAACCATGGCCATGAGAAGGAGCGGTCTTGTGTTCCTTGCATAGCCGATGGAGCTGGGCTTTCTGGATGGCCCTGGCCGAGGGGCCCTGGCCAACGTATGCCAAGGCTGAGCGTCCAGGTGTGTATCTCAGTAAGACGGCCCTGCTGGCAGATGTGAGTAGCACAAGGGGTAGGAGCGAGGGAGGCTGGTGCAAAGCTTGCCAAGATCGGGGAGGAGCCCCGACAGGGTGTTGGGGAGGGGACACCTGGTGAAGTCGCTGGGACCCATGGGCTGGTCCTCCGTTGTGCCAGGTCTGGAGTCAAGCTGTGTGTGAGGCACCCAGACAGGATTAGTCAGACTCTGAGCAACCGACTCCTGTGACCAAGCTCATGGACCTCAACGTGCCAAGCCTAGGTAACACGAGATGACATGTGGTGGGGTGGACTTGGCATTGGGGACTCGGCATTGGGGACTCAGCTGTGGGTGTCAGGATGGACACCCCCGGTTTGGGAAGGCTGGTTCCGGCAAACCTGTCCTTTTCTTTGATAGGTTCTTGTGTCTGTTTGAACCCATAGTGCAGGGCACACACTGTTCACCAGACCCTGGGCCCCAGGGTCCACCAGCTCAGCTGACTTTCACCCTCCAGGGACCGTGTCCTCCTCCCCCTCTTCAGTGGGAACAGGCCTGGTAGCGGCTGTATCTCCCTCCAGTGCTGATGCTCCCGCTGCCTTCTCTCCTTCGGAGGAGCTCCATTCTGATGGCCTCCCATACCTGTTTGTGCTTCTAAAGCTTTTCTACCCTAACACATAGGAGGCAGGGTGTCGGCAGTGGGTTGTAGAATAATCCACGCATATCTGTCTACAACTATTTGAACCAGTCCCCTATGTATAGGCCTTGTTACTGTTTCTCATTTTTTCAGGATTATAACCAGTGCTGGAATGAATATCCCGGCACAGTTGTTTTTGTGTACTACTTTTGTAGAAGGGGACTTGTTAGGTTGAAGGGTAAGCCTTTTGAAAATTATTTGACACATATCACCAAACTGCCCCCCAAAAAGTTTTCTCCGATTCGAACTCTAACCAATTGTGTATGAAAGTGACCGTTTTCCTACATCCCACCTCAAAGAGAGTAGGTTCGACCTTTTACGTGTTTGTAAAACCAAATACAGAGAGTAACCAAAATCATATCTCAGTGTTGTCCCACTTTCCTTTTGACTTCAAAGTAATTGAACACTAATGTGTGTGACATTTGCCCAGGGGCATCTCGTCTTCTGAGAAACGTCCATTCATGTCCTTTCCCTGTTTTCTATTTGTGTCAGTGATATTTTTCTTATTGTTTGGTAAGTGTTGTTTACATGTTTAGAATATCACACCTTTATCATAACTGGAAAATACTTTTCCTTGTCAATGCTTCTTTTTCACATGGTTCACGGTCCTTTTCTACACATTCGTTTAAAAATGTAAATGTTTTCAACTCATCCATCTTTTCTTTTTACTGTTGCTTCTGGATTTTGTGTCCTATGAAAAGCTCTACCCACAACAAAATTAGAAAACTGTTCACTCACAAGATCCTTTAGTACGGTTAACCTACTGGGACTACATTTTGGTGATAAAGGACATTAGGATGTAACTTTGTTTTTTCTACACAGTTTTAGTTAAGTGTCCCAACACCTAATTATAAATCCCCATCTGGGATTTTCTTAATGTTTACATATTTCTGTAAATTTATTTTTCAGTTCCAGCTGACAGACAATATTATATGAGTTTCAGGTGTACAACATAGTGATTAGACATTTATGTAACTTATGAAATGATCACCTCGATAAATCTAGCACCCGTCTGACACCATACATAGTTATTACAATATTATTGACTGTGTTCCTTATGCTGTGCTTTACATCCCAATGACTAATTTTATAACTGGCAATTTGTAATTCTTTCTTTCCCGCTGTGTTTATTCTTGCATATTTGTTTTCCCTGCTGATTTAGGTTGGGTGATTCCGTTATTTTAGGAAAAAATGGGAATGATACAGTAAGCAAGATAGGGAACGGGGTGAGGACAGAGAGACAGAGGAGAAAAGAGGGGGGAGAGAGAGAGAGAGAGAGAGAGAGAGAGAGAGAGAGAGAGAGAGAGAAAGAGAGAGAGAAAGAGAGAGAGAGAGAGAGGAATGCAGAGAGAGAGAGAGAGAGAGGAAGGGGGAGACAGAGAGAGAGACAGAGAGAGAGATGGGAAGGGAGAGAGACAGAGAGAGAGAGAGAGAGATCAGAGTGTGGGCGAGCTCTGATGTCTGATGTCTTCTTGTAAGGACACTAATCTTACAGGACCACGGCCCCATTCTCATGACCTCATTTAACCTTAATTGTGTCCTAAAAGGCCACATCTCTAAAGACAACTGCACTGGGGTTTAGGGCTTCAATATTTGAATTTGGGGTGTGGGAAGAACACAAAATTTCAGTGCAAAACACTAATGAACTAATACATATGGTCAGCCCAGTTACCTGGTAAATTTCAGATGAACTATATGTGACACCCGGCAGTGTCAAGTCCTCTTATTTGAGGACCAGTTATATATACCTTGAGAACATGTAATGAGTTCTATCTGCTTCCTATGCAAAACTGTGAGATGTCTTTGTCCTTGGAATCTCTTAGCACGTTGCCTGTGATGTACGTCACATTCTGGTGCAATGGTTACTCAATGATAAACGCTGTTTTTCTTCAAACTTTGTGGAGTCGTTTTCTGGGTTGGCAGAAGATTTTGTTCTATTTTTTAAAAGTTCTTGGCCACCAAAATACCTGAGAAGAGCCCTCCTCGTAGTTGAGGAGACACGGAGGGGGCAGGGAAACAGTACCTCCATTGTACCTCCATTACAAGGAGGGTCACATGAGCTTTCAAGATGCCAAAGGACCAGGGACTACAGGAAAGCCAGAGGAGAGGCAGTGTTGCGTTTCTTATCAACCGTCTCTTCTCCTCCACTTTTCTTACGTTTGTCCATTCCTGCATTTTCATTACTCACATGGATGTTCCCTGGAGCCATCAGAAGGAAAAGCACTATCCCAGGCTCCTCGTGTCTCCGGATGGCAGTGCTGAGGTTAGTGTGATATCGTGGCTAAGAGAGTGAGTGCTTGAATGATATAGACCTAGATTCAAATCCAGCCTCTGCCACTTCCTAGCTGAGTGACCTTGAGAAAATTACTTGGCTTGTCTGAGCCTCAACTCTTCACCTAAAAAAGGTATAATAATAGTAGCACGTACTCACAGCGTTGTTGTGAGAGCTATATATCATGATGCAGGTAAAGTGTGTAGCATACACCTGCACACAGATGATTTTGTTCAGAATTATATTTTTCCAAGGCTACACTACACTGCCCCCTCTCCCCACAGAACTCTTAACAAGTTATCCCAGCACTTTCCTTTTCTGATCTGAAACAAAGCCAGTAAAGCACAAAATTCTTATTCTAGTGTTTCTGGATTCTTCTCTCTGCTCACGCAGGAGCCCGGCACAGATTCAGAGCAACGAACCACAAGCAGCAAAGACAGAATTAAACAGAAGACCCCCTGTACACCCAACACCAAAGCCAGTGAAATGGTCACCACAGTACCCACGGTTCTCCTTTTCTTTCCGTCCTACCCCACTGCCAAGACTCCTGCCTGTCCTTGTCTGGCACAAGGCCCCTCCTCAGCCCACACCCCTGTATAGATCCCTCCTTCCCATGCATCTTCCATCCACTGCCTCCAAACTGATGTCCTGATGGAGTCATTCTCTTTCCCTACCAGTCAAGGAAGACAGTGGAGAACATCAAAGTAGCTCTTCCACCGAGTTCAACGAAACCAAAGAAAACAGAAAGCCCCAGGCATCACTCTGATACCGCAGAGGGTATATAAAGACGAATCCCAATAAGGCAGCCCAAAACCAGAGAGCACAGACAACGTGGCTTCTGCCAGCAATGGCCTATGCGTAGTAGAGCCCAGAGAGCTGCAACCACCCTCTGTGTCTCCTGGGCAGGCTGTGCAGAAACAGCCAGTCCAGAGAGACTGGATCTCACCCCGAAAGGTACACTGATGGTGACAATAAAATCAACCAGTTTTGAAAGCGATATGTGTACATGGGTCCTTGAGGGTTGTCTGATGGTAGGGAGGGAGGAAGAAAGGGAGGAGGCAGGTGTGAGAAGAGAGGGAGGTGGAGTCCAGCAGAGCTGGGGATCAGACTGGCAGGTCGGCAGTTCCACAGACATTGGGTCCAAGGCCTGGCTCATGACTGAGCACTGACGACAGATTTCCCTCCTTGACAATTTAACCCACAGGTAGAGACAAATAAAACTTGGTGTTTTTGTGGAAGGCGGGAAAGAGAAAAGAGGGGTGACATCGGGGTTCACATGACCAGAACCCAGATGGGAAGCGAGAAGAATGCCAACCTCACCTTCCCACCCTGAAGGACGTGAGCAGCATCTTTCTCCAGTGGGCCAGTGATGTCCTCAGGAGATGGCTGGGTTTCAGTCAAAGCCAGAGGTACATGAAGGCTGAGAAAAGACGCTTAGCTGTGGGGGAGCCTGTTGGTGATGCAAAGGCATGGTTGAGACTAAGTGAACTTAGTCTGTCTCATTCCAAGGTGCAGAAAGGAAAAGGGAGAGAAAGACCAATGTCATGAAGTCCTTTCGGTCACAGATGCTGGGAACATTTAGCAAGGCTTGTGGTAGAAGAAATTCAAGCCTCAGATGAGGTATTCTTAATGGCTCCTTCCAACCCCAGTATTTTATAATTCTAAGTCAAGTCCTTAAGCGTCAACTTGACTTCTGTCTTGAAGAATGAGTGGAATGATTGTCATCCACGGTTAGACATATTTGACTCATGGTGAAAAGGGGAGGCCTGAGCAGACCTGGTCAGAAGTCTGACATGTGCCCACGGAGCGATCCAGTGTGATCACCGTGCCTCAGGGTCTGTCCTCAGTTGGGCCAGTTCAGAAGTCCAGCTGTAGCTCCACAGCTGTAGCAGTCCAGACAACTTTCATCAGATTGAACAACGGACTCATGCAACCGAGCTCATGGGCACTGATGCATAAAGCCCAGGTAGCAAATAGCAATAGACATGAGAACAGTAACTTTGTCAGGTAGACCTGCTGCTCAGCTGACTATGGTAGAACTGTTACAGGGGCCTCAGGGAGGCCCTTGGAGTGACTTCGTAGCCTCTCTTCAGTTACCTTCTAACCTAGAAATTAAATCACCACTTGCCTGAAACATTGAATTCACCTGGGAAATGGGCACCACTCTACCTGCCAAACTTTCCTGTCATCTGAGGTCTCATTCCTTGAGGGCCCCAGAGGTTCCTCCTTTGTTTGGCTCTCTCTTGCATCAGCCTTCCCCAAAGTGTTTCTCCCATGTATTATGCTGCTGCTGTCTTCCCGAGAGTCATGACAAGGGTCCTTGAGGGAAAGAAGAAGGGGAGGCGGTCTCCTGAGATGGGGTAGACAGATGAAGTAGATTCTCATTCTTTTTTTCTTCCTTTAAAGCCCCTATTTAAGCTCCAGTTCCCGGATTCAGTGGCTGCCTGCACCCCTGAAACCCAAAAGTGTCACTGGTTGGATAGGATCACCTTGGCTGGAGGAAAGCAGTGCTCTGATTGGTCAGGCCTGAGACACACGCTCACCCGTGGAATCAGAGGTGCAGTCAACCCCATCAGAAGCATAAATGCTGAGGGGAGGGGAAAAGCACGTCACGGAGGAAATAAGGATACTGGTACCAGGGGAAGGGCAATGGATGCTGGGTGACAAAAGCAACAGATGTCTGCCACTGTGGTGCCGACATTTCATCTAATTTAAAATCCAATTCCAATATTCCAAAAGAATAAGAGTAGAAAAGATTATTCCTTAATCTAATAGAATGAAACTGTTTTCACGTAGTTTGCCAGAATCCCAGAACAAAGGTCTAGAATTATATTTGGGAACACTAGTATCACCCAAGGTAGAATTACACAATGTGTGGCATCCAATCTAAAATTATCAGGTATGCAGAGAAGCAAGAAAATTCAATCCCAGTATGAAGAGAAAAATCGACCACAAATAGGCCTCCATCGGGAAAGGAAAAAGTGCAACGGCCGTCTGTGCAGACAACCTGATCATGTACGTACAAAATCTGACGTCATCCTCCATAGAGCTACTAAAAGCATAAGTGAGTTTGCCAAGGAAAGAAGTTATGTAAGAGGGAGTTGACCCCTCCCCACAAATGCTGAACCAGTAGTCTCAACACTTTTCTTCATTGAGCTGAAAGGCTAGTAAGCCACAAAGTTCCAATTCTAGTGTTTCTGGGTTGTTTTATCTTCGCAGGCAAACCAAGCCTTTTATTCTGGCAGGAATCGAACTTACTGGTATCAGTAGGTGGGCAAACTGGAATTCTGGTGGGAGGGCACACTTTCTGAATAACAATTGTGTACAGCAGAATAACAGCCCAAAAAATAAACAGAAACGGAAATTTTTAACTCAGTAATTCCACATTTTGGAATCTGTGTTGAGGAAATAAACATTTAGGCAAAGTCATACAGATTTCCATTGATTCATGGCTTATAATAGGGAAAAAGTGGTCAACAATTACATTGTAGTACTGTTACACATCCACTTACATGTATTTACAAACTTTTGAGAAAGAGGGAAAGCTCACTTGTTAAATAAACATAGCTGACTAAAATTCATTCTGAACTTGTAAAAAGTAGACCTTATGTATTACTGCTATGCATTTAATGTATCAATGTAAGTGTAAAACGAAAAAAGTATTCCAATATGAAGATAGCTGTTAATGCTGGATGACAGCACACAGTCAATTTTCTTCCTTTTCCTAAACTGTTCTCAATTGCCTGTACTACTAGAATAGCTGAATGCCAGACCACCCATCCAAACCGTACATGAAGGCAGGAAAATGAGGAGGCGCAGCCACTTGCAATAAACTCAGGTGCACAATAACAGTTCAGTTTTATTTTCTGCTGTAACAAACAATTAGGACCCCTCTCTTCCAGCAAAGGGGAAACAGTAGAGTTGAGAATGCCTGAGGCCTCACTAGCAAACAATTAGGACCCCAGTACAAAGGAACAACTACGGCAGGAATCAGTGCCCTAGGGAAGGATGCACTGCCTGGGAAGGTACTCTAGGTTAGGCCTAGGCCCCTCGTCCTGGGTAAAACGCTGAGTTAGATGGGGGCACAAAGCGCTGCATGATGCAAACCAATATGGCAAGCTTGTCGATACAGGAGATGACACACATTTCAAGTTGCACAGGATCTTCAGCAGTCAGTCGGCTACATGAGGGAAAAGGAAAATCAAGTTACATGTGATAGATAACTCTATCTATAACACCTATCGCTCTCTGCCTCCTCAGGTGGTTACAGGCACAGTGTACTACGTGTACCCTTTTAAATCTCACCTTTGGGTGCCTCCAATTCACTACTACAATGACCCTCGGTTCCATACCAGAAAAAGCTGAAGGAGTCCATCACCACCAAACAGTATTACAAGAAATGTTAAGGGACTTCTTTGAGAAGATATGGGAGAAGAAGTAAACAAACAAACAAAAGGAGATAAAATATGAATAATAAAATTGCAATAGCCATGCACCTACCAATAATTACTTTAAATGTAAATGGATTAAATGTGCCAATCAAAAGACATAGGGTAGCTCAATGGGTAAGAAAACAAGTCTCATATATATGATGTCTACAAGAGACCCACTTGAAATCGAAAGACGCAAACAGACTGAAAGTAAAGGGATAGAAAAAGACATTTCATGCAAATGGAATTGAAAAAAAAAAAAGATGGGGTAGCAATGCTTGTATCAGACAAAATAGATTTTAAAACAAAGGCAGTGATATAGACAAAGTGAGACTTTATAATCATAAAGGGATGAATCCAACAAGACGACAGAACCCTTAGAAATATTTATGCACCTAACATACGAGCACCTAAATACATAAAACTTATATTGAGGGACATAAAGGGTGAGATAGACAGCAATACACTCATCACAGGGGACTTTAAACCCCATGGACATCATTGGACAGATATTCCAGACAGAAACGGACAAGAAACAGCAGCCTTCCATGACACATTAGACCAGATGGATTTAGTTGACTTTTTTTGAGCATTTCACACCAAAGCAGCAGAAAATAAATTCTTTTGTATTGCACATGGAACTTTTGCCAAGATAGACCACAGGTTAGGCCACAAGACAATCTCAGTAAATTAAAGAAGACTGAAATCAGATCAACCATCTTCTCTGGCCACAGTGGTATGAAACTAGAAATAAATTACAAGAAAAACACTGAAAAACATACAAACACATGGAGGCTACATAACATGCTACTAAAAAATGAATGGGCTGATAGTGATATCAAGGAAGAAATCGAAAGATACGTTCAGACAAATGAAAATGACAACAAATCTATGTAACACAGTGAAAGGAGTTCTAAGAGAGAAGTTCATAGCAATAGAGTCCCACCTCAAGAAACAAGAGAAGACTCAAATATAAAATCTACCCTTACAACTAAAGGAACTAGGAAAAGAACAACAAAGAAAGCCCAAAAAAGTACAAGGAAGGAAATAATAAAGATCACAGCACAAATAAATGACATAGGTTCTAAAAAAAAATCCATGCAAAAGATCAGTGAAACCAAGAGCTGAATCTTTGAAAATATGTATAAAAATAATAATTGACAAAATTTAGCAGGACTCATTCATGTAAAAATGAGACAGGACTCATATGAATAAAATCAGAAATGAAAGAGGAAAAGTGACAACTGACACCGCAAAAATACAAAGAATCATAAGAAAATACTACCAACAGGTATATGCCAAAAAGTTGGACAATGTGGAAGAAATGGTTAATTTCCTACAAACATACAATCGGATGAGACTGAATCAAGAAGAAACAGAAAATGTGAACAGACCCATTACTAGTGATGAAATTGAATCCATAACAAAAAAAACTCCCAACAACAGAAAAACCCAGATACAAGAGAACATGATAAATGATACTATTTACGTAAGTAAAACAATAGAGACATGTAGTCTGTACTGACACATATCAGGATAGTGGCTGCCTGGGGTGCTCAAGGCAGAAATGACCTGGCATGTGGATGCTGGTTATCTGGTCTTTCCAACTTGTGACAATTCATCAAGGTCTATAATTATGCAGCTGCACAGGTCTCCATGTGTAGGTTAAGTTGTTTTATTTTGGTTCCTTTTTTTATTGAAGTACAATTTATTTACAATAAAATAAATTGTTCCTCTGAGAAACAACTCCCAACAGATAAATGAATTCAGAAAAGTACCCGGATACAAAATTAATATTTAGTAGCTGGCTGCATTTCTATATACCAATAATGAACTATCGGAAAGAGAAATTAAGAAAATAATCCCATTTACATTGCATGAAAACAATTCCTAGGAGTTACTTAACCAAGGAGGTAGAACACCTATACTCAGAAAACTATAAGGCATTGATGAAAGAAACTGATGAAGATACAAATAAACAGAAGCATATACCGTGCTCACGCTTAGCAAGAATTGGCATTGCTAAAATGTCCATACTACGTAAAGCAATCTACAGATTCAACGCCATCCCTATCAAAATACCAAAGACATTTTTCACAGAAGTAGAAGAAATAATCCTAAAATTTATGTGGAGCCACAAAACATCACGAATACTCAGAGCAATCATGAGAAAGAAGAACAAAGTTGGAGGTATCACACTACTTGATATCAAACTATACTACAAGGCTATGCTAATCAAATCATCATGGTTCTGGCATAAAAACAGACACGTAGATCAATGGCACACAACAGAGAGCCCCGAAATAAACCCACACCTATACGGTCATTTTGTCTATGACAGAGGAGGCAAGGATATACCGTGGGTTAAAGACAGTCTCTTCAATAATCAGTGTTGGGAAAATAGGACAGATACATGCAAAAACAATGAAACTAGACCTCTTCTTACATCACATTCAAGAGAAAAACTAAAAATGGATTAAAGACCTAAATGTCATACCCGAAACAATAAAATCCTGGAAGAAAACATAGGCAGTAAACCCTCTGACATTGCTCTTAGTAATATTTTTCCTGATATATCTCCTAGTGCAAGGGAAACAAGAAAAACATAAACAAATGGGACTACATCAAACTAAAAAGTTTTTGCACAGCGAAGGAAACAATCAGCAAAATGAAAAGACAGCCTACTGAATTGGAGAAGATATCTGCTAATGATACATCTGATGAGATAAATCCAAAAGGTATAAAGAACTCATATGACTCAACACCAAAAAACAAACAATCCAAAAAAAATTAGGTAGAGGAGTTGAATAGAGATCTCTCCAAAGAGGACATACATACAGCCAATAGACAAATGAAAAGATGCTCAACATCCACAATCCTCAGACAAATGCAAATTAAAACCGCAATGAGATACCACCTCACAGCTGTCAGAATGGCTACCATCAATAAATCAACTAATGACAAGTATTCCTGAGGATGTGGAGAAAAGGGAACCTTCATGCATTGTTGGTAGGACTGCAAATTGGTGCAGCTAGTATGGAAACTTTTGGAGGTCCCTGAAATTGAAAATAGAACTGCCTTACGACTCAGCAATTCCACTTCTGGGTATTTTTCCGAAGACACACAAAACACTAATTGAACAGATATATGCACCGCAATGTTCACTGCAGTGCTTTCCACTATAGTCAAGATATGGAAGCAACAGAAATGCCCATCAATAGACGATTGCATAAAGAAGAGGTGATACATGTATACAATGAAATATTACTCGGCCATAAAAAATGAAATCCTACCATTTTGGACATCACTGATGGATCTAGAGGTTATTATGCTATGTGAAATGAGTCAAATCGGAAGCCAAACACCATACAGCCTCGTTAATATATGCACTTTAAAGAACAAAATAAATGAACAGAAACGAGATACAGACTCCTAGATCCGGAAAGCAAACTGATGGTTGCCATATGGGAGGGGGCTGGGGAAAGGGTGAAAAGGGTGAAGGGATTAAGAAGTAGAAGTTGGGGGCCGGCCGGTGCCTCCGGTGGTTGGTGCTCCGTGTTCCTAATGCCGAAGCCTGCCAGTTCAATTCTCACATGGGCCAGTGGGCTCTCAACCACAAGGTTGCTGGTTGGACTCCTCGAGTCCCGCAAGGGATGGTGGGATCGGTCCCCTGCAACTAAGATTGAACACGGCACCTTGAGCTGAGCTGCGGCTGAGCTCCCAGATGGCTCAGTTGGTTGGAGTGCAGTCCTTTCAACCACAAGGTTGCGGGTTGGACTCCTGCAAGGGATGGTGGGCTGCGTTCCCTGCAACTAACAACAGCAACTGGACCTGGAGCTGAGCTGCACCCTCCACAACTACGATTGAAAGGACAACATCTTGACTCGGAAAAAATCCTGGAAGGACACACTGTTCCCCAATAAAGTCGTGTTCCCCTCCCCCAGTAAAATCTTACACACACAACAAAGACTCAGACGTCATCAAAATGGCAGAGGAGGTGAGCCTCTGTAAATCTCCCCTGAAATTTACAAGAATTCTAACAACTTTAACTCCACAGAGGACTCCCTGCACAACAGACAGACAAGAGGAAGAGACCCACTGCTGAATTCACCTAAAGGTGGGAGAATCGCACAAGCGGAGGGGGGGGGAGGGGGGAAGGGAGCAGTATGGAGACGGAGCCGCAGGGCCGCAGGACGCTGACCTAGCTCAGTGCTCCCAGCTTGCTGCATCCTGGAGCTACCGCAGCTGCATAAGAGGGAAACTCGGACTGCTAGGGCTCCGTTTATGGCCCACAGGGCTGAGGGGACAGCATATAACACAGCTGAACCAACGCTCATGGCACAGACCTCGGAGAAAAGACCGAGGGAAGAAGGCTGAAAACGGTGGTTTAAGCCCTCACTGCCAAGCAGAGAATGGAAATCTTAGGCACTGACACTAGCCACACACTCTTTACCCTCACAGAGCTCGCCCCGCCCGCACCTTCCCAGTGCTAGAAGCAGAACAGTTGCGGTGTCAGATCAAAAGAACAGAATATTTGCTGTTCTGAGAATTATGTTCCTCAGACACTGATTTGCAGCCCAACTAGTTCAGGCAAAGGGGAGGGAGCTGTGGAAGCAGGACTGGCTGTGGTGGTGGGCACCGCCATTGTTCTGGGCCACCTCTCACAACTCACCCCGCCCCTGTCCCCACCTATCTAGGTGGATCCCTGCAGGAGTAAACAACTGCTGAAACACACGGGCTCTGAATCTGGTGCAGGAGGAGCTTTGGAACTTCAAAACCTCTCCGCATACCCAGGAGAGAAGAGGAGGAGGAGGAGCCCGTCCCCCAGGGAATGCCCCCATTGTGTGAGAAGCTGGAATAGTGCAGAGAAAACATAGCACTACAGTGTGAGAGAGAAAATAAGGCTGCGTTATGAGAGAAAATAAAACATTCTGCCAAGAAGTACTGGAAAACAAAAGAAAGACCTCTTCCTATCAACCTGTTGCAGAAGCCACTCCTGTAGATGTCTAGGAAGAGAAATAAGAAATCAGTAATTGCCATGAATAACCAAGGCAACAAGACAGCTCAGAAAGAAAATGAAAAGTTTCCCGAAAAGGAACTTAAAGATATAGAAATATGTGACTTAAATGACAGAGAATTCAAGATTGCAGTTATGTAAAAAAAAAGAAAGAAAAAAAAAAAAAAGATTGCAGTTCTGACAACACTCAACGAGATGCAAGAAAACACAGAAAGGAAGTTTAGTGAACTCAGAAACACAATCGAAGAACAACCTCAACATTTTATTCAATAGATTGAAATTTTAAGAAAGAACCAAATAGAATTTCTGGAGATTAAGAACTCAGTAGAAGAAATTAAGAATTAAATAGCCAGCTTAGTTAGTAGAGTTGACCAGATGGAGGAAAGAATCAGTGACATCGAAGATAGAAACCTGGAAATGACACGGGTGGAAGAAGAAAGAGACTTGAGACTTAAAAGAAATGATATAACTCTACAAGAACTTTCTGACTCCATAAGAAAGAGCAATATAAAAGTAATGGGCATACCAGAAGGAGAAGAAAGAGAGAAGGGAACAGAGAATATATTCAAACAAATTGTCGATGAGAAGTTCCCAAACTTGTGGAAAGAACTGGATCCTCGAATCCAAGAAGAAAATAGAACACCTAATTACCTCAATCCCAACAGGCCTTCTCCAAGGCACATTGTACTGAAGCTGTCTAAAATGAACGGCAAAGAAAGAATCCTCAAGGCAGCTAGGGAGAAGAAGACGGTAACCTACAAAGGAAAGCCCATTAGATTATCATCAGATTTTTCAGCTGAAACTCTACAAGCCAGGAGGGAGTGGAACCAAATATTCAAACTACTGAAAGAGAAATTATGAGCCTAGAATAATATATCCAGGAAAGATATCCTTTAGATATGAAGGAGGAATAAAGACCTTTCCAGACATACAGAAGCTGAGGGAATTTTCTAATACACGACCTGCACTACAAGAAATACTAAAGGAGGCTATTCGACCACCATCAACAGGGACAATTTGTGGCAACCACAACTCAAAAAGGGGGAGAGTAAAGGCCTGAACCGGAATATAGGAATGGAGAAAGTAAGCGTGCTGAAGAAAACAGAATACTCTAAATATCAAACTTTCTTTTACATAAACTTAAGGGTAACCACTCAAAAAAAAAAATCCCAGAACTGAAATATATACTGAAATAAAAGAAGAAACAGAGGGAAACATCCTAGAATACCACCACACAGAAATAATAGACAACAACAAAAAGGCAAAGAAACAATGGAGACACAGCCTTACCATAAAACTAAAGATAGAATGACAGAAAATCCTCACATGTCAATAATCAACCTAAGTGTAAATGGACTGAACTCACCAATAAAAAGGCACAGAGTAGCAGATTTGATCCAAAAACTAAACCCAACCCTACGCTGCCTCCAAGAGACACATGTCAGCTACAAGGACAAGCATAGAGTCAAAGTGAAAGGGTGGAAATTGACACTCCAAGCAAATGGTACCCAGGGAAAATCAGGTGTAGCCATAATGATATCAGATACAACAGACTTCAGGGTGAAATACATAACGAGAGACAAAGATGGACATTTCATAATGGTAAAGGGGACTATACAACAAGAAGACATAACAGTCATCAATATTTATGCCCCCAATCAGGGAGCAGCGAAATATACCAAGCAACTACTAACTGAACTAAAGGGAGAAATTGACCAAAACACAATTATACTAGGGGACTTAAATACATCATTGACAGTTATGGATAGATCATCCAAACAGAAAATAAATAACGAAATAGCAGCCCTAAATGACACATTACATGAAGTGGACATAATTGACATATATAGAGCACTTCATCCTAAAACATCAGACTAAACATTATTTTCTAGTGTACATGAAACATTCTCAAGGATAGACCACATATTGACACATAAAATCAGCGTCAGCAAATTTACGAAGATTGAAATCATACCAAGCATATTCTCTAATCACAAGTCTTTGAATTTGGATATCAGTTGCAAAAACAATGCAGGAAAAACACAAATACATGGAGATTAAACAACATACTTTTAAAGAACGACCGGGTCAAAGAAGAAATTAGAGGAGAGATCGAAAGATACATAGAAACAAATAACAATGAAAATACATCCTACCAAAATTTTTGGGATGCAGCCAAAGCAGTTTTTTATTTTATTTTATTATATTTATTAAGTATTTTTTTAAATTTTATTAGTTTCAGGTGCAGTTTTAAGAGCGAAATTTATATCATTACAGGCCTATCTCAAGAAACAAAAAAAAAAATCCCAAATACATAACCTCATGTTACACCTTAAAGAACTAGAAAAAGAACAAGTGAAACCCAAGGTGAGCAGAAAAAAGGAAATAACAAAAATCAGAGCAGAACTAAATGAAATAGAGAACGAAAAGACAATAGAAAAAATTGGTGTGACAAAGAGCTGGTTCTTTGAAAAGATTAACAAAATTGACAAACCCTTGACTAGGCTCACTAAGATAAAAAGAGAGAAGACACTAATTCACAAAATCAGAAATGAAAAAGGGGAAGTTATCATGGACAACACGAAATACAAAGGATCATCCAAGAATACTATGAAGGACTATATGCCACCAAATTCAATAACCTAGAAGAAATGGACAAGTTCTTAGACACATATAGCCTTCCAAGGCTGAACCATGAAGAACTGGAAAATCTAAATAGACCCATCACCAGTAACGAAATTGAATCAGTCATCCAAAACCTTCCCAAAAGCAAAAGTCCGGGACCAGATGGCTTCACTATTGAATTCTACCAAACCTTCAAAGAGGATCTAATACCAATCCTGCTCAAACTCTTCCAAAAAACTGAAGAAGAGACAGTACTCCCTAACTCATTTTATGAGGCCAACATTACCCTGGTAAGGACAGAACAAAAAAAGAAAACTACAGACCAATATCTCTGATGAATACAGATGCAAAAATCCTAAACAAAATTCTAGCAAATCGCATACAACAATGCATTAAAAAGATCATTCATCACGACCAAGTGGCGTTCACCCCCAGGCACAAGGATGGTTCAATATCCGCAAATCCATCAACGTGATACATCACATAAACAAAATAAAGGACAAAAATCATATGATTATATCAATTGATGCAGAAAAAGCATTTGACAAGATACAGCATCCATTTATGATTAAAACAATAAAATAGGTATAGAAGGAAAATACCTTAACATGATAAAGGCCATATATGACAAACCCTCAGCTAATCTTGCAATTAATGGTGAAAAACTGAAGCCCTTTGCTCTACGTTCAGGAACACCACATGGCTGTTCTGTATCACCTCTGCTTTTCAACATAGTGTTGGAAGTCCCTGCCAGAGCAATCAGGCAAGAGAAAGAAATAAAAGGCATCCAAATTGGGAATGAAGAAGTTAAATTGTCACCCTTTGCAGATGAGATGATGCTATATATAGAAAACCCTAAAGACTCCACCAAAAACCTATTAGAAACAATCAACAAATCCAGTAAAGTTGCCCGCTACAAAATCAACGTACAAAAGTCCATTGCATTCCTATATACTAACAATGAAATCTCAGAAAAGAAATACAGAAAACAATTCCTTTTGCAATTGCAACAAAAAGAATAAAATACCTAGGAATAAACTTAACCAAGGATGTGAAAGACCTATATGCTGAAAACTGGAAGACATTTTTAACAGAAATTGAAGAAGACGCAAAGAAATGGAAAGACATTCCATGCTCATGGATTGGAAGAATCAACATAGTTAAAATGGCCATATTACCCAAAGCAATACACAGATTTAATGCAATTCCCATCAAAATCCCAATGGCATTATTTAAAGAAATAGAACAAAAAATCATCAGATTTGTTTGGAACCACAAAAGACCCCGAATAGCCAAAGCAATCTTAAGAAAAAAGAACAATACTGGAGATATCACACTGCCTGAGTTTACCTTGTACTACAGGGCTACAATAATCAAAACAGCATGGTATTGGCAGAAAAACGGACACATAGACCAATGTAATAGAATTGAGAACCCAGAAATAAAACCACATAAATATGAATAGATAATTTTTGACAAAGAAGCAAAAAACATACAATGGAGAAAAGACAGCCTCTTCAATAAATGGTGCTGGGAGAATTGGATAGCCACGTGGAAAAGAATGAAACTGGACTGCTATCTGTCACCATGTACCAAAATTAATTCAAATGGATCAAAGACTTAAGCATAAGATCTGACACAATAAACTGCATAGAAGAAAACAAAGGTACTAAACTTATGGACCTTGGGTTCAAAGAGCAATTTTATGAATTTTACTCCAAAGGCAATGGAAGTGAAAGCTAAAATAAACTAATGGGACTATATGGAACTTAAAAGGTTCTGCACAGCAAAAGAAACCATCGACAAAATAAAGAGGCAACCAACAGAATGGGAGAAGATTTTTGCAAACAGTGCCTCCGACAAGGGGCTAATATCCAAAATGTACAAGGAACTCATGAAACTCAACTACAAAAAAACAAACAACCCAATTGAAAAATGGACAGAGGACCTGAAGAGTCATTTCTCCAAAGAGCACATACAAATTGCATATGGACATATGAAAAAATGCTCAACATCACTAATCATCAGAGAAATGCAAATCAAAACCACAAAGAGGTATCACCTCACCCAAGTCAGAATGGCTATCATCAACAAGACAAATAGTAACAAGTGTGGAGAGGCTGTGGAGAAAAAGGAACCCTCATACACTGTTGGTGGGAATGCAGACTGGTGCAGCCTCTATGGAAGGCAGTGTGGAGATTCATCAAAATATTACGAATAGAATTACCATATGACCCAGCAATCCCTCTCCTGGGTATCTACCCAAAAAATCTGAAAACATTTATACATAAAGACCCATGCGCTCCAATGTTCATTGCAGCTTTACTTACGGTGGCAAAGACATGGAAACAACCAAAATGTCCTTCGATAGATGAATGGATAAAGAAGTTGTGGTATATATACACAATGCAATACTGTTCGGCGGTAAGAAAAGATGATATAGGAACATTTGTGACAACATGGATGGATCTTGACAGTATAATGCTTAGCGAAACAAGTCAGACAGAAAAAGCAGAGAATCATATGATTTCACTGATATGGGGTATATAAACCAAAAACAACAAAAAACAAGACAAACAAATGAGAAAAAAACTCATAGATACAGACAATAGTTTAGTGGTTACGAGAGGGTAAGGGGGTTCGGGGGTGGGAGATGAGGGTAAGGGGGATCAAATATATTGTGATGGAAGGAAAACTGACTCTGGGTGGTGAACACACAATGGGATTTATAGATAATGTAATACAGAATTGTACACCTGAAATCTATGTAATTTTACTAACAATTGTCACCCCAATAAACTTAAAAATAAGACTAAAAAAAAAGAAGTAGAAGTTGGTAGGGACAAAACAGTCAGGGGGATGTCAAGTAAACCGTAGGAAATATAGTTGATAATACTGTAATGACTCTATCTGGTGCCCTGTGGGTACTAGACTTACCAAGGGGATCACACTGCAATTGTGTGAATATCTGACCACTATGCTGTACACCTGAAACTAATGTAAAGTAATATTGAATGTCAACTGTAAGAATAAATTAAACATAAATAAATAAAACACGCCACATAAAACAATAACCCTTTTGTGGTGAACACACAATGTGACATACAGATAATGTATTACAGAACTGTACTCCTGAAATCTATGTAGCTTTACTAACAATTGTCGCCCCAATAAACTTTAATTTAAAAAAATGCCAAAAGGAAAAAAAAGAGGAACCCTTGGAAGATTAACGCTGGCCACCTGCCACCACCCACCACCTGGCTTTTTTAGAACTTACACCGATAGGACATTGCGCAACACCCTGAACTCCATCCGAACCGCCTCTTGCTGTTGTACGACAGGTGGAGTCATGGCCCGACGGGCCAAGTTTGCCGCCGTGGCTGTTGGGAAACGCACCCTGAGGAAGCTGGTGGACATTCGTTTAAGGCACATCCGATAGCGACTTTGCCTGCTTCGCCCCGGGCCACTCTCACCCGACTCAATCCCCTCACATCTGCTCCCCTCCTTCCTGCTCCCTCAGGCCATCTGCCCCCACCATCATCCCTGGCCACCACCGGCCCATCCCCCCAGCCACTGCTGGCGTCTCCCGCCTTCACTCCGTACCCCCAGGCTGAGGCCCTCTTCCCCGGCCCACTGCCTGCCCTGGGTCCGTCCCCCTGGCCACCCGGCCACTCCTCAAATAGGATACTATTGTAGCAGTTGGCGTCCTGGCCCTCCGGCTGCGGGCCCAGCTTGCCCGCTCCGCTCCGATGCGGCCTGTGCCCCGGGGCCTGGCACGGTGTTTCCGCCCGGTGTTGGGGCCGCGGCACCAGCCTCTCCCTCGTCGCCTCTACCGGTGTCCTCGTGGCCTGCAGGGCCATCTGGGCCACCAGAGTCACCCGGAGTGCCATGGCCTTCATCACCGCCAGCTGCACCGCCTGGGCCTTGGTCTCCGGCCTGCATGGTACCTCAGCCTCTACCTCGAAACTGCGAGCCCACAGCCCACGCTCAACCGCTGAGGTACTGGGCCTCCCTCAGGAAGCTCCGCCCATATATGGTGACGTCACTCGGTGCGCCTGCGCACACATGTCTTGCCACCACTCTACAAAGACCGTTCTTGTGAGGCTGCTGGGCACATGACTGTTCCCCCCCAAGCCTGCCACATCTAGGTCCCTTCATTAGGGCCTTGCTTTAGGCACCCAGGTGGGGAGAGCCCTAATGCCAGCAGGAACAATTCCCATAGCCTCCTGCCCTTGTGCCCAGGGTTGAGACAGCCTCGGCCCTCCTTGCTCTTTGTACCCCCGACCACCTATGTACTTAAGTTATCTCAACTTCGCCATCGGCATGTCTAATATGTGTCCACCTGGATGTTGCCGACCCATCACTAGAGTCTGCCATGGCCTCCCTCAGGCTATGCACAACCTGAAAGAGAGAACCTGCTGGATGGAAGGCAGATCATGTCATCGGTGTGTTCAAACTACCCACCCACCACCCAGAGTGGCTCCCATTCCCCCACCTTCTTCAAGTCTGGCACCTCCTTCTTGTCCTGGTTTTATGTCCATCATGGTTAACATACGGGTCTCTTCTCCCCTCCCCCTCCCATGAATTCAGGGCGAAGGTGGGAGAAAGGGAAGGTCGTGAGGGTTCTGGGCCCAGAGAATGGACACTGGTGACACTGTTGAGAGAAACCATTTTGCTTAAAGGGCACACGTGTCTTGTCCTTCTGTGTGCCAAGCACGCCATGTTCCCAGGCTGGGGATACTGCATGTGGTTAAGGAATGTAGGAGATGGGAAAAGTGGTATATTGTTTTAATGTGGTGGCCAGAATAGCCTCTGTGAGTGGGGAACACCTGAGAAGGACCTGAAGGAGATCAAGGAGTAAACCAGATGGATCCCCGGGAAAAGAGAATTCAAGGCAGGAAACAGAAGGTGCAAAGGCCCTGAGGGAGGAGTGGTCCTGATGGGTCTCAGAAAGGGGACGAGGCCAAAGTGGCTGCATCAGAGTGAGCAAGGAAGGGAAGGGAGGGGAGGAGGCTGCAGAGGAACCGGCCCTGATCGCATAGGGCTCTGTAGGCCACTCTGAAGGCTCTGTCTGTGTCTCTGAGTGAGATGGGAGCCCAGGCGGGTTGGAAACACAGGAGTTCCATGACCTGACTGAGGTGTTAAAGCCACCAGCAGCTTCAGCAGTCCTTTCATGGGGCCAAGGTAGTTGAATGACTCTGGAACTTGTCCGGCGAGGGAGAAAGGACCAGACTGAAGTTGGGGCCCTAAAGCCCAGTCAGTGTACTGGAGACCATGGGCGGCAGACAGTGTATCCTGGAGGTTTCCCGAGGGTCCTCTGAGCACCCAGGAGAATACTGACCAACAAAAGCATGCCATCAGAGGGATCCTGTGTCACGAGAGTGGAAAACAACTCATCCTACACCAAAAGCTGCTCTAGGCCCACGGAGCAAGTCTTAAAAGCAAGACTCAGAAGGATCAAAGGGTTTCTAAGTTAACAACATCCCATTTAAAAAGTTCAGGGAATTATTTAGGAATAGAAAAAATACTCAGACCCCAAGGGAAAATATACATTGTGTTTAATACAAAAAAATTACCAGGAATGCCACGAATCAGAAAAATTCAACTCATCACGAGGAGATAAATCATTCAAAAGAAGGCATTATGTTGTAAAGATTCTGTACGGTATGCAATAAACACTTGTCTTATCAGGGACACCAATTGAGGGACTGTGTAGATACCTGACAATGAGCTGTACACCTGAAGCTGAGGCTGAATAAGAATGATTGTCAACTATAATTTAATAGATATGTGGTCACAGCATGTGGAGTACAGCATAGGGAATAACGGTGTGAATGAAAATGTAACAGCTATCTAAGACGTCAGAGACATAGTAGATTAGGGAAGAGGGGTTATCACTTTGTGAGAAGTGTAAATATTTAAGTAGCACACATTGTTTTGTTGTTTTTTTTTCATTGCAATATTATTTTTTATTTTATTTTATTTTTTTTAATTAAATTTATTGGGGTGACAATTGTTAGTAAAATTACATAGATTTCAGGTGTACAATTCTGTATTACATCATCTATAAATCCCATTGTGTGTTCATCACCCTGATACACAATGGAATACTATTCGGCAGTAAGAAAAGATGATATAGGAACATTTGTGACAACATGGATGGATCTTGAGAGAGTAATGCTGAGTGAAACAAGACAGACAGAAAAAGCGGAGAATCATGTGATTTCACTGATATGTGGTATATAAACCAAAAACAACAAAAGAACAAGACAAACAAATGAGAAACAGAAACTCATAGACACAGACAATAGTTTAGTGGTTGCCAGAGGGTAAGGGGGGCGGGGGGTAGGGGGTGGGAGATGAGGGTAAGGGGGATCGAATATATGGTGATGGAAGGAGAACACACATTGTTTTGTATACCTGAAACTAATAAAAACAAAAGAAATAGTCAACCCAAACGAGAAGAAAGTACTACAACTTTTTTGTGCAGACATGATCAACTGGGTGGAAAATCCAACAGATTCTACAAGAGTGACTAGAACTAAGTAGTGAGTTCAGCAAGATTGTCGAATAAACGCTGGGTTAGACAGAGCTTACTGCCCCTACCCAATTTCTGAACCAGCTGTCCCAGCACGTTTCCCCACTGACCTAAGGAAGTCCAGTCAGCCACAAAATTTCTATTTTAGTGGGCCTGGGTTTTTACTCTTTTCTTGCAAACTAAGCTTTTCTTGTAGTAGGAAACCAACCCAACAAGGACAAGATGTTGGGAAACCAGAAATCTGTTGAGAAGCGTTTTCTGAAGGGCAAGTGTGATCCAGAGCATTGAAAAAGAAATAGAAAGTAAACATTGAGGTCACCATCTCTACCTTTTGGAATCTATCTTCAGGAAATAACCATTCATGGAAAGACTTAAATACAAGAATTCCACTGAATCATTAGCCACAGTAATGGAAAAAATGGGCATAATTTAAATGTTCAATCATTACATTATAATACATCTTTCATTTATCCATTCACTGACATAGTTTCGAAGGACATTCATAGAGGTAATGTTCATACGTTCAATGAAATACCTTCAGGAGAACTTTATGCTAAGCTTACAAGGACATTCTTATAACTAATGATCTTATACATTTAATGTATCACTACAAGTATAAAAGTACAAAGAAATCCAAAATGTTGACAGTACTGAATGGTGAATGTTAGGATACAATTGATTTTAATTTTCTTGCATTTCCTAGTTGTCTTCAATTACTTTGTACGACTGACTGCCAGAACGTCCCCACCCCTCCAACGTGAAGTCAAAGGCAAGAAATTCTGCAGGCATTGTAGCTGAAGAGAAAATCGGACACGGAACACAAGCTCAATGTTGATTTCTGTAGTAACATGCATTTAATCATCCCATTTGTCAAGAAACAGGGATACAGAACATGTGGGCCCAGAGAGCAAAACGCAAAATTGGCAAACCTTGAGGCCCCAGGATGAGAGACACTACTCCAGGAATCAATTTCCTGTGTAATGCCTAGTGGGGGTCACAGGGTTAGGTCCCAGCCCCCTTTCAGCGGCCGAGATTTGGTGGAAAGTGGGGTCGAATGCGCCGAATGTTCCGAGTCACCAAGGAAAGCCGTTCCAAGAAGGAGTTGATGGAAACTCGGAGCAGATCAGGGTCTTCAGCAATCCATCTGCTAAACGAGGCATAAAAATCAAGTCAAAGGTGAAGACTCTCTCTTGCACCCAGCACACCACACCCCCTCCTGAGATCTAACACTTGAGTGTCTCTTTGTATCTCTTACGGAGCCCCTCTGGGGTTGAGATTGCAATTTAGGCCACTTGCCACCCCCCCCATCTCGGCTCATTCTAGAACTCACACAACCAGGATATTGCCATTCACTGTGACCTCCTTTCGAACCCCCTGCCAGTAGCGTTGATCATCTGCATCCATGGCCAGGCGGGCCATCTCTGCCTCCAGGTAGAACTGGAAAGGCAGAGTGAGCGTGCTGAGGGGCGTGTGGTTAAGGCTGAATGTGCCAGTGCCTCAGGCTTCCTTATGTCTCAGAGGCTCAACTTCACCTGGGGGCTTCCCCTCAGGTCGTCCCCCCTACCTTCTCACACACATACGCAGTCCTGCCAGCTGAGGCCACCTGGCCTGCGTCCCTCCTCACTCAGGTCATCCTGTCCCACCCCCTCCCAGTTCCTTCAGGCCTGCTTCCCCACCTCCAGTCTCCTCAGATGTCTACACCCCTCCCACTAGGCTGCCCCAGGTTCCCGTCCCTGCTCCCACTTTTTGTCTCCCCCAGGCTAACGTGTACCCTGTCCCCAAATGACCCTGGCCTTGTGGGACGTCCCTGACCCATCACTTGGCCATCAGGCCTGAGGGGCTCGTTGGAAAGGATACAAGACGGTCTCTGGGTTTCCTGGTTCTCCGGCCACTGCTGCTGCATCTCCACCTGGCCCTGAAGCATGTGCTGCCTGTGCGACACTGGGAGCATCTACGGCTGCTGATCCCGCTGTTTCCTCGACTCCCGGGCCGCCCAGGACACCAGGGCCATCTGGGCCATTAGGACTGTCAGGGCCACTCTCGTTGTCAAGGCCACCAGCGCCATTAGGGCCACAAGGGCTGCCAGGACTACCTTGGCCTTCCAGATCGCTGGCGAGACCCAGGTCTTCAGGGCCGCCGGGGCTACACCCTGCATCAGCCACACCGCCAGCATCTTCATCTGCAGCCTGCACGGCAGCGGCTCCGACTGCCCTGTTCTCCTCAGAGTCCATGTTGAATATGACCGCACTCTCAGCCCGCCGCTGAAAGACTGAGGCCCTCTCAGGATTTGGCCGTTTGACGCACAATGCAACTTGGGATATCGAAGGCGCCTGCGCAAATAACCCCTCTGGAGTGTGACTGATTCCTGCAACCTTGTCACAGAGACCCTGTAGATTCTATCGCCAATGACGACTCCTCCGTGAAGCTCCGCCTCTCAGAGGGGCATACATGCCCAGTGCGCATGTGCGAACAGACACGCGCTAGCTTGTTTTCTGCTGTCTTTTGTCTCTGTCTCTGGCCGGCCCTCTTGTAATCCCAGCTACAATGGGCCGTGTCTTCCCATAGTGGGTGAAGTGGAGTCAGGAGCACAGTAGGCATAGGACCTGTTCCCAGGCTGATGTCCCCTTCCCTGCCCGGGGAGTGTCGTGTCTCTCCCCTTCCTCTGCAGGGACAGGCAAAGGCCACTGCCTCCTGTCCGAGCATAGCCGACAGCTCTGGAAGTAGCTGGTCTGTGGACCCTGCTGGGAATGTGCCAGCCTCGCAGCCCTGGTCAGGTTCCACGGCCCTGGGTACACTGTCTTATTATGTATCTTTTTAGCCATTAGTCTCCCAAGCTTGATAGGCAGCTTCTGAAAATCTTGTACTTTTATACTTGTAGCTGTACATTAAATGTATAAGATCATTAGTTATAAGAATGTCCTGCCCCTTAATATGGTGATGGAAGGAGAACTGACTCTGGGTGATGAACACACAATGGGATTTATAGATGATGTAATACAAAATTGTACACCTGAAATCTATGTAACTTTACTAACAATTGTCACCCCAATAAATTTAATAAATAAATAAAAAAAAAATAAAAAAAATAAAAAAAAAAAGAATGTCCTTGCAAGCTTAGCGTTAAGTTCTCCTGAAGTTATTTCATTGAACGGATGAACATTACCTCTATGAATGTCCTTCGAAACTATGTTAGTGAATGGATAAATGAAAGATGTATTATAATGTAATGATTGAACATTTAAATTACGCCCATTTTCTCCATTACTGTGGCTAATGATTCAAAGGAATTTTTGTATTTAAGTCTTTCCGTGAACGCTTATTTCCTGAAGATAGATTCCAAGAGGTAGTGATGGTGACCTCAATGTTTACTTTCTATATCTTTTTCAATACTCTGGATCACACTTTCTCTTCAGAAAACATGCCTCCCACCAGATTTCTGGTTTCCCAACATCTTGCCCCGTTGGGTTGATTTCCTACTAGAATAAAAGCTTAGTTTGCGAGAGAAGAGAAAGGACTCCGGCCCACTAAATAGGAATTTTGTGGCTGATTGGACTTCTTTAAGATCAGTGAGGAAACGTGCTGGAACAGCTGGTTCAGACTTTGGGAAGGGCAGTAAGCTCTGTCTAACACACCGTTTATCCTGCAATCTTGCTAAACTCACTGCTTAGTTCTAGTCACTCTTTTGTAGATTCTGTTGGATTTTCTACACAGGCGATCACGATGTTCCCACGGAAACATATAATGCTTTCTTTTCCATTGGGATGCCTGCTCCTGACTGATTCGTCTCCACATGACGGGTTGGATTTGTCTTATTTTGGCATTCCTGACAATTTTTTTTTGTATTAAACACAGTGTGTATTTTCCCTTAGGGCCTGAGGATCATTTCTATTCCTAAATAATTTCCTGAACTTTTAAATGGGACGTCATTAACTTACTTGGAAATGGTTTGATCCTTCTGAGTCTTGCTTCTAAGATTTGCTCCGTGGGTCCAGAGCTGCTTTGGTGTAGGATGAGTTGTTTTCCACACTAGTGACACAGGATCCCTCTGATGGCATGCCTCTGTCGGTCGGTATTCTCCTGGGTGCTCGGGGGACCCTCAGCAGACCTCCAGGACCCTCTGCCTGCAGCCCTTGGTCTACAACATTGACGGGGCTTTAGGGCCCCGACTTCAGTCTGGGCCTTCCTCCCTCGCCGGGCAAACTCCAGAGTCAATCAACTGCCTTGGCCCCATGGAAGGACTGCGGAAGCTGCTGGTGGCTTTAACACCTCAGTCAGGTCACGGAACTCCTCTGTTTCCAACCCACCCTCAGCTCCGCTCTTACTCAGAGACACAGCCAAAGCCTTCACAGTGGCCTACGGAGCCTTATGCGATCTGGGTCTCGTCCTCTGCAGCCTCCTCCACTCCGGTTTCCAGTGTGCTCACTGATTCAGCCACCTTGATCTCGTCCCTTTTCTGAGACACATCAGGCCGACTCCTGCCTCAGGGCCTTTGCTCTGGCTGCTTCCTGTCTGGAAGTCTTTTTTCCCGGGGATCCACCTGGCTGACTCCCTGACCTCCTTCAGGTCCTTCTCAGAAGTTATCCCCTCCTGGAGGCTTTCCTGGCCACCGCATGAAAATGGCACCCCACCTCTCCCACCCCCTGCATTCCTTATTGCCCCGTGCAGTATCCCCCTGAGAACAAGGCATGCCTGGCATACAGGAGTCCAAGTCACACATGCTCTTTAATCAGACTGCGGTCTCTGTCAGCTGAGTGTCACCAAAGGCCATTCTCTTGGCCCAGAACCCTCCTGACCTGCCCCTGCTCTCCTCCTTCCCCCTGCATTCATGGGTGGGGAGGGGAGAAGAGGCTGGTATGTTAACCATGATGCACTTACAACCGGGACAGGAAGGAGATGCCAGACTTTAAGAAGGTGGGGGAATTGAATCTATTTGTGTGTGTGTGTGTGTATGTGGTGCCGGCATTGTTTGAACAGAGCAATGACATGATCTACCTTAGATCCTAGCAGGATCTGTCTTGCAGGTTGTGCATATCCTGAGGGAAGGCAGGTCAAAAGGCTGGTGATACGTTGGCAACATCCTCGAGGGAACATATAACAGATGCAGATGGCAAAGTGGAGATAGCTTAAGTACATAGGTGGTCAGGGGTACAAATAGCAAGGAGGGCAGAGGCTGTCACAACCCTGGGCACAAGGGTGGGAAGCTATGGGGATTGCTGCTGTTGGGGTGGGGGCTTGGGTCTGTCACCCTCTCCCCACCTGCAGGGCCCAAAGCAAGGCCCTCATGAAGGGGACCCAGCTGTGTCGGGGGCACATTGGTTCGGTGATCTCATCTGTGCCACCCAATCCCAGGCTCAGCCTGAGCCCCAGGCGAGAGTCTGCCCCCATCAATGGGAGGAGGGCCCAGGACTGAGAAGCCCCCTCCTCACCGGTCCCGTCACCCTTAGCTGTTGCTGGTCCTGAGGCTCATGATCTGTTCCAGCTTCTGGGCAACTTAGATGAAGTAGACAAAGTCTCTGAAAGACACAGACTACTGAAACGAAGACAGGAAGATAAACCAATATGTGAGCAGTTTGTATCAAGTAAGGAAAAGGCATTCATGACTGACAACCTCCGCTCAAACGAAACTCCAGGCCAGGTTCTACATTTATTGCTTCTATCAAACATTTAAGGATGTAGCAATTGTGCTGGTCTCACACATTGTTTTCCAAAAACAGAGGAACGGAAACAATACGACCATGAAACAAAAAAAACAGACAAGTATAACAGCATGAAGACGACTACAGACCAATATTACCTATGAGCTCCGATGTGAGAAAACAACAAACCAAATTCCATGATATGCTAAAAGACCTAAAAGACTGATGCACCACAATCAACTGTGGCTTATCCTAGTATAGCAAGGTTAAAGGACTAACACAGCCTAATTTCGGGACTTACTCTAAATGCACATAAATCAAGATGGTGTGGAACTGGTGCCAGGGTGGACACGTAGATGCATGGGACAGGATTCGAAGTCCACAAGCAGCCCCACACATACAGGGTCACTGGATTGTCAACCGAGATGTCAACATAATTCAATGGGGGAAGGATAACCTTTTGAACAAACGGATGACCCTCTCACCCTTTCTACAGTACCAGGTCCCCTCCTGCCTCAGGGTCTTTGCACTGGCTCTTACCTGTCTGGAAGTCTCTTAGCCTGGGTTTCCAGCTGGCTCACTTCCTGACTCCCTTCAGGCACTCAAACATCACTGTCTCAGAGATCCTCTCCTGGACCCACTATTTAGACTTGCATCCTGCCTCTCGACACCCTGTGTTACTCATTGCCCCTGCAATGTCACTAGTTCCTGGAACAGTGCCTGCCTAGCACACTCACAATCACATGCCCCTGCATCGGAGCACGATCTCTTACCCAGGTCTTGTCTAATACCATTCCCTTGGCCTAGAGCACTCCCTGCCTGCGCCAGTCTCTCCTTCTCTGTCCTTGAACAGATGGGGACTAAGTGTTAGGGAGTTTCACACTGAATGTGACACAACTGGGACGGTAAGGAGTTGTCAGATATGCAGGAGTTGGGAAGCAATGAAGCCTTGGCGTCTGTCCTGGGAAACCATGGCCATGAGAAGGAGCGGTCTTGTGTTCCTTGCATAGCCGATGGAGCTGGGCTTTCTGGATGGCCCTGGCCGAGGGGCCCTGGCCAACGTATGCCAAGGCTGAGCGTCCAGGTGTGTATCTCAGTAAGAAGGCCCTGCTGGCAGATGTGAGTAGCACAAGGGGTAGGAGCGAGGGAGGCTGGTGCAAAGCTTGCCAAGATCGGGGAGGAGCCCCGACAGGGTGTTGGGGAGGGGACACCTGGTGAAGTCGCTGGGACCCATGGGCTGGTCCTCCGTTGTGCCAGGTCTGGAGTCAAGCTGTGTGTGAGGCACCCAGACAGGATTAGTCAGACTCTGAGCAACCGACTCCTGTGACCAAGCTCATGGACCTCAACATGCCAAGCCCAGGTAACACGAGATGACATGTGGTGGGGTGGACTCGGCATTGGGGACTCAGCTGTGGGTGTCAGGATGGACACCCCCGGTTTGGGAGGGCTGGTTCCGGCAAACCTGTCCTTTTCTTTGATAGGTTCTTGTGTCTGTTTGAACCCATAGTGCAGGGCACACACTGTTCACCAGACCCTGGGCCTCAGGGTCCACCAGCTCAGCTGACTTTCACCCTCCAGGGACCGTGTCCTCCTCCCCCTCTTCAGTGGGAACAGGCCTGGTAGCAGCTGTATCTCCCTCCAGTGCTGATGCTCCCGCTGCCTTCTCTCCTTCGGAGGAGCTCCATTCTGATGGCCTCCCATACCTGTTTGTGCTTCTAAAGCTTTTCTACCCTAACACATAGGAGGCAGGGTGTCGGCAGTGGGTTGTAGAATAATCCACGCATATCTGTCTACAACTATTTGAACCAGTCCCCTATGTATAGGCCTTTATACTGTTTCTCATTTTTTCAGGATTATAACCAGTGCTGGAATGAATATCCCGGCACAGTTGTTTTTGTGTACTACTTTTTTTTTTTTTTTAAATTAAATTTATTGGGGTGACAATTGTTAGTAAAATTACATAGATTTCAGGTGTACAATTCTGTATTACATCATCTATAAATCCCATTGTGTGTTCACCACCCAGAGTCAGTTCTCCTTCCATCACCATATATTCGATCCCCCTTACCCTCATCTCCCACCCCCCACCCACCGCCCCCGTTACCCTCTGGCAACCACTAAACTATTGTCTGTGTCTATGAGTTTCTGTTTCTCATTTGTTTGTCTTGTTCTTTTGTTGTTTTTGGTTTATATACCACATATCAGTGAAATCACATGGTTCTCTGCTTTTTCTGTCTGACTTGTTTCGCTCAGCATTACTCTCTCAAGATCCATCCATGTTGTCACAAATGTTCCTATATCATCTTTTCTTACTGCCGAATAGTATT
This sequence comes from Rhinolophus sinicus, assembly GCF_057876585.1. Classification (NCBI taxonomy): domain Eukaryota; kingdom Metazoa; phylum Chordata; class Mammalia; order Chiroptera; family Rhinolophidae; genus Rhinolophus; species Rhinolophus sinicus. The sequence goes on from NC_142518.1 coordinate 111,391,249, forward strand.
CCATTGTGTATATATACCACAACTTCTTTATCCATTCATCTATCGAAGGACATTTTGGTTGTTTCCATGTCTTGGCCACCGTAAACAAAGCTGCAATGAACATTGGAGCACACGTGTCTTTATCTCTAAATGTTTTCAGATTTTTTGGGTAGATACCCAGAAGAGGAATTGCTGGGTCATATGGCAATTCTATTCGTAATTCTTTGAGAAACCTCCACACTGCCTTCCATAGCGGTTGCACCAGTCTGCATTCCCACCAACAGTGTATGAGGGTTCCTTTTTCTCCACAGCCTCTCCAACATTTGTTATTGTTTGTCTTGTTGATGATAGCCATTCTGACTGGGGTGAGGTGATATCTCATTGTGGTTTTGATTTGCATTTCTCTGATGATTAGTGATGTTGAGCATTTTTTCATATGTCTATTTGCCATTTGTATGTCCTCTTTGGAGAAATGTCTCTTCAAGTCCTCTGCCCATTTTTCAATTGGGTTGTTTGTCTTTTTGTTGTTGAGTTGCATGAGTTCCTTGTATATTCTGGATACTAGCCCCTTATCGGAGGCACTGTTTGCAAAAATCTTCTCCCATTCAGTTGGTGGCCTCTTTATTTTGTCAATGGTTTCTTTTGCTGTGCAGAAGCTTTTAAGTTTCATATAGTCCCATTTGTTTATTTTAGCTTTTACTTCCATTGCCTTTGGAGTCAAGTTCATAAAATGCTCTTTGAACCCAAGGTCCATAAGTTTAGTACCTATGTTTTCTTCTATGCAGTTTATTGTGTCAGGTCTTATGCTTAAGTCTTTGATCCATTTTGAATTAACTTTGGTACATGGTGACAAATAGCAGTCCAGTTTCATTCTTTTGCACATGGCTATCCAATTCTCCCAGCACCATTTATTGAAGAGGCTGTCTTTGCTCCATTGTATGTTTTTAGTTTCTTTGTCAAAAATTATCTGTCCATATTTATGTGGTTTTATTTCTGGGTTCTCAATTCTATTACATTGGTCTATGTGTCTGTTTTTCTGCCAATACCATGCTGTTTTGATTATTGTAGCCCTGTAGTACAAGCCAAAGTCAGGAAGTGTGATACCTCCATTATTGTTCTTTTTCCTTAAGATTGCTTTGGCTATTCGGGGTCTTTTGTGGTTCCAAACAAATCTGATGATTTTTTGTTCTATTTCTTTAAAATATGCCATTGGGATTTTGATGGGGATTGCATTGAATCTGTATATTGCTTTGGGTAATATGGCCATTTTAACTATGTTGATTCTTCCAATCCATGAGCACGGAATGTCTTTCCATTTCTTTGTGTCTTCTTCAATTTCTTTCAAAAATGTCTTATAGTTTTCAGCATATAGGTCTTTCACATCCTTGGTTAAGTTTATTCCTAGGTATTTTATTCTTTTTGCTGCAATTGCAAAAGGAATTGTTTTTTGTATTTCTTTTTCTGAGATTTCATTGTTAGTATATAGGAAGGCAATGGACTTTTGTGCGTTGATTTTGTAGCCGGCAACTTTACTGTTTTCGTTGATTGTTTCTAATAGTTTTTTGGTGGAGTCTTTAGGGTTTTCTATATATAGCATCATGTCATCTGCAAAGAGTGATAATTTAACTTCTTCATTCCCAATTTGGATGCCTTTTATTTCTTTCTCTTGCCTGATTGCTCTGGCAAGGACTTCCAACACTATGTTGAAAAGCAGAGGTGATAGGGGACATCCCTGTCGTGTTCCTGAACGTAGAGCAAAGGGCTTCAGTTTTTCTCCATTAATTATGAGATTAGCAGAGGGCTTGTCATATATGGCCTTTATTATGTTAAGGTATTTTCCTTCTATACCCATTTTATTAAGTGTTTTAATCATAAATGGATGTTGTATCTTGTCAAATGCTTTTTCCGCATCAATTGATATAATAATATGATTTTTGTCCTTTATTTTGTTTATGTGATGTATCACATTGATGGATTTGCGTATGTTGAACCATCCTTGTGCCCCGGGGATGAACCCCACTTGGTCGTGATGAATAATCTTTTTAATGCATTGTTGTATTCGATTTGCTAGAATTTTATTTAGGATTTTTGCATCGGTATTCATTAGAGATATTGGTCTGTAGTTTTCTTTTTTTGTGCTGTCCTTACCAGGTTTTGGTATCAGGGTAATGTTGGCCTCATAAAATGAGTTAGGGAGTACTGTCTCTTCTTCAATTTTTTGGAAGAGTTTGTGCAGGATTGGTATTAGATCCTCTTTGAAGGTTTGGTAGAATTCACTAGTGAAGCCATCTGGTCCCGGACTTTTGCTTTTGGGAAGGTTTTGGATGACTGATTCAATTTCGTTACTGGTGATCGGTCTGTTTAGATTTTCCAGTTCTTCATGGTTCAGCCTTGGAAGGCTATATGTTTCTAAGAACTTGTCCATTTCTTCTAGGTTGTTGAATTTGGTGGCATATAGTCCTTCATAGTATTCTTGGATGATCCTTTGTATTTCTGTGGTGTCCGTGATAACTTCCCCTTTTACGTTTCTGATTTTGTTAATCAGTGTCTTCTCTCTTTTTATCTTAGTAAGTCTAGCCAAGGGTTTGTCAATTTTGTTAATCTTTTCAAAGAACCAGCTCTTTGTCATATTAATTTTTTCTATTGTCTTTTTGTTCTCTATTTCATTTAGTTCTGCTCTAATTTTTGTTATTTCCTTTCTTCTGCTGACCTTGGGTTTTACTTGTTCTTCTTTTTCTAGTTCTTTAAGGTGTAACATGAGGTTATTTATTTGGGAGTTTTCTTGTTTCTTGAGATAGGCCTGTAATGAGATAAATTTCCCTCTTAAAACTGCTTTCGCTGCATCCCAAAAATTTTGGTAGGATGTATTTTCATTGTCATTTGTTTCAATGTATCTTTTTTTTTTTTTTTTATTAATCAGTTTCAGGTGCACAAGACAAAGCAAAACTTAGACATTTATCATTTATATCCCTCACACTGTGTGAACCCCCCTCCCCCCATCCACTATCCCTCTGTACGTTCCCAAAACCTCTCACCTTCCCCTTATCCCCACCCCCCTGCCCATCTAGCAACCCTCAGTTTTTCCTCCATGTTTCCAAAACTGTTTCTGATTAGTTCATTCACTTATTCTTTTCTTTAGATTCCACATATAAGTGAGATCATATGGTATTTGTCTTTCTCTTTCTGACTTATTTCACTTAACATAATGTTCTCTAGGTCCATCCATGTTGTTGCAAATGGTAAGATTTCTTTCTTCTTTATGGCTGCGTAATACTCCTCACCCCAGTCAGGATGGCTATCATCAATAAATCAACAAACAACAAGTGCTGGCGTGGATGCGGAGAAAAGGGAACGCTGGTGCACTGTTGGTGGGAATGCAGATTGGTGCAGCCACTATGGAAAACAGTTTGGAGATATCTCAAAAATCTGAAAATGGAACTACCTTATGATCCAGCAATCCCACTCCTAGGTATCTATCCGGAGAAATCCAAAACTCCAATTCAAAAATCTTTATGCACTCCTATGTTTATTGCAGCACTATATACAATAGCCAAGACCTGGAAACAACCGAAATGCCCATCAATGTATCTTTTGATCTCTCCTCTAATTTCTTCTTTGACCCAGTCCTTCTTTAAAAGTATGTTGTTTAGTCTCCATGTATTTGTGTTTTTTCCTGCTTTCTTTTTACAGTTGATATCCAATTTCAAAGCCTTGTGATCAGAGAATATGCATGGTATGATTTCAATCTTCTTAAATTTGTTGAGACTGATTTTATGTCCCAATATATGGTCTATCCTTGAGAATGTTCCATGTACACTAGAAAAGAATGTATAGTCTGATGTTTTAGGATGAAGTGCTCTATAAATGTCAATTATGTCCATTTCATCTAATGTGTCATTTAGGGCTACTATTTCGTTATTTATTTTCTGTTTGGATGATCTATCCATAGCTGTCAATGATGTATTTAAGTCCCCTAGTATAATTGTGTTTTGGTCAATTTCTCCCTTTAGTTCTGTTAGTAGTTGCTTGGTGTATTTCGGTGCTCCCTGATTGGGGGCATAAATATTGATGACTGTTATGTCTTCTTGTTGTACAGTCCCCTTCACCATTATGAAATGTCCATCTTTGTCTCTTGTTATCTTTTTCACCTTGAAGTCTGTTTCATCTGATATCATTATGGCTACACCTGATTTTCTCTGGGTACCATTTGCTTGGAGTGTCAATTTCCACCCTTTCACTTTGAGTCTATGCTTGTCCTTGTAGCTGAGATGTGTCTCTTGGAGACAGCATATGGTTGGGTTTAGTTTTTTTATCCAATCTGCTACTCTGTGCCTTTTTAATGGTGAGTTCAGTCCATTTACATTTAGAGTAATTATTGATATGTGAGGATTTCCTGTCATTCTATCCTTAGTTTTCTGGTAAGGTTGTGTCTCCATTGTTTCTTTGCCTTTTTGTTGTTGTCTATTATTTCTGTGTGGTGGTATTCTATGATGTTTCCCTCTGTTTCTTTTTTTATTTCAGTATGTATTTGAATTCTGGATTTATTTTGAGTGGTTACCCTTAAGTTTATGTAAAAGAAAGTTTGATATTTAGAGTATTCCATTTTCTTCAGCACGCTTACTTTCTCCATTCCCATATTCCGGTTCAGGCCTTTACTCTCCCCCTTTTTGAGTTTTGTTTGCCACAAATTGTCCCTGTTGATGGTGGTCGAATGGCCTCCTTTAGTATTTCTTGTAGTGCAGGTCGTGTATTAGAAAATTCCCTCAGCTTCTGTATGTCTGGAAAGGTCTTTATTCCTCCTTCATATCTAAAGGATATCTTTGCTGGATATATTATTCTTGGCTCATGGTTTCTCTCTTTCAATAGTTTGAATATTTGGTTCCACTCCCTCCTGGCTTGTAGAGTTTCTGCTGAAAAATCTGATGATAATCTAATGGGCTTTCCTTTGTAAGATACCGTCTTCTTTTCCCTGGCTGCCTTGAGGATTCTTTCTTTGTCGTTGATTTTAGACAGCTTCAATACAATGTGCCTTGGACAAGGTCTGTTGGGATTGAGGTAACTAGATGTTCTGTTTGCTTCTTGGATTCGAGGGTCCAGTTCTGTCCACAAATTTGGGAAGTTCTCATCGACAATTTGTTTGAATATATTCTCTGTTCCCTTCTCTCTTTCTTCTCCTTCTGGTATGCCCATTATTCTTATATTGCTCTTTCTGATGGAGTCAGAAAGTTCTTGTAGAGTTCTTTCATTTCTTTTAAGTCTCAAGTCTCTTTCTTCTTCAATTTGTGTCATTTCCAGGTTTCTATCTTCGATGTCACTGATTCTTTGCTCCATCTGGTCAACTCTACTACCTAAGCTGGTTATTTCATTCTTAATTTCTTCTATTGAGTTCTTAATCTCCAGAAATTCTATTTGGTTCTTTTTTAAGGTTTCAATCTCTTTCGTAAAATGTTCATGCTGTTCTTTGATTGAGTTTCTGAGTTCCTTTAACTGCCTATCTGTGTTTTCTTGTATCTCGTTGAGTTTTTTCAGAAGTGCAATCTTGAATTCTCTGTCATTTAAGTCACATATTTCTGTATCTTTAAGTGCCTTCTCTGGAGATTTTTCACTTTCTTTCTGAGCTATCTTGTTGCCTTGGTTATTCATGGCGATTACTGGTTTACTATTTCTCTTCCTAGACATCTACAGGAGTGACTTCTGCAACAGGTTGATAGAAAGCGGTCTTTCTTTTGTTTGCCAGTACTTGTTGGTAGAATGTTTTATTATTTCTCCAACTGCAACTTATTTTTCTTCTCCCACACAGTAGTGCTATGTTTTCTCTGCACTATTCCAACTTCTCACGCAATGGGGGGATTCCCTGGGAGACGGGCTTCTCCTCTGTTAATAGTTCGTCTAGGTCACAGGGCGCAGTGTCCCGGTGGGTATGCGGAGAGCTTTTGATGTTCGAAAGCTCTTCCAGCTGCTGATTCAGAGCCCGTATATTTCAGCAGTTCTGTTTACTCCTGCAGGGATCCGCCCAGATAGGTGGGGTCAGGGGCGGGGTGAGTTGTGAGAGGTGGCCCAGAGCAATGGCGGCGACCACCACCACAGCCGGTCCTGCTTCCACTGCTCTCTCCCCTTTGCTGGAACTAGTTGGGCTGTGAATTTGTGTTTGCGGTCCACAGATCTCAAAACAGCAAATTTTCTGTTGTTTTGATCTGACACTGCTACTGTTTCGCTTTTAGCACCGGGCAGGTGGGGGCGGGGCGAGCTCTGGGAGGGGAGGGAGGGGGCGGCTAGTCTCAGTGCCTAAGGCTCCGTTCTCTGCTCGGCAGTGCGGGCTTAAACCACTGTTTTCAGCCTTTTTCCCTCAGTCTTTTCTCCGAGGTCTCTGCCGTGAGCGTTGGGTTCAGCCGTGTTATATGCTGTCCCCTCAGCCCTGTGGAGCCCTGGCGGAGCCCTAGCAGTCCGATCTCCTGCAGCTGCGGTAGTTCCGGGAAGCAGCGAGCTCGGCGCACTGAGCTAGGTCTGCGTCCTGCGCCCGCGCGGCTCCGTCTCCGCGCGCTTCTCCCTTTCCTCCTCCCTCCACTCACGCGAATCTCCCACCTGTAGGTGATTTCAGTCGGTAGTGGGCCTCTTCGTGTTGCTTGTCTGCTGTGCAGGAAGTCCTTTGTGGAGTTTTTGTTGTTCGATTCTTTGTAAATTCCAGGGGAGCTTTACAGAGGCTCACCTCACTCCGCCATTTTTCCGGAAGTCTTGTGTACTACTTTTGTAGAAGGGGACTTGTTAGGTTGAAGGGTAAGCCTTTTGAAAATTATTTGACACATATCACCAAACTGCCCCCCAAAAAGTTTTCTCCAATTCGAACTCTAACCAATTGTGTATGAAAGTGACCGTTTTCCTACATCCCACCTCAAAGAGAGTAGGTTCGACCTTTTACATGTTTGTAAAACCAAATACAGAGAGTAACCAAAATCATATCTCAGTATTGTTCCACTTTCCTTTTGACTTCAAAGTAATTGAACAGTAATGTGTGTGACATTTGCCCAGGGGCATCTCGTCTTCTGAGAAACGTCCATTCATGTCCTTTCCCTGTTTTCTATTTGTGACAGTGATATTTTTCTTATTGTTTGGTAAGTGTTGTTTACATGTTTAGAATATCACACCTTTATCATAACTGGAAAATACTTTTCCTTGTCAATGCTTCTTTTTCACATGGTTCACGGTCCTTTTCTACACATACGTTTTAAAATGTAAATGTTTTCAACTCATCCATCTTTTCTTTTTACTGTTGCTTCTGGATTTTGTGTCCTATGAAAAGCTCTACCCACAACAAAATTAGAAAACTGTTCACTCACAAGATCCTTTAGTACGGTTAACCTACTGGGACTACATTTTGGTGATAAAGGACATTAGGATGTAACTTTGTTTTTTCTACACAGTTTTAGTTAAGTGTCCCAACACCTAATTATAAATCCCCATCTGGGATTTTCTTAATGTTTATATATTTCTGTAAATTTATTTTTCAGTTCCAGCTGACAGACAATATTATATGAGTTTCAGGTGTACAACATAGTGATTAGACATTTATGTAACTTATGAAATGATCACCTCGATAAATCTAGCACCCGTCTGACACCATACATAGTTATTACAATATTATTGACTGTGTTCCTTATGCTGTGCTTTACATCCCCATGACTAATTTTATAACTGGCAATTTGTAATTCTTTCTTTCCCGCTGTGTTTATTCTTGCATATTTGTTTTCCCTGCTGATTTAGGTTGGGTGATTCCATTATTTTAGGAAACAATGGGAATGATACAGTAGGCAAGGTAGGGAACGCGGTGAGGACAGAGAGACAGAGGAGAAAAGAGAGGGGAGAGAGAGAGAGAGAGGAATGCAGAGAGAGAGAGAGAGGAAAGGGGAGACAGAGAGAGAGACAGAGAGAGAGATGGGAAGGGAGAGAGACAGAGAGAGAGAGAGAGAGAGAGAGAGAGAGAGAGAGAGAGAGAGATCAGAGTGTGGGCGAGCTCTGATGTCTGATGTCTTCTTGTAAGGACACTAATCTTACAGGACCACGGCCCCATTCTCATGACCTCATTTAACCTTAATTGTGTCCTAAAAGGCCACATCTCTAAAGACAACTGCACTGGGGTTTAGGGCTTCAATATTTGAATTTGGGGTGTGGGAAGAACACAAAATTTCAGTGCAAAACACTAATGAACTAATACATATGGTCAGCCCAGTTACCTGGTAAATTTCAGATGAACTATATGTGACACCCGGCAGTGTCAAGTCCTCTTATTTGAGGACCAGTTATATATACCTTGAGAACATGTAATGAGTTCTATCTGCTTCCTATGCAAAAGGGTGAGATGTCTTTGTCCTTGGAATCTCTTAGCACGTTGCCTGTGATGTACGTCACATTCTGGTGCAATGGTTACTCAATGATAAACGCTGTTTTTCTTCAAACTTTGTGGAGTCGTTTTCTGGGTTGGCAGAAGATTTTGTTCTATTTTTTAAAATTTCTTGGCCACCAAAATACCTGAGAAAAGCCCTCCTCGTAGTTGAGGAGACACGGAGGGGGCAGGGAAGCAGTACCTCCATTGTACATCCATTTCAAGGAGGGTCACATGAGCTTTCAAGATGCCAAAGGACCAGGGACTACAGGAAAGCCAGTGGAGAGCCAAGGTTGCGTTTCTAATCAACCGTCTCTTCTCCTCCACTTTACTTACGTTTGTCCATTCCTGCATTTTCATTAGTCACGTGGATGTTCCCTGGAGCCATCAGAAGGAAAAGCACTATCCCAGGCTCCTCGTGTCTCCGGATGGCAGTGCTGAGGTTAGTGTGATATCGTGGCTAAGAGAGTGAGTGCTTGAATGATATAGACCTAGATTCAAATCCAGCCTCTGCCACTTCCTAGCTGAGTGACCTTGAGAAAATTACTTAGCTTGTCTGAGCCTCAACTCTTCACCTAAAAAAGGTATAATAATAGTAGCACGTAACTCACAGCGTTGTTGTGAGAGCTATATATCATGATGTAGGTAAAGTGTGTAGCATACACCTGCACACAGATGATTTTGTTCAGAATTATATTTTTCCAAGGCTACACTACACTGCCCCCTCTCCCCACAGAACTCTTAACAAGTTATCCCAGCACTTTCCTTTTCTGATCTGAAACAAAGCCAGTAAAGCACAAAATTCTTATTCTAGTGTTTCTGGATTCTTCTCTCTGCTCACGCAGGAGCCCGGCACAGATTCAGAGCAACGAACCACAAGCAGCAATTAGACAGAATTAAACAGAAGACCCCCTGTCAACCCAACACCAAAGCCAGTGAAATGGTCACCACAGTACCCATGGTTCTCCTTTTCTTTCCGTCCTACCCCACTGCCAAGACTCCTGCCTGTCCTTGTCTGGCACAAGGCCCCTCCTCAGCCCACACCCCTGTATAGATCCCCCCTTCCCATGCATCTTCCGTCCACTGCCTCCAAACTGATGTCCTGATGGGCTCATTCTCTTTCCCTACCAGTCAAGGAAGACAGTGGAGAACATCAAAGTAGCTCTTCCACCGAGTTCAACGAAACCAAAGAAAACAGAAAGCCTACAAGCATCACTCTGTTACCGCAGGGGGTATATAAAGACGAATCCCAATAAGGCAGCCCAAAACCAGAGAGCACAGACAACGTGGCTTCTGCCAGCAATGGCCTATGCGTAGTAGAGCCCAGAGAGCTGCAACCACCCTCTGTGTCTCCTGGGCAGGCTGCGCAGAATCAGCCAGTCCAGAGAGACTGGATCTCACCCCGAAAGGTACACTGATGGTGACAATAAAATCAACCAGTTTTGAAAGCGATATGTGTACATGGGTCCTTGAGGGTTGTCTGATGGTAGGGAGGGAGGAAGAAAGGGAGGAGGCAGGTGTGAGTAGAGAGGGAGGTGGAGTCCAGCAGAGCTGGGGATCAGACTGGCAGGTCGGCAGTTCCACAGACATTGGGTCCAAGGCCTGGCTCATGACTGAGCACTGACGACAGATTTCCCTCCTTGACAATTTAACCCACAGGTAGAGACAAATAAAACTTGGTGTTTTTGTGGAAGGCGGGAAAGAGAAAAGAGGGGTGACATCGGGGTTCAGATGACCAGAACCCAGATGGGAAGTGAGGAGAATGCCAACCTCACCTCCCCACCCTGAAGGACGTGAGCAGCATCTTTCTCCAGTGGGCCAGTGATGTCCTCAGGAGATGGCTGGGTTTCAGTCAAAGCCAGAGGTACATGAAGGCTGAGAAAAGACGCTGAGCTGTGGGGGAGCCTGTTGGTGATGCAAAGGCATGGTTGAGACTAAGTGAACTTAGTCTGTTTCATTCCAAGGTGCAGAAAGGAAAAGGGAGAGAAAGACCAATGTCATGAAGTCCTTTCGGTCACAGACGGTGGGAACATTTAGCAAGGCTTGTGGTAGAAGAAATTCAAGCCTCAGATGAGGTATTCTTAATGGCTCCTTCCAGCCCCAGTATTTTATAATTCTAAGTCAAGTCCTTAAGCGTCAACTTGACTTCTGTCTTGAAGAATGAGTGAAATGATTGTCATCCAGGGTTAGACATATTTGACTCACGGCGAGAAGGGAGGCCTGAGCAGACCTGGTCAGAAGTCTGACATGTGCCCACGGAGCGATCCAGTGTGATCACCGTGCCCCAGGGTCTGTCCTCAGTTGGGCCGGTTCAGAAGTCCAGCTGTAGCTCCACAGCTGTAGCAGTCCAGACAACTTTCATCAGATTGAACAACGGACTCATGCAACCGAGCTCATGGGCACTGATGTTTAAAGCCCAGGTAGCAAATATCAATAGACATGAGAACAGTAATTTTGTCAGGTAGACCTGCTGCTCAGCTGACTATGGTAGAACTGTTACAGGGGCCTCAGGGAGGCCCTTGGAGTGACTTCGTAGCCTCTCTTCAGTTACCTTCTAACCTAGAAACTAAATCACCTCTTGCCTGAAACATTGAATTCACCTGGGAAATGGGCCCCACTCTACCTGCCAAACTTTCCTATCATCTGAGGTCTCATTCCTTGAGGGCCCCAGAGGTTCCTCCTTTGTTTGGCTCTCTCTTGCATCAGCCTTCCCCAAAGTGTTTCTCCCATGTATTATGCTGCTGCTGTCTTCCCGAGAGTCATGACAAGGGTCCTTGAGGGAAAGAAGAAGGGGAGGCGGTCTCCTGAGATGGGGTAGACAGATGAAGTAGATTCCCTTTTTTTTCCTTGAAAGCCCCTATTTAAGCTCCATGTTCCAGGGTTCAGTGGCTGCCTGCACCCCTGAAACCCAAAAGTGTCACTGGTTGGATAGGATCACCTTGGCTGGAGGAAAGCAGTGCTCTGATTGGTCAGGCCTGAGACACACGCTCACCCGTGGAATCAGAGGTGCAGTCAACCCCATCAGAAGCATAAATGCTGAGGGGAGGGGAAAAGCACATGTCACGGAGGAAATAAGGATACTGGTACCAGGGGAAGGGCAATGGATGCTGGGTGACAAAAGCAACAGATGTCTGCCACTGTGGTGCCGACATTTCATTGAAATTAATATCCAGTTCCATTCTTGAAAAGAATAAGTTCGGAAAATGTATTCCTTAATCTAATAGAGACAAACTATTTCCACATAATTTGCTATAATCCCAGAACAAAGCTCAAGAATATGTTTGGGAACACATGTATCACCCAAGGTGAAATTACACATTGTCCGGCATCCAATCTAAAATTACCAGGTATGCAGAGAAGCAGGAAAATTCAATCCCAGTATGAAGAGAGAAATCAATCACAAATAGGCCTCCAACTGGAAAGGAAAAAGTACAACGGCCATCTGTGCAGACAACCTGATCATGTACGTACAAATCTGACGTCATCCTCCATAGAGCTACTAAAAGCATAAGTGAGTTTGCCAAGGAAAGAAGTTATGTTAGAGGGAGTTAACCCCTCCCCACAAATGCTGAACCAGTAGCCTCAACACTTTTCTTCATTGATCCGTAAGCCACAAAGTTCCAATTCTAGTGTTTCTGTGTTGTTTTATCTTCGCAGGCAAACTAAGCCTTTTATTCTGGCAGAAATCAGACCTACTGGTATAAGGAGGTGGGCAAACTAGAATTCTGGTGGGAGGGCACACTTTCTGAATAGCTATTGTGTACTGTAGACTTACAGCCTTAAAAAAAAAATAAACAGAAATGGAAATTTCTAACTCAGTAATTCCACATTTTGGAATCTCTCTTGAGGAAATAACCATTCAGGCAAAATCAGATAGGAGAATTCCATTGATTTATGACTTATAATAGGGAAAAATGGTCAACAATTACATTATAGTACTTCTATATATCCAATTACATGTATTTACATAAATTGTTAGAAACAGGAAGAGCTCACATGTTAAACAAAAATAACAGTAAAATTCAATCTGAAACTGTAAAAAGCATAACTTATGTATTACTGTTATGCATTTAATATATAAATGCAACTATAAAACGAAAAAAAGTATTCCAATATTCAGATAGCTGTTAATGCTGGATGACAGCACATAGTCAATTTTCTTCCTTTTCCTAAATTGTCCAAATTGCCTGTACTACTAGAATAGCTGAAATCAGACCGCCCATCCAAACCAGATGTGAAGGCAAGAAAATGAGGAGGCGCAGCCACTGGCGATAAACTCAGGTTCACAATAACAGTTCAGTTTTATTTTCTGCTGTAACAAACAATTAGGACCCCTCTCTTCCAGCAAAGGGGAAACAGTAGAGTTGAGAATGCCCGAGGCCTCTACAAGCAAACAATTTGGACCCCAGCATAAAGTAACAAGTATAGTAGGAATCCGTGTCCTAGGGAAGGATGTGCTGCCTAGGAAGGGACTTTAGGTTATGCCTAGGCCCCTTGACTCAGCTTAGACATAGAGCAAATGGGGGCACAAAACGATCCATGATCCAAACCAACAGTGAAATCTCGTCGAGACAGGAATTGATAGAAAATTCAAGTTGGGCACGGTCTTCAGCAGTCAGTTGGCTACATGTGGGAAAAAGAAAATCGAGTTATATATGATAGATAACTCAGCACCTATCTCTCTCTGCCCCCTCAGGTGGTGACAGGCCCAGTGCACTACATGTACCTCCTTAGACCTGACCTTTGGGTGCCTCCAATTCACTATTACAATGACCCTCGGTCCAAGACAAGAATAAGCTAAAGGAGTCCATCACCACCAAACCAGTGTTACAAGAAATGTTAAAGGAACTTCTTAGAGAAGATAGGAGAGAAGAAACAAACAAACAAACAAAAGAAGATAAAAAATATGAATAATAATATTGCAATAGCCATGTACCTATCAATAATTACTTTAAATGTAAATGGATTAAATGTGCCAATCAAAAGACATAGGGTAGCTCAATGGATAAGAAAAGAAGTCCCATATATATGCTCCTACAAGAAATCCACTTGAGATCGAAGGACGCACACAGATTGAAAGCAAAGGGATGGAAAAACTTATTTCATGCAAATAGAATTGAAAAAAAATCTGGGTGAGCAATACTTATATCAGACAAAGTAGATTTTAAAACAAAGGCAATAATATAGACAAAGTAACACTTCATAATCATAAAGGGATGAATCCAACACGATGATAGAACCCTTGGAAACATTTATGCACCTAACATACGAGCACCTAAATATATGAAAATTATATTGAGGTACATAAAGGGTGAGATAGACAGTAATACACTCATCATAGGGGACTTTAAAATCCCACAGACGTTTGACAAGATAGACCACAGGTTAGGCCACAAGACAATCTCAATAAATTTAAGAAGACTGAAATCAGATCAACCATCTTCTCTGGCCACAGTGGTATGAAACTAGAAATAAATTACAAGAAAAACACTGAAAACCATACAAACACATGGAGGCTACATAACATGCTACTAAAAAATGAATGGGTTGATAGTGATATCAAGGAAGAAATCAAAAGATACCTTCAGACAAATGAAAATGACAACAAATCTATGTAACACAGTGAAAGGAGTTCTAAGAGAGAAGTTCATAGCAATAGAGTCCCACCTCACGAAACAAGAGAAGTCTCAAATATACAATCTACCCTTACAACTAAAGGAACTAGGAAAAGAACAACAAAGAAAGCCCAAAATAAGTAGAAGGAAGGAAGTAATAAAGATCAGAGCAGAAATGACAGATTCTAAAAAAATCCATACAAGAGATCAATGAAACCAAGAGCTGAATCTTTGAAAAAAATATATGTGCATATATATATATATATATATATATATATATATATATATATATATAAATTGATAAATCTTTAGCCAGACTCATTCACGAAAAAATGAGACAGGACTCAAATGAATAAAATCAGAAATGAAAGAGGAAAAGTGACAACTGACAGCGCAAAAATACAAAGAATCATAAGAAAATGCTACCAACAGTTATATGCCAACACGTTGGACAATGTGGAAGAAATGGATAATTTCCTACAAACACACAATCTGCCAAGACTGAATCAAGAAGAAACAGAAAATGTGAACGGATCCATTACTACTGACGAAATTGAATCCATAATAAAAAAAACTCCCAACAACAGAAAAACCCAGATACAAGAGAACGTGATAAATTTTAATATTTATGTAATTATGAAAATAGAGACATGTAGTCTGTGCCATCAGATGTCAGGATAGTGGCTGCCTGGGGTGTTCAAGGCAGAAATGACCTGACGTGGGTCCTGGTTACCTGGGTCTTTCCAACTTGTGACAATTCATCAAGCTCTATAATTATGCAGCTGCACATGTCTCCATGTGTAGGTTAAGTTGTTTTATTTTGGTTCCTTTTTTTATTGAAGTACAATTTATTTACAATAAAATGCATGGTTCATCTGAGAAACAACTCCCAACAGATAAATGAATTCAGTAAAGTAACAGGACACAATATTAATATTTAGGAACTGGTTGCATTTCTATGCACCAATAATGAACTATAAGAATAGAAATTAAGAAAACAATACTATTTACAATTGCATAAAAAAATACCAAGGAGTTACTTTAACCAAGGAGGTAAAAGACCTGTACTCAGAAAGTTATAAGACATTGATGAAAGAAATTGACGAAGATACAAATAAATGGAAGCATATACCGTTCTCACGCTTAGCAAGAATTAACATTGCTAAAATGTCCATACTATGCAAAGCAATCTATGGCTTCAACGCAATCCCTATCAAAACACCAATGACATTTTTCACAGAACTAAAAGAAATAATTCCAAAATTTTTGTGGAGCCACAAAACATCACGAATACTCAGAGCAATCATGAGAAAGAAGAATAAAGGTGGAGGTATCACACTCCTTGATATCAAACTATACTACGAGCCTATGGTAACCAAATCATCATGGTTCTGGCATACACATAGATCAATGGAACAGAACAGAGAGCCCAGAAATAAAGCAACACCTATATGGTCATTTAGTCTATGGCAGAGGAGGCAAGGGAAAACCATGGGTTAAAGGCAGTCTCTTTAATAAATGGTGTCGGGAAAATTGGACAGATACATGCAAAAACAATGAAACTAGACCTCTTCTTACATCATATCCAAGAAAAAAACTAAAAATGGATTAAAGACCTAAATGTAATACCCGAAAAAATAAAATCCTGGAAGAAAACATAGGCAGTAAACTCTCTGATATTGTTCTTAGTAATATTTTTTCTGATACATCTCCTCGGACAATGGAAACGAGAAAAAACATAAACAAATAGGACTGCATCAATCTAAAAAGTTTTTAAACAGTGAAGGAAACCATCAACAAAATGAAAAGGCAGCCTACTGAATTGGAGAAGGTGTTTTCCAATGATATATCTGACGAGATAACATCTAAAAGGTAAGAAGAACTCATATGATCCTACTCCAAAAAAAACAAACAGTCCAATTAAAAATGGGGAGAGGACATGAATAGAGATTTCTCCAAAAAGGACACACATATGGCCAATAGACAAAAAAAAAAAAAAAAAAAAAAAAAGCGGGGGGTGGGGGGTGGGAGATGAGGGTAAGGGGGATCGAATATATGGTGATGGAAGGAGAACTGATTCTGGGTGATGAACACACAATGGGATTTATAGACGATGTAATACAGAATTGTACACCTGAAATCTATGTAATTTTACTAACAATTGTCACCCCAATAAATTTAATTAAAAAAAAAAAAAAGATGCTCAACATCCAGAATCATCAAACAAATGCAAATTAAAACCACAATGAGATACCATCTCACACCTGTCAAAATGGCTACCATCAATACATCAACAAGCAAGTGTTCCTGAGGATGTGGAGAAAAGGGAACCCTTGTGCATTGTTGCTAGGATTGCAAATTGGTGCAGCCAGCATGGAAAAAAGTTTGAAGACTCCTGAAAAATTGAAAATGGAACTAAGGAGACCCAGCAATTCCACTTCTGGGTATTTATCTGAAGACACACAAAACACTAATTGAAAAGATATATGCACCACTATGTTCACTGCAGTGCTATACACAATAATCAAGATATAGAAGCAACAGAAATGCCCATCAATAGACAATTGCGTAAAGAAGAGGTGATATATGTATACAACGACATATTACTCGGCCATAAAAAATGAAATCCAACCATTTGGGTTAACATGGATGGACCTAGAGGGTATTATGCTGTGTGAAATACGTCAAATCAGAAGATAAATATCATATGATCTTCTTTATATGTGTGATATAAAGAACAAAGAAATGAACAAATAAAATAGATACTGACTCATAGATACAGAGAGCAAACTGATGGTTGCCAGATGGGAGGGGGCTTGGGGAAAGGGTGAAAAAGGTAAAGGAATTAAGAAGTAGAAGTTGGTAGTTACAAAACAGTCAGGGGGATGTCAAGTAAAGTGTAGGAAATATAGTCAATAATATTATAATAATTCTATATGGTACCATGTGGGTACTAGACTTATCAAGGAAATCACATCGCAATTGTGTGAATATCTGACCACTATGCTGTACACCTGAAACTAATATAACTGAGAAACAGAAACTCATAGACACAGATAATAGTTTAGTGGTTGCCAGAGGGTAAGGGGGGTGGGGGGTGGGAGATGAGGGTAAGGGGGATCGAATATATGGTGATGGAAGGAGAACTCACTCTGGGTGATGAACACACAATGGGATTTATAGATGATGTAATACAGAATTGTGCACCTGAAATCTATGTAATTTTACTAACAATTGTCACCCCAATAAATTTAATAAAATAAAATTAAAAAAAATAATATTGAATGCTAACTGTAAGAACAAATTAAAAATAAATAAAATAAAACACGCCACATAAAAGAATAAGCCTTGCAAGATTGACCTGAGCCATGTGCCACCATCCCCAACCTTGGTCCTTTTTAGAACTTACACCTCTAGGAGATTGCCAAAAATCCTGAACTCCAGCTGAACCGCCCCTTGCTGTTGTTCGCCATGTGAAGCCAGGGACTGGCGGGCAGTCTCTGCCTCCACGGATGACGTGAAAGGCACCCTGAGGAAGCTGGTGGACATTCGGTTAAGGCACATCCGATAGCGACTTTGCCTGCTTCGGCCTGAGCCACTCTCACCCGACTCAATCCCCTCACATCTGCTCCCCTCCTTCCTGCTCCCTCAGGCCATCTGCCCCCACCATCGCTCCTGGCCACCACTGGCCCATCCCCCCAGCCACTGCTGGTGTCTCCCGCCTTTAATCTGAACCCCCAGGCTGAGGCCCTCTTCCCCTCTTCCCCGGCCCACTGCCTGCCCTGGGTCCGACCCCCTGGCCACCCGGCCACTCCTCAAATAGGATACTATCGTAGCAGTAGGCGTCCCGGCCCTCTGGCTGCGGGCCCAGCCTCCCCGCTCTGCTCCGATGGGGCCTGTTCCCTGGTGACTATCACAGTGTTTCTGCTCCATATTGGAGACTGGAGTGCCTGCGCGACCCGTGAAGCTCCACAGTCCACGGCACCAGCCTCTCCGTAGTCACATCTACAGGGGCCCTCGTGGCCTGCAGGGCCATCTGGGCCACCAGAGTCACTGGAACTGCTCTGGTCTTCATCACTGCTGGCCGCACTGCCTGGACTTTCGTCTGCGGCCTGCATGGTACCTCAGCCTCTACCTCGAAAATGCGGGCCCACGCTCAACCCGCTGAGGTTCTGGGCCTCCCTCAGGAAGCTCCGCCCATATATGGTGACGTCACTCGGTGCGCCTGCGCACACATGTCTTGCCGCCACTCCACAGAGACAGCTCTTGTGAGGCTGCTGGGCACATGACTGTTTCCTGGGTCCCCTCATTGGGGCCTTGCTTTAGGCACCCAGGCAGGGAGGGGTTGACAGGACCCCTCCACCCCAACAGCAGCTATACCTATAGCCTCCCGCCCTTGTGCCCAGGGTTGTGACAGCCCCGGCCCTCCTTGCTCTTTGTACCCCTGACCACCTGTGTACTTAACTTATCTCCACTTCGCCATCTGCATCTCTAATATGTGTCCCGCTGGATGTTGCCGACCTATCACTAGAGTCTGCCTTGGCCTCCCTCAGGCTATGCACAACCTGAAAGAGAGAACCTGCTGGATGGAAGGCAGATCATGTCATCGCTGTGTTCAAACTACCCACCCTCCACCCAGAGTGGCTCCCATTCCCCTACCTTCTTCAAGTCTGGCACCTGCTTCCTCTCCCGGTTGTATGTCCATTATTGTTAACATACGGGTCTCTTCTCCCCTCCCCTCCCATGAATGCAGGGCAAAGGAGGGGAGCAGGGGAAGGTCGTGAGGGTTCTGGGCCAAGAGAATGGCCTTTGGTGACACTCAGCTGAGAGAGACCACAGTCTCATTAAAGAGCACTTGTGTCTTTGCCTCTTGTGTGCCAGGCATGCCTTGTTCTCAGGCTGGGGATACTGCAGGGCATAATAAGGAATGCAGAGGGTGTGAGAATTGGGATGTCATTTTAGTGCGGTGGCTAGAATAGACTCACGAAGCAGGTGACATCTGAGAAGGACCTGAGGGAGAACAAGGAGTAAACCAGATGGATACCTGTGAAAAGAGAATTCAAGGCAGGAAACAGCAGGTGCAAAGGCCCTGAGGCAGTAGTGGTCCTGATGGGTCTCAGAAAGGGGACGAGGCCAAAGTAGCTGCATCAGAGTGAGCAAGGAAGGGAAGGGAGGGGAGGAGGCTGCAGAGGAACCAGCTCTGATCGCATAGGGCTCTGTAGGCGACTGTGAAGGCTTTGGCTGTGTCTCTGAGTGAGATGGGAGCCCAGGGCAGGTTGGAAACAGAGGAGTCCCATGACGTGACTGAGGTATGAAAGCCACCAGCAGCTTCCGCAGTCCTTCCATGGGGACAAGGCAGTGGACTGACTCTGGAGTTTGCCCGGTGAAGGAGGAAGGCCCAGACTGAAGTTGGGGCCCTAAAGCCCAGTCAGTGTTGTAGACCAAGGGCTGCAGGCAGAGGGTCCTGGAGTTCTGCTGAGGGTCCCCCAGCACCCAGGAGAATACCGACCGACAGAGGCATGCCATCAGAGGGATCCTGTGTCACTAGTGTGCACAACTCATCCTACACCAAAAGCTGCTCTGGGCCCACTGAGCAAATCTTAAAAGCAAGACTCAGAAGGATCAAAGTGTTTCTAAGTTAACATCCCATTTAAAAATTTCAGGGAATTGTTTAGGAATAGAAAAAATACTCAGCCTCCAAGGGAAAATATACACTGTGTTTAATACAAAAAAAAAAAAATCAGGAATGCCACGAATCAGAAAATTCCAACCCATTATGAGGAGATAAATCATTCAAAAGAATCTATCCCAATTGAGAAGGAAGTAGTAAAACTTTCTGTGCAGACAACATGATCATCTGTGAAGAAAATCCAACAGCTTCTACAACAGAGTGACTAGAACTAAGTAGTGAGTTTAGCAAGATTGCACAATAAACAGTGGGTTATATGAAACTAACCATCCCTACCCAAATCTGAACCAACCAGCTGTCCCAGCACGTTTCCCCACTGACCTGAAACAAGTCCAGTCAGCCACAGACTTCCTATTTTAGTGGGCCTGTGTTTTTAGTCCTCTCTTGCAAACTAAGCTTTTCTTAGCGTAGGAAACAAACCCAACAGGGACAACATGTTGGGAAACCAGAAATCTGGTGGGAGGCATGTTTTCTGAAGAGCAAGTGTGATCCAGAGCATTGAAAAAGAAATAGAAAGTAAACATTGAGGTCACTATCTCTACCTTTTGGAATCTATCTTCAGGAAATAACCGTTCATGGAAAGACTTAAATACAAGAATTCCACTGAATCATTAGCCACAGTAATGGAAAAATGGGCATAATTTAAATGTTCAATCATTACATTATAATGCATCTTTCATTTATCCATTCACTAACATAGTTTCGAAGGACTTTCATAGAGGTAATGTTCATACGTTCAATGAAATAACTTCAGGAGAACTTAATGCTAAGCTTGCAAGGGCATTCTTATAACTAATGATCTTATACATTAATGTACAACCACAAGTATAAAGGTACAAAGATATTCCAAAATGTTGACAGTACTGACTGCTGAATGTCAGGACACAATTGATTTTAATTTTCTTGCATTTCCTAGTTGTCTTCAATTACTTTGTACGACTATCTGAATCCCAGAACGTCCCCACCCCTCAAAGGCAAGAAATTGTGCAGGCACAGTAGCTGAAGAGAAAGTCGGCCCTCAACTAGGACAGGACCCTGTGTCTGCTGGCCTGCTGGGTGCTGGTCTACTTCTTTGTCTGGAAGAGGGTCAACTCAACAGGAAGGATACAGCTGGAGACACAGAGGGCTGGGGGTGATGGCAGCAAGGGGGAGAAACCTTGTCTGGGTGATGGGGAGGTCTCTGCCAGGAAACACTGTTGCAATGGGGTGGAGGGGTGAATGGACCAGGGTCTATGCCCGAGGAGGGGGCGGGTACTTCAATCCAGGCCGCTTGATCCCCACCCCATGGCTGCACAGTTCTCTCAGCCTCCAAATCCAGGCCCAGCAGCCTTCCCTCCTGAGGGGGAGAGACCCAGGCAGCAGCTGCCCCTTCCCTGTGTCGGGGGTCCTCGATCCAGCCCTTCATGCCAGATCCTCCTTATTTTCACTCACCACCTGAGTTTGTTTGGACTGTCTGGGTGGACGTGTTCTATGACTATCTCTGTCCCCTGTCTGGCTCAGGAGGGAATCTAGACACAACCTTTCTTCTGAAGCTGACTGTCAGGTTCGGGAGACTAATGTCTGAAAAGATAAACAATAAGACAGTGTGCCCAGGGCTGTGAGACCTGGCCAGGTCCCTGGAAGGCTGGCACATTCCCAGCAGGATCCACAGACCGGCCAATCCTGAGCTGGCGGCCCCTGTTGGATAGGACGCAGTGGCCTTTGCCTGTCCCTGCAGAGGAAGGGGAGAGACACGACACTCCCTGGGCAGGGAAGGGGACATCAGCCTGGGAACAGGTCCTATGCCTACTGTGCTCCTGACTCCACTTCACCCTCTGTGGGAAGACACGGTCCATTGTAGCTGGGATTACAAGAGGGCCAGCCAGAGACAGACACAAAAGACAGCAGAAAACAAGCTAGCACGTGTCTGTTCGCACATGCGCACTAGGGATGTATGGCGTTCCGTGAGGTGGAGCTTCGTGGAGGAGTCGTCATTGGCGATAGAATCTACAGGGTCTCTGTATCAAGTTGGCAGGAATCAGTCACACTCCAAAGGGGTAATTTGCGCAGGCGCCTTGGAAATCCCAAGTTGCATCGCGCGTCAAACGGCGAAAATCCTGAGAGGGCCTCAGTCCCGCAGCGGTGGGCTGAGAGCTCAATCAGATTCAAGATGGACTTTGAGGGGAATGGGGCAATCGCAGCTGCCAAGCAAGCCGAAGACGAAGGTTCCGGTGGTGTGGCTGATGCAGGAGGTGGCCCCAGCGGCCCTGAAGACCTGGGTCTCCCCAGCGATCTGGAAGGCCAAGGTGGTCCTGGCAGCCCTTGTGGCTCTGGTGGCCCCGACAACCAGTGTGGCCCTTGCAGTCCTAATGGCCAGGGTGACCCTGGTCCCAACAGCCAAGGTGGCCCTGGTGTCCTGGGTGGCCCGGGAGTCGAGGAAACAGCGGGATCAGCAGCCGTAGATGCTCCCAGTGTCGCACAGGCAGCACATGCTTCAGGGCCAGGTGGAGATGCAGCAGCAGTGGCCGGAGAACCAGGAAACCCAGAGACCGTCTTGTATCCTTTCCAACGAGCCCCTCAGGCCTGATGGCCAAGTGATGGGTCAGGGACGTCCCACAAGGCCAGGGTCATTTGGGGACAGGGTGCACGTTAGCCTGGGGGAGACAAAAAGTGGGAGCAGGGACGGGAACCTGGGGCAGCCTAGTGGGAGGGATGTAGACATCTGAGGAGACTGGAGGTGGGGAAGCAGGCCTGAAGGACCTGGGAGGGGGTGGGACAGGATGACCTGAGTGAGGAGGGATGCAGGCCAGGTGGCCTCAACTGGCAGGACTGCGTATGTGTGTGAGAAGGTGGGGGTGGATGATCCCCCACCTGAGGGGAAGCCCCAGGTGAAGTTGAGCCTCTGAGACATAAGGAAGCCTGAGGCACTGGCACATTCAGCAGCGGATGGTACCTTAACCACGTGTCCCTCAGCACGCTCACTCTGCCTTTCCAGTCCTACCTGGAGGCAGAGTTGGCCCGCCTGGCTATGGACACAGATGCCCAACGCCACTGGCAGGGGGTTCGAAAGGAGGTCATAGTGACTGACAACATCCTGGCTGTGTGAGTTCTAGAATGAGCCGAGATGGGGGTGGCGGCAAGTGCCCAGGGCCTAAGTTGCAATCTCAGCCCCAGAGGGGCTCCGTAAGAGATACAAGGAGACACTCAAGCGTTAGGTCTCAGGAGGGGGTGTGGTGTGCTGGTTGCAAGACAGAGTTCACCTTTAACTTGATCTTTGTGCCTCGTTTAGCAGATGGATTGCTGAAGACCCTGATCTCCTCCAAGTTTCCATCAACTCCTTCTTGGAACAGCTCTCTGTGGTGGTCCGGAATATTCAGCGCATTCGGCCCCTGCTTCCACCAAGCATTAGCCGCAAAAAGGGGGCTGGGACCTAACCCTGTGACCACCACCAGGCAGTACACAGGGAATAGATTCCTGGAGTAGTGCCCCTGTCACTGGGGCCTCATGGTTTGCCTGTATTTGCGTTTGGCTCTCTGGGCCCACGTGTTCTGTGTCCCAGTTGCTTGAAAAATGGGATGTTAAATGTTTGTTACTGCAGAAATCAACACTGACCTTGTGTTCCGTGTCCGACTTTCTCTTCAGCTACTGTGCCTGCACAATTTCTTGCCTTTGAGGGGTGGGGACGTTCTGGGATTCAGATAGTCGTACAAAGTAATTGAAGACAACTAGGAAATGCAAGAAAATTAAAATCAATTGTGTCCTGACATTCAGCAGTCAGTACTGTCAACATTTTGGAATATCTTTGTACCTTTATACTTGTGGTTGTACATTAAATGTATAAGATCATTAGTTATAAGAATGTCCTCGCAAGCTTAGCATAACGTTCTCCTGAAGTTATTTCATTGAACGTATGAACATTACCTCTATGAATGTCCTTCAAAACTATGTTAGTGAATGGATAAATAAAAGATGCATTATAATGTAATGATTGAACATTTAAATTATGCCCATTTTTTCCATTACTGTGGCTAATGATTCAGTGGAATTCTTGTATTTAAGTCTTTCCATGAACGGTTATTTCCTGAAGATAGATTCCAAAAGGTAGAGATAGTGACCTCAATGTTTACTTTCTATTTCTTTTTCAATGCTCTGGATCACACTTGCTCTTCAGAAAACATGCCTCCCACCAGATTTCTGGTTTCCCAACATGTTGTCCCTGTTGGGTTTGTTTCCTATGCTAAGATAAGCTTAGTTTGCAAGAGAGGACTAAATCCCAGACCCACTAAAATAGGAAGTCTGTGGCTGACTGGACTTGTTTCAGGTCAGTGGGGAAACGTGCTGGGACAGCTCGTTCAGAATTTGGGAAGGGCAGTAAGCTCTGTCTAACACACTGTTTATCCTGCAATCTTGCAAAACTCACAACTTAGTTCTAGTCATTCTTTTGTAGAATCCATTGAATTTTCTTCACAGACGATCATGTTGTCTGCACAGAAAGTTTTACTGTTTCCTTCTCAATTGGGATAGATTCTTTTGAATGATTTATCTCCTCATAATGGGTTGGAATTTTCAGATTCCTGGCATTCCTGGTCATTTTTTGTATTAAACACAGTGTATATTTTCCCTTGGAGGCTGAATATTTTTTCTATTCTGAAATAATTACCTGAACTTTTAAAAAGGGATGTTGTTAATTTAGAAACCCTTTGATCCTTCTGAGTCTTGCTTTTAAGATTTGCATCGTGGGCCCAGAGCAGCTATTGGTATAATATGAGTTATCCACACTAGTGACACAGGATCCCTCTGATGGCATGCCCGTGTCGGTCAGTATTCTCCTGGGTGCTCAGGGGACCCTTGGCAGACCTCCAGGATCCTCTGTGTGCAGCCCTTGGTCTACAGTACACTGACTGGGCTTTAGGGCCCCGACTTCAGTCTGGGCCTTCCTCCCTCGCCGGGCAAACCCGAGTCAGTCGACTGCCTTGGCCCCGTGGAAGGACTGCGAAAGCTGCTGATGGCTTTAAAACCTCAGTCAGGTCACAGAACTCCTCTGTTTCAAATCAGCCCTGGGGCTCCTGTCTCACTCAGAGATACAGCCAAAGCCTTCACAGTGGCCTACGGAGCCCTATGCGATCAGGGCTGGTTCCTCTGCAGCCTCCTCCCCTCCCTTCCCTTCCTTGCTCACTCTGATGCAGCCACTTTGGCCTCGTCCCCTTTCTGAGACACATCAGGACCATTCCTGCCTCAGGGCCTTTGCACTGGCTGTTTCCAGCCTGGAATTATCTTTCCTCGGAGACCTACCTGACTGACTCCCTGACCTCCTTCAGGTCCTTCTCAGATGTTACCCCATCCTGGAGGCTTTTCTGGACACTGCGTTAAAATTGCACCCTATGTCTCCCACCCCCTGCATTGCTTATTACCACATGCAGTATCCCCAGCTCCGAGAACATGGCATGCCTGGCATACAGGAGTCCGAGATACATGAGCTCTTTAATCAGACTGTGGTCTCTGTCACCCAAGGGTCACCAAAGTGCATTCTCTTGGCCCAGAACCCTCACGACCTGCCCCTGCTCCCTTCATTCCCACTGCATTCATGGGTGGGGGAGGGGAGAAGAGGCTGGTATGCTAACCATGATGGACATACAACCAGGACAGGAAGGAGGTGCCAGAGTTCAAGGAGGATGGGTGCACTGGAGCCATTTTTGTTTGTGTGTGTGTGTGTGTGTGTGTGTGTGTATGGCGGCATGGTATGAAGACAGTTATGACATGATCTACCTTCTGTCTTAGCAGGGTCAGTCTTCCTGGTTGCACGTATCCTTAGGGAGTCCTTGGGAGGGAACATATTACAGATGCAGATAGCGAAGTGGAGATAAATTATGCACATAGGTGGTCGGTGTATAAATAGCAAGGAGGGCCGAGGCTGTCACAACCCTGGGCACAAGGGTGGGAGGCTATGGGGATTGCTGCTGTTGGTGTGGGGGCTTGGGTCTGTCACCCTCTCCCCACCTGCATGGCCCAAAGCAAGGCCCTCATGAAGGGGGCCCAGCTGTGTCGGGGGCACATTGGTTCGGTGATCTCATCTGTGCCACCCAATCCCAGGCTCAGCCTGAGCCCCAGGCGAGAGTCTGCCCCCATGGATGGGAGGAGGGCCCAGGACTGAGAAGCCCCCTCCTCACCGGTCCCGTCACCCTTAGCTGTTACTGGTCCTGAGGCTCATGATCTGTTCCAGCTTCTGGGCAACTTAGATGAAGTAGACAAAGTCTCTGAAAGACACAGACTACTGAAACGAAGACAGGAAGATAATCCAATATCTGAGCAGCTTTGTATCAAGTAAGGAAAAGGCGTTCATGACTGAAAACCTCCGCACAAACGAAACTCCAGGCCAGGTTCTACGTTTATTGCTTCTATCAAACATTTAAGGATGAAGCAATTGTGCTGGTCTCACACATTGTTTTCCAAAAACAGAGGAACGGAAACAATACACCACGAAACAAAAAAACAGACAAGTATAACAGCATGAAGACGATTACAGACCAATATCCCCTATGAGCACCGATGTGAGAAAACAACAAACCAAATTCCATGATATGCTAAAAGACCTAAAAGACTGATGCACCACAATCAACTGTGGCTTATCCTAGAAAATCAAGGTTAAAGGACTAACACAGCCTAATTTCGGGACTTACTCTAAATGTATAGAAATCAAGATGGTGTGGAACTGGTGCCAGGGTGGGCACGTAGATCCATGGGACAGGATTCGAAGTCCACAAGCAGCCCCACACATACAGGGTCACTGGATTGTCAACCGAGATGTCAACATAATTGAATGGGGGAAGGATAACCTTTTGAACAAACGGATGACCCTCTCACCCTTTCTACAGTACCAGGTCCCCTCCTGCCTCAGGGCCTTTGCACTGGCTCTTACCTGTCTGGAAGTCTCTTAGCCTGGGTTTCCAGCTGGCTCACTTCCTGACTCCCTTCAGGCACTCAAACATCACTGTCTCAGAGATCCTCTCCTGGACCCACTATTTAGACTTGCATCCTGCCTCTCGACACCCTGTGTTACTCATTGCCCCTGCAATGTCACTAGTTCCTGGAACAGTGCCTGCCTAGCACACTCACAATCACATGCCCCTGCATCGGAGCACGATCTCTTACCCAGGTCTTGTCTAATACCATTCCCTTGGCCTAGAGCACTCCCTGCCTGCGCCAGTCTCTCCTTCTCTGTCCTTGAACAGATGGGGACTAAGTGTTAGGGAGTTTCACACTGAATGTGACACAACTGGGACGGTAAGGAGTTGTCAGATATGCAGGAGTTGGGAAGCAATGAAGCCTTGGCGTCTGTCCTGGGAAACCATGGCCATGAGAAGGAGCGGTCTTGTGTTCCTTGCATAGCCGATGGAGCTGGGCTTTCCGGATGGCCCTGGCCGAGGGGCCCTGGCCAACGTATGCCAAGGCTGAGCGTCCAGGTGTGTATCTCAGTGAGAAGGCCCTGCTGGCGGACGTGAGTAGTGCACGGGTTGGGAGGGAGGGAGGCTGGTGCAAAGCTTGCTAAGAGTCAGGGAGTAGCCCCGACAGGGTGTTGGGGAGGGGACACCTGGTGAAGTGGGCTGGTCCTCCGTTGTGCCAGGTCTGGAGTCAAGCTGTGTGTGAGGCACCCAGACAGGATTAGTCAGACTCTGAGCAACCGACTCCTGTGACCAAGCTCATGGACCTCAACGTGCCAAGCCCAGGTGACACGAGATGACATGTGGTGGGGTGGACTTGGCATTGGGGACTCAGCAGTGGGTGTCAGGGTGGACACCCTCAGGTCGGGAGGGCTGGTTCCGGCAAACCTGTCCTTTTCTTTTATAGGTTCTTGTGTCTGTTTGAACCCATAGTGCAGGGCACACACTGTACACTAGACCCTGGAGCCCAGGGTCCACCAGCTCAGCTGACTTTCACCCTCCAGGGACCGTGTCCTCCTCCCCCTCTTCAGTGGGAACAGGCCTGGTAGCGGCTGTATCTCCCTCCAGTGCTGATGCTCCCGCTGCCTTTTCTCCTTCGGAGGAGCTTCATTCTGACGGCCTCGCATACCTCTTTGTGCTTCTAAAGCTTTCTACCCAAACACATAGAAGGCAGGGTGTCGGCAATGGGTTGTAGAATAATCCACGTATGTCTGTTAACAACTATTTGAACCAGTCCCCTATGTATAGGCCTTTATACTTTTTCTCATTTTTTAAAAAGATTTTATTGGGGATTGGTACAGGACTTCATTGGGGAACACTGTGTACTTCCAGGCCTTTATTCCAAGTCAAGTTGTTGTCCTTTCAGTTTTAGTTGCGGAGGGCGCAGCTCAGCTCCAGGTCCAGTTGCTGTTTTCTAGTTGCAGGGGGCACAGCCTAGCATCCCTTGCGGGAGTCGAACTGGCAACCTTGTGGTTGAGAGGACGCGCTCTAACCAACTGAGCCATCCGGGAGGCAGCTCAGCTCAAGGTGCCGTGTTCAATCTTAGTTGCAAGGGACGGGGCCCACCATCCCTTGCGGGACTCAATGAATTGAACTGGCAACCTTGTGGTTGAGAGCCCACTGGCCCATGTGGGAATCGAACCGGCAACCTTTGGAGTTAGGAGCATGGAGCTCCAACCGCCTGAGCCACCGGGCCGGCCCATTTCTCATTTTTTCAGGATTATAAACAGTGCTGGAATGAATATCCCGGCACATTTGTTTTTGTGTAATACATTTGTAGAAGGGGACTTGTTAGGTTGAAGGGTAAGCCTTTTGAAAATTATTTGACACATATCACCAAACTGCACCCCAAAAGTTTGCTCCGATTCGAACTCTAACCAATTGTGTATGAAAGTGACCATTTTGCTACATCTCACCTCAAAGAGAGTAGGTTCGATCTTTTACGTGTTTGTAAAACCAAATACAGAGAGTAACCAAAATCATACCTCAGTTTTGTTCCACTTTCCTTTTGACTTCAAAGTAATTGAACAGTAATGTGTGTAACACTTGCCCAGGGGCATCTCGTCTTCTGAGAAATGTCCATTCATGTCCTTTGCCTGTTTTCTATTTGGGACAGTCACATTTTTCTTATTGATTGGTAAGTGTTCTTTACATGTTTAGAATATCACATCTTTATCATAACTGGAAAATACTTTTCCTTGTCAATGCTTCATTTTCACAAGGTTCACGGTCCTTTTCTACACATACGTTTAAAAATGTAAATGTTTTCAACTCATCCATCTTTTCTTTTTACTATTGCTTCTGGATTTTGTGTCCTATGAAAAGCTCTACCTACAACAAAATTACAAAACTGTTCACTCACAAGATCCTTTAGTATGTTTAATCTACTGGGAATTTATTTTGGTGATAAAGGACATTGGGATCTAACTTTGTTTTTTCTACACAGTTTTAGTTAAGTGTCCCAACACCTAATTATAAATCCCCATCTGGGATTTTCTTAATGTTTATATATTTCTGTAAATTTATTTTTCAGTTCCAGCTGACAGACAATATTATATGAGTTTCAGGTATACAACATAGTGATTAGACATTTATGTAACTTATGAAATGATCACCTCGATAAATCTAGCACCCATCTGACACCATACATAGTTATTACAATATTATTGACTGTGTTCCTTATGCTGTGCTTTACATCCCCATGACTAATTTTATAACTGGCAATTTGTAATTCTTTCTTTTCCACTGTGTTTATTCTTGCATATTTGTTTTCCCTGCTGATTTAGGTTGGGTGATTCCATTATTTTAGGAAACAATGGGAATGATACAGTAGGCAAGGTAGGGAACGGGGTGAGGACAGAGAGACAGAGGAGAAAAGAGAGGAGAGAGAGAGAGAGAGAGAGAGAGAGAGAGAGAGAGAGAGAGAGAGAGAGAGAGAGAGAGAACACAGGAGAGAGAGAGAAACAGGGAGAAGTCCAAGCAGAGAAAACTGGTTTCTTTTGGTAATGAAGGCAATGAAGGCCAGTGATCTCTGGGAGATGCAAAAGGAGAGGTCAGCCATACATTTGCACCAATTCACTGCCTGGAAAGGGCGAGGGGGAGAGGAGTTTTCTAGTAGTGCCCAATGGACACCCCAAATTTCGGAGATGGGACTGAATTTCTCAGCACCTAGAACTGGCGGGATGGAAGACCGGAGAGAAGAGAGTGGCAGAAAAACAGGACCCTGCACACCCATGGACTGTCCTGGTGGAGTATTCTGCAGACCACTGACCAGCACAGGCATGTGAGGAAAGTACGTGAGGCTGGGGAAAGGACCACCTGGAAGGATGAAAGGGGACTATGCCGAGCGCTTCCTATGCAAAAGGGTGAGATGTCTTTGTCCTTGGAATCTCTTAGCATGTTGCCTGTGATGTACGTCACATTCTGGTGCAATGGTTACTCAATGATAAACCCCGTTTTTCTTCAAACTTTGTGGAGTCGTTTTCTGGGTTGGCAGAAGATTTTGTTCTATTTTTAAAAATTTGTTGGCTACCAAAATACCTGAGAAGGAAGTCCCATAAGATGATCAGTTGACTTTTCTACAGAAACTTTGTAGGCCAGAAGAGATTAGCAGGAAAAATTCAAAGTGATGAAAAACAAAGGCCTACAATGAAGATTGCTCTACCCAGCAAGGATATCATTTAAAATTGAAGGAGAGATAAAGAGCTTGCCAGAAAAGAGTAAGCTAATGGAATTCATTACCACCAAGCCATCACTGCAGGAAATGTTAAAACGGGCTTCTTTAAGCAGAAGAAAGGTGAAAACAAGCTAACATAGGAAGAACAGAAATACGAATAATAAAATGGCAATAAATGTGTACCTATCAATAATTACTTTAAACATAAAGGTTCAAATGCCCCAATCAAAAGACATAGGGTGGCTGAGCAGATAAGAAAACAAGACCAATGCATGTGCTGTTTACAAGAGACTCACCTCAGATCGAAAGACACACACAGACTGAAAGTAAAGGGATGGGATAAGATATTTTATGCAAATGGAAAAAAGAAAAAAAGTTGGGGTAGCAATACTTATATCAGACAAAATAGACTTTAAAATGAAGACTATAATAAAAGCAAGGAAGGGCACTACATAATAGTAAAGGGATCGATCCAACAAGAGGACATAACCCTAGTAAACATCTATGCAGCCAACATAGGATCTCCTCAATATATAAAACTGATTTTGACTGACATAAAGACAGATATCAAAAGTAACACTATCATAGTAGGGGACTTCAGCACCCCATTGACAGCAATGGACAGATCCTCCAGACAGAAAATCAACAAGGAAACAGTGGCCTTAAATGACACATTAGATCAGGGACAGCCAGACGGCTCAGTTGGTTAGAGTGCGAGCTCTCAACAACAATGTTGCCAGTTTAATTCTCGCATGGGATAGTGGGCTGAGCCCCCTGCAACTAAGATTGAGGATGGCGACTGGACTTGGGAATGAGCTGTGCCCTCCACAACTAGATTGAAGGACAACGACTTGGAGCTGATGGGCCCTGGAAGGGCACACTGTTCTCCAATATTCCCCAGTGAACAGTTTTCAAAAAATGACATGTTAGACCAGTTGGATTTAATTAATATTTTAGAGCATTTCACACCAAAGCAGCAGAATATACATTCTTCTCAAGTGCATATGGAACATTTCCCAAGATAGACCACATGCTAGGCCACAAAACAAGTCTCAATAAATTTAAGAAGACTGAAATCACATCAAGCATCTTTTCTGACCAGAGTGCTGTGAAACTAAAAATCAATTATAAGAAGAAATCTGGAAAACACACAAATACATGGAGGCTGAATAATATGTTACTAAATAATGAATGGGTCAACAATAAGATCAAGGAAGAAATCAAAAGATACCTTGAGACAAACAAAAATGAAAACACAATGACCCAAAACCTATGGGATGCAGTGAAAGCAGTCCTGAGAGGGAAATTCATAGAAATGCATGCCTACCTCAAGAAACAAGAAAAATCTCAATCAAAAGTCTATCTTTACACCTATGGGAACTGGAAAAAGAACAGCAAAATAAGCCCAAAGGAAGTGCAAGCAAGGAAATAATGAAAGATCAGAGCAGAAATAAATGAACTAGAGACCAAAACAAACAAACAAACAAACACACGAAACAGTACAAAAGATCAACAAAACTAAGAGCTGTTTTTTTGAAAAGATAAACAAAATTGATGAACATTTAGCCAGACTCACCAAGAGAAAGAGAGAGGGGACCCAAATGAATAAAATCAGAAATGAAAGAGTAGAAGTGACAGCAGACACCACAGAAATAAAAAAAAAATTGAGAAAATACTATGAGCAACTATATGCCAAAAAATTAGACAATCTGGAAGAAATTGATACATTTCTAGAAACATACAATCTTCCAAGACGAATCAAGAAGAAACAGAATATCTGAACAGATCAATTACTACCAATGAAATTGAATCAGTAATCAACAAGCTTACAACAAACGAAAGCCCTGGACCAGATGGCTTCACAGGTAAATTTTTGCAAGTATTAAAAAAAGAATTAACACCTATTCTCCTCAAAGTATTCCAAAAAAAGTCAGAAGGAGAGAAGGCTCCCAAGCACATTTTACGAGGCCGGTATTACTCTAATCTTAAACCCAGACAAGGATATTACAAAAAAAGAAAACTATAGGCCGATATTCCTAATGCACATAGATGCAAAAATCTTCAACAAAATATTAGCAAACCGAATTCAGCAATACATTAAGAAGATCATACACCACGATCAAGTGGGTTTCATTCCTGATATGCAATGTTGGTTTGATATCTGCAAATCAGTTAATGTGATACACCACATTAACAAAATGAAAAAATAAAAATCAAATGGTCATATCAATAGATTCAGAAAAAGCATTTAACAAAATCCAACATCCATTTATGATAAAAATTCTTAGCAAAGTGGGAATAGAGGGATCATATCTCAACATAATAAAGGCCATATACGATAAACCCACAGCTAACATTATACGCAGTGGGGAAAAGCTGAAAGCATTCCCCTTAAGATCAGGAATAAGACAAGGTTGCCCACTTTCACCACTTTTATTCAACATAGTACTGGAAGTTCTAGCCATAGCAATCAGGCAAGAAAAATAAATAAAAGGCATCCAAATTGGACAGGAGGAAGTAAAATTGTCATTATATACAGATGACATGATACTATATAGAGAGAACCCCAAAGATCACACACAAAAAAACTATTACAAGTGATAAATAAATTTAGTAAAGTAGCAGGATACAAAATTAATATTCAGAAATCAGTTGCATTTGTATACACCAATAACAAACTATCAGAAGGAGAAATTAAGGAAACAATCCCATTAAGAATAGCCTCAAAAACAAGGAGATACTTAGAAATAAATTTAACCAAGGAAGTAAAAGACCTGTACTCAGAAAATTATAAGACACTGAAGAGAGAAATTTAAAAAGACACAAATAAATGGAAACATATACCACGCTCATGGATAGGAAGAATTAATATAGTTGAAATGTCCATACTACCCAAGGCAATATATAAATTCAACACAATCCCTATCAAATTACCAATGACATTTTTCACAGAACCAGAACAAATAATCCTAAAATTTATATGAAATAATAAAAGAACCCGAATAGCCATGGCAATCTTGAGAAATAAGAACAAAGTGTGAGGTATCACACTACCTGACATCAAATCATACTAAAAGGCTATCGTAATCAAAACAACATAGTATTGGTATAAAAACAGACACATAGATCAACGGAACAGAATAGAGAGCCCAGAAAGAAATCCATGCCTCTATGGTCATTTAATCTATGACAATGGAAGCAAGAATTTACATTGGGGTAAAGACAATTTATTTAATAAATGGTGCTGGGAAAACTGGACAGATACATGCAAAAAAAATGAAATGGGACCACCTTCTTACGCCATATACAAGAATAAATTCAAAATGGATTTATGACTTAAATGTAAGACCCGCAACCATAAAACTCCTAGAAGAAAAGATTGGAAGTAAATTCACAGACATTACCCATACTAATATTTTTACCAATATATCTCCTTGGGCAAGGGAAGCAAAGGAAAAAATAAACATGTGGGACTACATCAAACTGAAAAGTTTTTTCACAACAAAGAAAACCATCAGTAAAACAAAAAGGCATCCTGCCGAGTGGGAGAAGATATTTGCCAACGATAAATCTGATAAGGGGTTAATATCCAAAATTTATTTAAAAAAAAAAAAAAAACTCATACAACTCAATTCGGAAAAATAAAACAACCCTATTAAAAAATGGGCAGAGGACATGAAGAGACATTTCTCTAAAGAGGACATACAGATGGCCAACAGACATATGAAAAAACGCTCAATGTCACTAATCATTAGAGAAATGCAAATAAAAACCACAATTGGATACCAACTCACTCCTGTCAGAATGGCAATCATCAATAAATCAACAAATAATAAGTGCTGGCGAGGATGTGGAGAAAAGAGAACCCTCATGCACTGTTGGTAGGATTGCTGATTGGTGCAGCCACTGTGGAAAACAGAAGAAAGTACCTCAAAAAATTGAAAATGGAACTACCTTATGACCCAGCAATTCCACTCCTGGGTATCTACCCAAAGAAATTCAAAACACTAGTCCAAAAAAATATATGCACCCCTGTGTTTATTGCAGCACTATTCACAATAGCTAAGATATGGAAACAACCAGTATGCCCATTGATAGACAACTGGATAAAGAAACTGGTACATTTATACAACGGAGTATTACTCAGCTATAAAAAAGAATGAAATCATACCATTTGCAACAACATGGATAGACCTTGAGAATATTATTCTAAGTGAAATAAGTCAGACTGAGAAAGACAAATACCATATGATCTCACATGTGGAATCTAAAGAACAGATTAAATGAGCAAATAAAACAGAAATAGACTCAGAAATATAGAAAAAATAAACTGTTGGTTGTTAGATGGGAGAGGGGAGGGGATGGGGGAAAAGATGAAGGGATTAGAAAGTGCAAATAGGTAGACACAATATAGTCATGGGGATATGAAATACAGTATGGGGAATATAATCATTTATAATCAATGTTGTAAAGATTATGTAAGGTGCCAGATTGGTACTGGATTTATGAAGGGGATCACTTCATAGACTGTGTAGATGCCTGACCAATGTGTTGTACAACTGAAGCTGAAGTAGAATAATGTTGTATGTAAACTATAAGGGGAAAAATATGTATATATGTATATATGTATATATATATATATACATATATATATATATATATATATATATATATATATATATATATATATATATATTCATGGGAGGTGGACTATAGCGTAAGGAAGATAGGGAAAAAAATCCAGCCTCTGCCACTTCCTAGCTGAGTGACCTTGAGAAAGTCACTTAGCTTGTCTGAGCCTCAATTCTTCACCTATAAACGGTATAAAAATAGTAGTATGTATTTCACTGGGTTGTTGTGAGAGTTATATATGCTGACGTAGGTAAAGTGCATAGCACAGTGCCTGCATACAGATGATTTTGTTTAGAATTATATTTTCCCAAGACTACACTACATTACCCCTCATCCCCACCGAACTCTTAACCAGTTTTCCCATCACTTTCCTTCTTTGAAACAAGGCCAGTGAAGCACAAAATTCTTATTCTAGTATTTCTGGATTCTTTGCTCTGCTCATGCAAACTGAGTTTTTTTTAATGGTGGCAGGAAACACATCCAGCAGTGACAGGGATGTGGGGAAACTTGCATTTTTGCGGGGAGGGGCAGGCACATTTTCCAGAAGGCAATTGTTTGTTGTAGATCTAGCCCTTGGAATCTATCTTAAGAAAACAACCATTCATGCAGTGACTTATATACTAGAATCCTATTGAAACATATTGTATAGTAAGGGAAAAAATGAAAGCAATTAAGTGTTGAGCCATTACATTACAATGCAGCTTCTGTGCATCCATTCAATAAGATATTTTTGAATAATTTTTAGACAGAGGTAAGGCCCACATGTTAGATGAGAAGATTTCAGGGGAAAAAAAAAGAATGCTAACCTTGAAACACCTTACTCATTTATGATTGTTATACGTGCAATGTAGATCTACAACTTTAAAACTATAAAAGTATTACAAAATGCTGACAGTAGTTAATGCTGAATGACAGGACCCAAGTAATGGTCATTTTCTTTTATTTCCCAAGTTGTCTTCAATTGCCTTGTACCACCTGAATATTTGAGCCCCAGAACCTCCCCTCCAACCCGAGGACAAAGGCGAGAAAATCTGGGTGCTGAAAAGAGACTCACATACAAAATATCAGCTCAGTTTTATTATCTGCAGTGGGCAATATTTAAGCACAGGTCAAAACAGGTGGGAAGAGAGTGCCTAAGGGCCAGTACAGGCAAACAGTTCAGCCTCCCAAATAAAAGTGGCAACTACTGCAAATATCATGGCCCCAGGGAAGGGTGCACTGCCTAGGACAGGGCATTCCTGTGGCCTCAGCCCCCTTTAGCAGGATGAGGCTCAGCAAAAAACGGGGTCACAAATGGCTGCAAGGTCTGCACCACTATGGAAAGCTGGCTGAGCAAAGAGGCAGTAGAAATTTGCAGAAGGTCAGAGTCTTCAGCAGTTAATTGGCTAAGGGTGAGGGGAAAAGAAAATCACTTTAGAGGTGATAGCTCCTGACCTTCCTCACTCTATCCCTTCCTCACAGGTGGCAATTAGAGGTACTCCTTTGTGTCTCCACTAGAGAGGTCCTCAGGCTGGGACAGACCCAATGCCCCACGCCCTCCTTAGACCAACCTTTGGTGTCTCCACATCTCCAATAGAGCCCCCCTCCGGCAGAGGTTGACCCCGCCTCCCACTGCCACTCCCACCAGTCCCTTCTAGAACTTACATAACCAGGTCACTGCCAGCCACTGTGAGCTCCCAATGAACGGTCCCGTGGTAGGGTTCAGCAAGTGGGATCAGGCACTGGCGGGCCACCTCCGCATCCATGTAGGACAGGAAGGGCACCGTGAAGGCACTCGTGGAGTTACAGTTAAGGGACATCCACACCGACTTTATGGTGCAGGCCCCCTAACCCGTCTGACGCCCACCTTCCCCCAGGCGACCCTTCAGGCCACCCAAGACGCCCAGGCTACCTTAGCTGCTCCCCCAGCCAGCCTGGGTCCTCGTAATCCCCTTCTGTCCCCCCCAGAAGGCCACACCTTCCGCCAGGCCTTGAAACCTAACCTGCCCATCCTCCTGCACAACTCCTCTTCCCCATCCCCTCATCCCCTACCTCCATGGGGTGGCGGGGAGGGGGGGGGCGGAATCCGGAATCCTTGAAAAGGATACAACTCCAGCAAGTGGCTTCCTGGGGCTCTGTCCGAGGCTGAGGTCTCTCCAGCTTGCTCTGAGTCAAGCGATGCCCCTTCGACCTGAGAAGCTCCCCCAGCTGTAGAGGCTTCTGCTCTGGTGCTGCCCCAGGCTCCAGGGCCCATGGGGCCCCCTTGGCTACCTAGGGATCCAGTACCGCCCACCATAGCACCTGTGACACCGTCTAGGGCCAGCATGGCCACGCACAGTGGACCCCAGGGACCTCACAAGCTCGACCACATGCTCTGGCCAGCACAAGGAGACTGAGTTCCCACCCCCAAGAAGCCCCATCCCCCAGGGCGCAGGAGGCCCACAGCGCCTGCGCACACAAGCACGCACGCTGACCTCAAGGCACCTGCATTGAATTGTTTCCCCGCCAAGCCCACCCTGAGGCCTACAGGCGGAGCAGGAGAGCTGGTCTCCCTCAGAAAACCCTGCCCCTCAGTGTGTTAGGCCTTGCACGCCCTCCCCACCCCCATCCTGGAAGAGGAAGGTTGGTGCAAGCCTTGGGGCGCTAGGAGGTGGACCAAGTCCAGACCAAGGGAAGCGCGAAGATGGGGCAAATGTGGCAGGGGAAACTGGGTTAAGACATGGCTAGGACTTGGAGAGGTGTATCCTGAGAGAAAGAAACGGCGCATGTCTCCGTGGGTCCTCTCTGTGTCTAAGTGGCCCCATCGGTAAATGGGGAGGAGCCGGTGGCTCGCTGGGGGAAACCGGGTCATTAAAGAGTCTCTGCCACAATGGAAATGTAACGGCTGTATGATATGTCAGAGGGGCAGCAGATTGGGGGTGGGGGGTTATCACTTTGTGAGGGGTATAAATGATAAATGTCTAACTATTACGTTGTTTTGTACACCTGAAACTAATAATAATAATAATAAAGAATGAAATCCTACCACTTGTGACAACATGGATGGACTTTGAGGGTATTATGCTAAGTGAAATAAATCAGAGAAAGACAAATAACATGATTTCACTTCCATGTGGAATCTAAAAAATAAAATAAACAAACAAACAAAACCAGAAACAAGCTCATAGATATGGAGAACAAACTGATGGTTGCCAGAGGGGAGGAGTATTGGGCGGGATGGGTGAACAAGGGGAAGGGATTAAGAAGTACAAATTGGTAGTTACAAAATAATCATGGGGATGTAAAGTACAGTAAAGGGAATATAGTGAATAATATTGTAATAACTATGTATGGAGCCAGGGGGGTACTAGACTTATTGGGGGATCACTTTGTAAGTTATATAAATATCTAACCACTATGCTGTACACCTGAAACTAATAAAATGTCGAATGTCAACTCTAATTGAAAAAACATAAAAACAAAAACAAAACAAAAAAGAGTCTCTGCCAGCCTCAAACGTTTAGGATTCTGAGATTAAAGAGTCTTTTTGGAAAACGTACTGATGAACTCCTGTTCCGCAAACAGCCAGCTCCCTCAGGCCAACCCAGAAACTCACTTCCCCTGAGGATAGGCTGTGAAAACGGCCAAATGCTCTCAGAGCTCCACTCCCCCAATTTAATTAGAACTTGCCACTCTCATGGCCTTGACTGCAGCTCCCAAGCCATACTGCTCCAGGCAATCAGGGTTACCATCTCACCCCAACAATCCCTCCAACTCTAACCCAAATAAAACCAAAGATGGAACAAATATATCCTGGGAAGCATGTGACTTCCAAGAAAGGAGTTCTCTTCCAAATTGGGAGATTAGCAGTGATGAGTGTCTTCCTGGCTGGGCACTCATACCATGGTGCAAGCCCCGCCCTCACGACCTCATCTAAGCCTTATTGCGTCCCAAAGGCCCCATCTCCAAATATCAAGCTGTTGGGGGTCAAGGCTTCAATGTATGAATTTGGCAGAGTGCTAGTCACTAACCCCATCTACAGTTCCATGAATGTTTTTAAGAGGGAGCCAATGATTTAAGTGAGCAAACACAGAAACATCTTTTCTGATTGATAATCCATGCTAGCTGTTGGCAGAGGCATGACATGAGGAGGAACCAAGGTCTCGCAGGTACTCCCAGCTGAGGGACAGGACAGAGAGAGGAAACTAAGATTTTGTAATAAAACATTTTTAAAGCACTTCAAATCCAAACACCCTCATTAAGCTCCTGGACTCAAAGGAGCTTTTGCAGTCAAGACCTGTGATGATGGTTTTTCTACTTTCTCCCAACTTCCCCTTGGCCTGTCCCGTTCCCCTCCTTGGATCCCTGCCTGGGGGACAGTGATTCCCCAGCTGTCCCCACCAGTGGGCCTGTGGCATTGACTGCTCATGGTCCTGTGCCAGGCCCCACCCCTCACATCTCAGGGTCAGAAGGTGACACAGGCCATGTCTAGGCTCCTCTCTGCTACTTCTGGGGCCACTCTTCTACCTGCTGTGCTGGTTACTGTCCTTCCCCAGGCCTGTTCTCTGCCCCAAAGCCTGCCGGGAAGTGGATGGCACACACGGGAGGCTCCCTTGCTCAGGCTGCCAGTTGAGCTCAGCCAATGGAAGGCACGGACAGGAGACCAGAGGGTGGGAGGAGTGAGAACTAAAGGTATCTGCCCTCCCACACACACCACCTCTGAGCCTCCCTCCTATACAGGGAGTGGCTGCATTCCTTCAGCTCTCACCAGGATGCAGAAGCACTGACCCCTATCCATGCCCCTTTAGGCCCAGGCTTGCTATAAAGGAGATGCCTTCCCTTGGTGTCTGACCATCCCTTGGTAGCTGTGGTGTGCTGGTAAATATTTGATAGCTGGTACTCTGGGGGTGACGAACGGGGTGTTGGAAATTATGTATATACATATGTGTATAAGTTTATTATAATTATAACTCTGTTAATATCCTGACTCACATAAAGATTGTGTAGCACACAATTTACAGATAATAATAAAATGCTCGTTGCTGTCAATTCCATAGATTTCATGGATTCTCACAGATTGTTTTAGTTGACTTTTGCCAAACTCATATCTGTAGCCAATTTGTGTTTGCAAGTGATGAACCAGTGGTGTGACACAAATGTCGCTTGATATTTTCATTCATGTTAATGAGTAAGGAAAAAAACAAAACAACGCAGACACACATCCATCAGTGACGTGCAATTTCTTCTCTGAGTCCAATAATAGTGTTGGGATTCGGGAAAAGCATGTCCTCAAATGTTGGTGCTATTCACAATAGAACAGTTACAGACATTACACAGTTTTAAGTGTATTTAATCTGCGTTATTAACATTTCCTCCTTCACTTCCTTAACATGTAGGCAATCAACAAAACAGTAAGCCAAGGCGTGATATCAGGCAGCGCACCTGGTTGTTGACTTTGCTTGGAAGGAGAAATGGCCACACGTGTGATTATATACCGATCCATGGGCTTTGGCCAATGCTTTGGCTGGGTGGTCAGCAACTTCTGATTGGAAACTTGCTGACAAAGACTATTTTGGAAGAGGCATGTGGAAAGACCTGTCTGAATGAAGGAAAAAAATTGAAGATATCGGTGTCCCATGTGAATGCTCACTACAGCAGAGGGGCATTTTCATAATCCAGTGGATAACATGAACTGTTTTGTGGTTTCTAGTACGTGTCTTTCCCCAGACACTCTTGTCATCACCCAATGTGCTCGTGAACAAAGTGTGCATGGTGGAAAGGTTGGAGGTGATGCACGGATGCAGCATCATGGATTTCCACTCACCAAGGCCAGCCTGGTTACGGCCACCACTGAGTGCCCAATCTGCTTGCAACAGAGACCAACATTGAACCCCTAAAATGTCGCCAATCTCCAGAGTGATCCGCTGACTCTCTGATGGCAGCTTGATTGCATTGGACCATTTCTGTTGTCAGAGGGCAGCAATCTGTTCTTACTGGAATTGACACTTATTTGAGATATGCATTTTCCTTTCCTGCGTGCAACACTTCTGCCAAAACTGCTGTCCGTGGACTTACAGAATACCTTATCCACCGTCATGGTATTCTACACAGCATTGCTTGTTATGAAAGAACTCACTTCACAGGAAAAAGAAGAGAGGCAGTGGGCCCGTGGTCATAGAATTCACTGGTCTTACCATGCCCCCCTCCATCCTGAAGCAGCTGGCTTGATAGAATGGTGGGATGGCCTGTTGAAGATTCGGTGACAGGGCCGCTAGGTGGCAATTCCTTCTAAGGCTGGAACAAGGTGCTCTAGAAGGTTGTATATGTGAATCAGTATCCAAGATATGGTCCTGATGTTCCACAGGCAGGATTCACGGGTCCAGGAATTAAGGGGTAGAAATGGGAGTGGAGCATTCATATTACCCCTAGTGACCTACTTGCAAAATTGCTCCTTTCTTTTCCTGTAACTTTATGCTCTGCTGCATAAAGTGACAGGAGAAGAAAGGAAAACACACACATACACACATGCGCACACATGCACTTCTTTCCTTGTTTATTCCGTTATCATGTAGCATAAGGTGTATTGATTTCATATCATAGTATTTATGGATTGTTAATTTTACAGCATAGTATTTACGTTATGGGATATCAAAGATCCTGCCTGTCCTTGTCTGGCACAAGGCCCCTCCTCAGCCCACACCCCTGTATAGATCCCTCCTTCCCGTGCATCTTCCGTCCACTGCCTCCAAACTGATGTCCTGATGGGCTCATTCTCTTTCCCTACCAGTCAAGGAAGACAGTGGAGAACATCAAAGTAGCTCTTCCACCGAGTTCAACGAAACCAAAGAAAGCAAAAAGCCTACAAGCATCACTCTGTTACCGCAGAGGGTATATAAAGACGAATCCCAATAAGGCAGCCCAAAACCAGAGAGCACAGACAACGTGGCTTCTGCCAGCAATGGCCTATGCGTAGTAGAGCCCAGAGAGCTGCAACCACCCTCTGTGTCTCCTGGGCAGGCTGCGCAGAAACAGCCAGTCCAGAGAGACTGGATCTCACCCCGAAAGGTACACTGATGGTGACAATAAAATCAACCAGTTTTGAAAGCGATATGTGTACATGGGTCCTTGAGGGTTGTCTGATGGTAGGGAGGGAGGAAGAAAGGGAGGAGGCAGGTGTGAGAAGAGAGGGAGGTGGAGTCCAGCGGAGCTGGGGATCAGACTGGCAGGTCGCAGTTCCACAGACATTGGGTCCAAGGCCTGGCTCATGACTGAGCACTGACGACAGATTTCCCTCCTTGACAATTTAACCCACAGGCAGGGACAAACAAAACTTTGGTGTTTCTGTGGAAGGGGGATTGGGAAGAGAAAGGAAGGGGTGGCATCGTGGATCAGATTACCAGAACCCAGATGGGGAGACATGTGACGTCATGGAGAGTGGGGTAATGTGTAATAACATGTCTGACTCCATTTTTCGTTGTTTGACTGCTGACAACTCTCAAGTCCTAGTCCTCCCCCATCTTGTGCCCCACTCTGGGCAAGCTGATGAAGAGCTCTGACAGAAAGTTGAACCACACGAGCCCCAGCCCACATTCGGGAACCCTCACCGCAGCCCCAGGCCCTAACCACCATGAAACCCCAAGCCAGTCTCCTTTCCCAGCTCTCTCAAACCAGCCTTGGTCCTGCTTGGGAGCCAGCCTAGCTCTCCGCAGAAAGCCTCATTATGTGAGTTATAAATGATTCCTTCCCTAGCGGTGCCCATATAGCAGCATCCAAACGAAATTTAGGCCTGGGGCGTGGAGGTGGGTCCATCTGCACGTTGACTACAACAAACTCACATAGTTCACAGAAGCTTAATTAATGGTGTGTGTGGGTGTGTGTGATTGTGTGTGTGTTTGTGTGTAATGGCCCTTTAACAACGATACCTGTAGCTCAAAAAATAAGTAGTATGTGTCAGACATAGTTGTAATCCCTGGGCTTACAGTGAAGAACAAGAAGTCAAAAGTTCCTGCCATGAGGAGCTTACCTTTTCCTGGGTGAGTACGTGGTTGAGCGCCTGTGGGTGTGTGTGTGTTTGGGGTGGTGGTGATGGGCAGCTGCTCTCGCTGGAGGTTGTGGAGAAATCTTTGAGGAGTTGACATTTGAGTTGAGACCTGCACGATGAGATGGAGTGGGCAGTGTGCAGATTTCGAGGAAGAGTATTTCTGGTGGAAGGAACAGCAGCTGCAATGTCATGAAGTAAGACCGGGGCAGTGTGATGATGAAGAGCAAAAAGACCAGTGTGACTAGAGCCCAGTGAGAGATGGGCAGAGTGGAGAGGAACGAGTGAAACTGGAGAGGCTGGCAAAGATGAGGTCTCCAGGGCTTCGCTATTAAATGCACGCCTTCTTATTAAGGAGAAAGGGCTAAACAGAGCTACCAGACAGATGAAGGAACGCTGGGCTGGACTCCAACCCAGCTCGGAAGCTTCCTGTCTACCTGTTGCCTTAAGAATGTCACTCAATATATGTGAGCCTGTGTTCTACATTGATAGAAAGCAGATGATGTGAGCATCACAGAACTTTTAGGAGAATTAAATTAGGCACAATGACTGGCCTACAGTCAACGAATGATAGCTATGGTGGTTTTTATGTGCCACTGTCTGGAATGCTTTCACCTTGAACACATGGGAATGCTCAGAGCCAAATCGCCGTGCGCATCATGACTCACGTTAGTCTTAGGTCTTTGAAAGTGATTTCATCTCCCACCCCCCACCCCCCACAAACTGACTCTGGGTGATGAACACACAATGGGATTTATAGACGATGTAATACAGAATTGTACACCTGAAATCTATGTAATTTTACTAACAATTGTCACCCCAATAAATTTAATAAAATAAAATTAAAAAAAAAAAAGAAAGTGATTTCATAGCACAGTGCTCCTGAAGTTAAAAACGACCTTTCCGGGAAGTGGGCCTCAAAGATATTACCAACCAGAGAGAGTTATTCTGACGTGAGCATCAGAGGACAGGCTAAGGTGGCTTAGATACAGCTTACTCAGAAACCCTTCCTTTTGCAGGGCAAACAAGGACGTCTGCTAGAAGCTCCTGCTTCTAGAAAACATGAAAAAGATGTTAGTTAATGAGTATGATGATTTAAGGGCAAACACGATCGACACCCTGAATCTCCAGGAAGTACTTGGGACAAACACTTTGCTCTTTATCAGTCAGGGAAAATAATCCGAAGCCCCAACTTGGGTCCCTGACATGCCCCAGATCCTTTCAGGGGCAGCATTGGTAATCTCCAACTGAAACCTTCCAGTCAGTGCTAAGTGCCCTCACTTATCATTTCTCATTTGATAGGAAGGGTAGTAAGATGCCCCAGTGGTTATTTTGTTTGACTGAGACTTAGCATTGCTCTTACTCTGTGCCAGTAATTCCTCAAGGGATTTCCACACATCAATACATTTTACCTACACTATAGCCTGAGACAAGTGTACTATTAGAAACACTTTTCTAGATGAGAAATCCTAGTC
Source organism: Rhinolophus sinicus (assembly GCF_057876585.1). NCBI lineage: Eukaryota > Metazoa > Chordata > Mammalia > Chiroptera > Rhinolophidae > Rhinolophus > Rhinolophus sinicus. Next base: position 111,435,605 of record NC_142518.1, read on the forward strand.
TCTACTGTTTTTACACTGTTTTAGAGTCTAGGGAAATGACGGAAACTTCTCCAGCTCACTCTTTGAAGACCTTCATTCATCCTGCTGGACCTTAGCCGGCTGTTTTCTCAAGGCTCATGTCTTTATTCAATTCTGTGACTGTTTCGTTTGTCCTCCCTTTTCTCTCCTTTGACCTTTAAAGGATGGATGCCGACACTTCTGGGTCTATCTTTTTTTTTTTTTTTTAATTAAATTTATTGGGGTGACAATTGTTAGTAAAATTACATAGATGGGTCTATCTTCAATGTTTCCACTTTTCTCGCATCCTTTCTGTTGGTTCACCCTTTTGTATGGCATGCTGGGAAAATCCCATAATTTGATCCCTCGGCTCGTTAAATTATGTGTCAGATGCATCCAGTTTGCTCTCTATCCTATTTTTTATTTTATTTCTGTTCACATTTTTGTTGACATATAATTCATACGTAGTATTGTGTAAGTTTAGGATTTACAGTGTGATGAGTTGATACACTCGCACGCTGGAAAATGATTATCAGCACAGTGTTAGCTAACACCTCTATCATGTCACATAATTATCCTTTTTTGTAGTGAGAATATTTAATACCCTCTTAGCAACTTTCAAGTACGTAATACTGTATTATTAACATAATCACCATAAGTCCCTAGAACTTATTCATCTTATAACTGAAAGTTTGCACCCTTTGACAGAAATCTCTTTCTCTCTCTCACCCCTCACCCCAATTCCTGGAAATAACATTCCACTCTCTGAATGAGTTTGGCTTGTTTCTATTCCCCATATGATGTCAAACAGTATTTGTCTCTCTCTGACTTATATCACTTAGTATAATGACCTCAGGGCCCATCCATGTTGTCACAAATGGCAGGATTTCCTTCTTATGCATGCATAATATTCCATTGTGTGCCTTCTTTATCCATATACCCATAGACAAACACTTAGGTTGTTTCAATACCTTGGCTTTTGTAAATAATTCTACAATTGTTACCAAACAGAAAGAGTCCATACACATAGCACTAGCAGAGCCAAACACTAAATGATGGTAATTGCAGTGGAGAAATTGGGGTTGCTTTATTTTCAGAGTTAAAAGCACGGAGAAGGGGAAAGCTACAGCTCAAAAGCTCAAATTCCCCTATGCAGGGTTTAGCGCATGTTTTTAAGGGGTTAGGGAGAATAGGTATGTAGAAGCAATGGTGGAGCAAGTTTTAATTGGAGGGCCTTGGAGCTTAGCCATTTATGGTAAGGGGTTTCAGCACCAATCTTCCTGGACAGTGGACTCCTCACCTCTGAAAGTGTTCCAGTGTTCAAGTTCTGGTTATGTCCTGGTCCTTTGGTTTCATTGGGGGCAGCTGGAGACTTTGGTTTTGGGTGCAGCTGGGGGTCAAAATTCTGTCCTCTGCACATGCCTCGGCCCGCATGACTTGTGGTTTGGTCTGTTGTCTCTGAAAAGCAACTCAGTATCTTTTTAAACAGAATAGGACCATTTTGACTAGGTTCTGCAGTAATAAATGTCCTCTTTTTGTTGTTCACTCCTCAAGTCTTATGGGAAATAGGGCAACCGGGTCCGACTTCAATTAAGATGGATCATTAGCTTCAAGATGGAGTCAGATTTGTCTGCCCATTGTGCCTCTCTCATCCGGCTCTTACACCCTCATGTACCCGCCCCTTCCATGATGGTTCCTGAGCCTTAAAGGGGGCATTCTGTTCAATTTATAATCAGAGACCATATAAACCATAGTAGACAGCAGCAGCTGATAACAGCTGTACCCTGGGCAAGACTGCTGTGAACCGTGTGAGCAAGGTACCAGGCCGTTATCCCAAGGGGCATTTGCCGGCTTCCAAAGTCAATCTTAATTCTTTAAAACTTTCTGGTCATATCCAAGTCTATGCATATCTCTCTCAAACATGACGATCGAGTCAAAAACCTTAGTAATAAAACCAGTTTCTAATTATACCCAGAAGACATCTTCCAAGCCAACAACCCACTTTCTCTCACTTGAAAATGAGACTTCCGTAGGTCAGCCATGCCCGGTCAGCCCCAAGCACTGCAGGTCTGTCCCTGGAACAATCAATCCAGGCAACTGCTTGGATGGAACCTGGAGAGACCACCCTGTCAGGCGTTGTCGAACCACAGGCAGAAAGCACACTCGAGGCAAAGTCCCATCTAAGTCACCATTTTTGTTACTGAACATAAAGAGTTGGTCCAACCAGCACTAGCAGAACCAAACACTAAACAGTGGTAATTGCAGTGGAGAAATCAGGGTCACTTTTTCGGCAGAGTGCTAAGCAAGGAGAATGGGAAAGCTATGGCTCAAGAGCCCAAACTCTGCTATTTATCCCATTTAAATATTTCTCTTTTTTTTTGCTTCAACTGTAATATTTTCAAGTTTAAATTTTGAAATTATTTTTTCTTATACCATCCGACTTGTTTCATGGATGTGGTATGCTCTCATCCCACTTACTCATACTTTTATTTTCTATGGGAGACTATCCTGTTACCCTTAATAAGCCATAAGTTGCACATTTACCTTCTGGAAATCGGTTTACATCAGATTTTTAAAGATTTTTCAGATTTTTATGAAGATATTTTTCCTGTTTGGGTAAAAGTAGAAAGAATCTACTTTTCAGCTCTGACAAAGCATTTCAAGATAATGAAAATCAAGCAGGATTATTGAGAGAAAGATAACCTAAATAAAAACCAGTTCTCTGTATATAGCATCAATGAAACAAATCTCTGGACATAGGTAGGTGTCATTAGATGTGACCAGGGCTAGTTTCCTGCATGTGTGAACTTTGCATGGGGCCCTGCTGTGGCGCTTGGTGCAATGCTCCGCTGTTGCTGTCTGAAATTCTCAATCATTTTACATTTGAGCTTGTGCTGTTTAAGTCAGGTCAGATGGGACAATGGACCATGTGTGTGAGCAAGGGAGATATGCTGGTGTCTGCACAGAGATGTGCGGGCCCAGGCCCACAGGCACGGAGACAGTGGGCAGCATAATTGCCATTCCTGGGGCAGTGAGGGGTGACATGGCTCCTGGGCCCAGGTTGGCGGTGGCAGCGGTGGCTGGGACATGAAGGATATGAAAACTCTAACCCCTTGTCCATCCATTTCTAACTGCCTGTGAGCAGTTCCCCCAAGTTGGCCCAGAGTCAGCAGAACAGTTTCATGTCTCCCTTTGTGTGCCACATGTCACTATGCTGTGACTTCTGCCTCTATGCCTCTAATGAAACTAAGGAGAGAGAAGAGACATGTGAGAGCAAAAGAGGAAATGAAGACAACGCGGAGCTTCTGGCTGAGATGTCCGTGCATGTGTGGTACCAGTGGGAGACAATGAATCTGGAAAGAGGACTGGGCCTGGGAAGGGGAACAACCAGTCAACTGTGTTGTGTAATAGCTGCTGAAATGACCTTGGAGGAGAAGCCGACCAACACATGGCAAAGAAGGGGAGCGGGAAGAACCAGGATGGTGATCCAAGTGAGGAGAGGGGAGAGAGGCTGAAACTCTGGAAGAGAACAACTGTTTTCTGCTGAAAGGGGGGGAGGATGCTGATGAGACCCCAGAAAGAGGCATGAGGAAGAACAGTGCAGCGCATGTAAGAGTGGAGCCACACGCCCCCCAGGCCCAGCCTCCCCCAGAGAGAAGGCAGACCACAGGATCTAAGGAGTATTTTAATTGAAAACTGCAGCAGACAGGGGATAAAAGCTGTGCTAAACCTCGGGACAGAGGGAAGCCCTGATAGGGCAGCACAGTGGGAAGTGGGCAAGGAGAACCAGGGGCACCAATGTGACTGTAGGTCCAGGATTGAAGAGGTACAACTGCTGCTGGGGGAGGGTGGTGGTGGTGGAGCTCTCTTCAAGCTGCAAAAGAGAGCAGAATCAGAGGGGATTCCCCAGCAGGGGCCAGGCCCCAGCCCTTCCAGACCAAGACTGTGTGAAGGGGGTTGGAATATGTACCACTCACTTCAAAGGATCTGGAACTTGTCGATGAGGCACTGCATGGCCACTGAAACAGACAAAGCATAACCAGACACTCCAGACACAGGGATACAGAACCCCCACCCCTCAGCCCCATGGGGCAGGCCTAACCCCTATGCAAACCTGGCAGTATCCAGCCCTGGGACTGACCCACCCACCAGTCACTCGAGTTAAAGGTAGACATGTTTTCTAAATGAAGAGACATGGATGAGCAGTTCTACAACTCTGGTGTGTATCAGAATCATTCAAAACCTGTGATAATATGTACATTCCCTGCCAAGCAGCAGTTAAAGAGAAAAGAAATGTGGTGTCTACCAATGAACTAAAATAAGATGTCTCGAACTTGTTGGCAAAGTGGCAAAGTGTGGTTCAAACACTGTATTTCTACATGGAGACAGATGGCAGATAGATGAGAGAGAGGAAGAAAGAGAGTGGGGTAGAAGGAGAGAGAGAGAGAGAGAGCGAGAGAGCGAGAGAGCGAGAGAGCGAGAACGAGAGCGAGAGCGAGAGCGAGAGAGAGAGAGAGAGAGAGAGAGAGAGAGAGACAGAGAGACAGAGATGCAAAGAAGGCTCCAGGGCCAGGCCTGCCAGAGTCTCCCTCCCACAGGAATGTTGAACCCTGGGAAGCCGCCTACACCCCAAGCCCCACCCCACCCCACATTTCTGCACTAAGATGCCCTGGTCTTCCCCTGTCCCAGCCAGACGTTGACCATACCAAGTTGATCTTTAAGGTTGTCGATTTCTCTCTGCAGCACAGGACACTAACTCAGCAGACAGGGCAGAAAGAAGTTATTAGTATATTCTTGTGTCCTTTCTCTCATCCCCCTTCCCTCCCTGGCATCTACCCCACATCCCAAAGCATAGTGGCTAGGCTGAAATGGGACCTTCAGTGGGAAGGAGGTAGCCTTTCTCCACGGGCGTGGGAGGGGCAATGTAAGCCCGCTAACCTAGATGCAGACCCTGCTATCTAGACTAGAGAGCATTACTTGAGGGCAGCACTGTGTTCCAGGTGGTGGCTGCTTCCTTTCCTGTCGTCCTGGATGGAGAAGTGGTCCCCGGTCACCTGAAAGAGAACATAAAATCCAGTTCCCAAGCCCAGGAGAGAGGCAAGAAGGGCCTTGCAGGATATCCAGTGGACAAGTTGCCCCTGCTCTGTCCAGCAGTTCTGCCCTTCCCTCCAGGCCAGCTTTCACAGGAGCCATGGCTTCAGGCCATCTCCTGCGGGAGAACTGTCTGGGTAGGTGGAGAGGTCTGGGAGCAAACCTGAGGTCCCGAAAGTTCGAGGGCCAGAGTCTTCCCTCTGCATCCCCCTCTCCATAAGCCCAACCTTCTAGACTCACCTGAGGGTGGGGGCACTCTGGGCTTGACTCCTCCCCGGGCCATGGCCAAAAGCTGTGGGTTTCCTGGAACTTGAGAGGATTGGATCTTGGAGTCCTTACTGTTGTATTCTCCACGATACATGGACAGGCGAGATGGCCCTGGCCTGTTTGCTAGAAACTAAAACACACATTTCTGACTGACTAAGGGTGTGGTGTGTGTGTGTGTGTGTGTGTGTGTGTGTGTGTGTGTGTGTGTGTGTCTGTAGGGGCTGGGATGAAGCAGGGCATACATGAGAAGTAAAAAGCTAACCTCTTAGCCCCCTCCTCCCCATTCCTTTTCCAACCCCCTTTCTGGGAAAGAGGCCAAAAACAGCACTTGGCCCATATTAAGCATTTGATCCTATTAAAATGACTCCAACTTGACATCCTAATGACAACCTCAAAGAACAGAAGGAGCAGGTGAAATAGTGTTTGTGTTGGGGGTATGGATGGGGAAGGGAAGGAGGGAGATGGCATACTCACTTGGCCCTTCAGGGCTGGCTCTTTATTTGGTTTGGTATCTTCTTGGACCGCCAGTCCACCATCCCTTTTCCTACTCACCACAGGTTTCTTCCTGGTGTTGTGCTTGGGCTGTTGGGGCCCCAAAGGGACCAGAGAATATTTCACAGCGTTCCCAAGCCCTGGAGGGCCAGATATTGGAGGGAATGTGGCTGGTGCCAGGGGACCTCTGGAGAGATAGGCCTGGAATTTTCTCTCGGGAACAACTTTCGAGACACTGCCACCTAGAAATTTCTTTTCCTGAGGTGCCTTCTTCCCAGGTGTGGCCTGAGGCAGGTGGCTGAGCCTTTCCTCTCTCTTCCCACTTGACATTTTCTTAGCTGATGACTCCTTGGGAGAAGAAATGTCTAACTCCCCAACAAACTGCCTTTGTGTGGTTGCAGTTAATGCACAAGGAACGGTGGACAGGAAAGCACCTGGCTCATCAAGGACGGCCTGTCTGGACATGTCTTCAGAATCGTCCAAGCCACTGGATTTGACTTGGTTTCTTCCTTTGAAGACAATGGCTACCTTAATGGGCGGTGTCTCAGGGAACTCATCTGAGGACAGGTCAGAGGGCTCTGGGTCTGAGGGCGGCAGGGCCCGGGAAGTCGTTCCCTGGAAAGCCACAGTGATATTCACATCCATTTCAGTCACTCCCTTTTAGTTTCCCCAGTCCCGACCTTCCCGAGGCCCCTCACCCAGGCCTCTTTACCCCTACCCTCTTGGGTAGAGGGGCCCCCCACTCATCTACCCATGTGACCCTGCCCTCTCCATCTTAGAGTCCCTTCATCCAGGCCACCCTCCACCCAGACTGCCATCATCCCTGCCACCCCCTGGGGACCTGCTTAGCCATACCAATGTCACCTCCACCAGCCCAGGGCCCCCCACTTAGGGTGTTCTCCCCTCCTGCCCCTTCAAGACCCCAAGACCCCCCACCCACCGAGACCGTTCTCCTCCCCACCACCGCCTTCCCTATGGCTTGGGCCAAGGCCCTCTCCGGAACAGACACCTACCTCATCATTGTCCCGGGAGCTCATGTCTCAAGTGAGTCTCGGCAGCCAGATGGGTAAGACCCACCCTTCACGGCCTGCGGACCTCGAAGCCACCGGGTGGGGGTGGAGTTCCGTAAACCTAACTGCAGTGCGTACACGTGCCACAGCCCACCAATCAATCAGCGGGGCACTACTGGCTAGCCCTTTGAGGACTCCCACCAATGAGGGCCAAGGTCGCACGGTTGCCAGGAGATCAGCTGTCCAAGAGGTGGTGGGGGAGAGGGGAGCTGAATTCCAGGTTCCAAGGCTGTGGCCCCGCGTGTTCTGGTTCCTCCGCCTCTGAGCCTCAGTTTCTCTTCTCTAAAACTTGGAAGTAACAGCTCCTCCTTCCTGGACTTGTGAGGGCTAAATGCAACGATGAATGTGAAACATTCTAGGGCTGAAAATAGTTGCAAGCCTGTATTTCCAAAGGAGACTAACATCGCACTAGGCAAAGGGGCAGAGGGTGCAAACAGGCAATAAACAGGGTTGGAATGCTTCTCGGTGAAGGGTCACACAGGTGTCAAAAATAATATAAACGGAGCCACTTAAAAATGGCGCTGCCACCCCAGCGGAACTGCCTTGCACGTCTTACGTCTCAAACCTTTGGAATGTTAAAACAGGGCAAAATAACTTTTGGACCAGGCCTAAAGCAACATTTTGCCCCAAAGAACGGTTTGCTTACATAACAAGCAGCAGATATTATGACCACTGGACTGATGGCTACTGGACCGAAAATTTTTTAAAAAAATGTTTAGTATAAACATCCTTACATTATGTTATCTGCCCAAGAGAAATGCCTTCCCTCTACGGATGTCATTGTTCCCCTTCCCTCTCACATAAATACCCTCAACCTTTGTCTCCTAATGGGAGGACTGTTTGGGCTTCTGCCTCAATCAGTGCTTTCCTCAATAGCTATTCTTTTGATCTCAAATAAATGCTTGTTGCCTCTCACTTTGAAAGGCCTTTTCTGTTCAGGTCAATACGGGAAATAGTTTCAGCTTTGCAGGTCATGTGATCCTTTGCAACTCCTGGACTCTGCAGTTGTGGTGGAGAAAGCTGCCCTAACCAGTATGCTGGCTACATTCGGGCCACAGGCCATAGTTTATTGATCCCTGAATTTATTCAAAAGGGAGTTCCGCTAATGCTCACCATCAGTAATCAGGAGATGCAAACTAAAACCACAAACCATTTTTCACTCATCAGATTTGCAAAACTTTCCAAAGCTATGAGGAATCCCAGTGGTTTTGCGCACCACTGGTGGGCATGTAAATTGGGACAGCCACTTGGCAGAGTAATCCGGCAGAATCCATGACACTATACAACAAATTATACAGCACTCACTCAGGTTTCTGGCACTTTTGTAAATGTTGTAGATAAATATTAGTAACTAAACCCTGAAACAATCCTATGATTGACGTGTGGACTTTCATCTCCATCTACAGGTGAGGAAACAGGCACAGAGAGGGCCTACAGCTTGCCCGGGGTCATTTAGCTTGTGGGTCATACCAGCAGCAGGATTGAATCAAGGCACTGTGGCTCCAAAGCCCAGGCTTGAACTGAAGGTATTACAACTTAAAATGCCTGCTCTCTCTATGACCCAGCAGATTCACTGCCGGGTAAATCTCCTAGAGAAACGTTGGTAAACGATATGTATAAGGACCCATGCCCAAGGGTGTTGGTGATGAAATAAACTGGGAACAATCTAATATCCCATCAGTATGGACATGGATAAATAAATGCCAAGGGGCATATTCATTCAGGAGATTAAAATGCAGCAGTGAAAAAGAATGAATGAGGCTGTATTAGCTAGATTTCAAAAGCATCGTGATGACTGTAAAGCAAGGTGCAAAATTAGACAGAGAGTAAGCTACAATTTGTAAATAAAAAATCCCCCCCCACACACACACAAGCCCTGTATGTTGTCCGTGGATACATATGTGTAAGCAAACATATTTTTTTTAAAGGTCTGGAAGGACACACACCAGACATCTAACTAACACTGGCTGGGAGACAACAGGGGATGGAGTGGGGGTAACGATGCCAATTGTTTGCCATATTTTCCCTGAACTTACTGGTCCCAAATTTCCCGGAGCTAAGTGCCCTGACATCAGGAGTGGCACCTTCCTGAGTTTCTCTAAGGCCTCTGACTGTTAGAATGTCCCATCTGCAACAGGCCTCCACTCATTACATGCTTCCCTTCCACTCTTTTCCCTTCAAACTTCTCTGTCTTCCATTGCCTCTCCCCAGCACATCCTGTTCTGGATGAATGGAAGCCTGGAGTGTAGGAACACCACTTACCCACAGGAACTTGTGTCTGACTTCCCTGAGCCTGCTCCTAGAAGCCTGTGCTGCTGGAGTTGGATACCCAGCACAGCAGATTGAATGCACCATAAATTTGCACTTTCCCATCTCAGACAGGCCCTCATCGGCCCTGGCCATCTCTGGTTAACTCCCCATCTCCCAGCCTCCCAATGATTTTGATGCCAGAGGTATCGAAAGGGATAATGAAAGATATAGCACAGTCTCATATACCCAGCACTCATCTTAAAAATATTACTGATCGAGTTGAAGCCTCTCACTGGTCCCCTTCCTTCTCTCCATCCCTCTCTCACGGAGAGAATCCAAGGGCTGTTTGACACCTCCTCTGCTCTTTCCATGCCTGGGACTCTGCTGCCCTCCTCTTGTCTCCCTCAGCAGAAGACCTTGCTCTTAAAAGCAAGGGTTGCAGATTCGCCATCGTCCTGGTACCCAACCATCTTCCTGGTACCCAACACTCACCCCTGCTATCCTGTGCTTTTCTACCCCAGGCCCGTCCTTTCACCTTGCCTTTGGTCCCATCTCCTGCTGCCTCCAATACTGACTGCCCTTCCCACTCCTGTTCAACTGGGTCCTTCCTATGTTTTCTCTCCTTTAAGACAAAAGTGGTTTTGTAATTTTTACTTTAGAAGTGACGTGCGCTACATGGAAAAAAATGCAAATAGTGCACAGAAGTATACAATAAAAAGTAAGTCTCCCTCTTAAACTTGACTTCCAATCCTCCTCCCCAGATCATTAACCAGATTTCTACATGTCCTTCTAAAGCTATTACATGCAGATACAAACACGTAAAAGTAGATCTTTTTTCTGTCTCGCAGCAGCAAAAGTGTAGCAGACTGTATTCACTGTACTGCATGTACCTTGCTTTTTACACAATATATCTTAGAGATTGTCTCATAACATAACATGTGGATCTAATGAATTATTCATCATATCTATTCCGTCGAGGACACGCCTGCCATTTCAGGATGGAAGGGGCCCAGTGTAGTAGACTAGCACTGAGTGCCCAGTTGGTGTCTTCAAAACATAGTGTTTCATCGGGGGTTAGCATCGGTCCCTGTCTCTGGCACGTTGGACATCCAGAGGCAGCAGTACGTGGATCAGCCTTGGTAAGTGGGAGTCTTTACTCTTGGGCCCCCATCTGGTCTTCAAGGGCCACTGGTGCATGGGCCCATCAGGATAGTTTGGGGTCGCCCATGACAAAGGATGGCTAACATCACCTGGCCAAATCAGTTTGTCTCCTTGCTTGTTCAGTGCCTCTTCCATGGTGGAAGCTTTCCGCTCAGTGCTTGCTCACAATTCAAGACCTTCATGTTTCATGCCCACTACCAGCGATCAATCCACAAGCCTCCACTCCAGACCTCTTTCGTGTCCTGAATCTCCCTGTCCCTTCCCATCAGGCCTCTGACCAAATGATCAAGACACTGGACGCTGCCCACATATATTATGTTAATATAGATAACATATATAAATTAAATAGATATAATTTATATGTGTTAATATAATACATAATATTAGGTTGGTGCAAAAGTTCTTGAGGTTTTTGCAATTATTTTTAACCACTTAAACCGCAATTACTTTGCACCAACCTAATAATATAATAATACGTATTACATATATACATATAGCTGAGTTTTACTTATACATGTATCTGTAAAATATATTACAGAGGTGCTATAACATATTACTGCAAATTCAGTGGCTTCAAACAATAGAAATTCATCCCCTCCCAGTGCTGGAGACCAGAAGTCTGAAATCAAGGTGCCTGCAGGAGCATGCAAGGTGCGTGCTCCCTCCAAAGCTCTAGAGGAGGACCCTTCCTGCCTCTTCCAATTTCTGAAAGCCCCAGGTGTCCCTGAGCTTGTGGCTGTACCACTGCCATCCTTGCCTCCACTTTCACACGGCCTTCTCCTCTGTGTGTGTGGCTTCTCCTCTTCTGTATTTTGTAAGGACACTTATCATTGGATTTAGACCCCACACGGGTAATCGGGGAGGACCTTATCTTGACATCTTTGCCTTAATAACATCAGCAAAGACCCTATTTCCAAATAAGTTTCCATTCATAGGTTTTGGGAGACATTACCTTTTCGGAGACCATCATTCAAGTCAGATAGATTAGATGAATGATAGATAAGTGATAGATAGACACATAGATGATAGATAGATAGATAACAGATGATAGATACATAGATAGATAATAGATAGGTAGATAGCTAATTGATAGATAGATAATAGGTAGATAAATAGATGACAGGTAGATAGATTGATAATAGGTAGATAGATAGATAATTGATACATAGATGATAGATAGATAATAGATAAATAATAGATAGATGGATAGATTATAGATAGGTAGTAGATAATAGAAAGATAGATACATAGATACATAGATAGATGATAAATACGTAGGTACATAGATATTCCCACCCACAGCCACTTCTCGTTTTCCACTAAGTGGGTGATGAGGTTCACAACTTGCTGTTCTGCCTATTCAGAAGATCTTCCCTCCCCATTGTCTTTGAGGGTCACTCTGGGTGTGGCTAGAATGCAGCTGCTTTCCACTCGGTGCTTGTACCCAAATACTGAGCCAAACTATCCACAAACCAAGCTTGGATGTTTCCCTCCTCCTCCAGATGGTCATATTATCTTTGATTCACTATCTTGACCAAGTTGGGCAGGGTGCCGTTTCAGGGCTTCTACTTGGCCTTCCCCCCTGTGATAGCTCTTACCCCATAGGCCAAGGACCCAGTGTGACCAACTGCCGAGTGTGTCGATTTCCATTATACACTTGGGGACTGGGGAAATTACCACAGGGTGTATACACTGAGCCCCCTATGAGTCAGACTCCACATATTACTTGACCCCATCAGCACCCCCTCTAATTGGGGACCATGGTGACACTTTGTGTCTCTGGGCAGAAATGTCAACTCAGTCCCTGTGCCCAATAGTCCTCTAAATGTCTAGGTAGAGCCCCTTCTCCCCAGTGTACAATCACCTGAGTCAATGGCCATAGGTCCCTTTGGTGGAGGACTGGGAATAGGATCGTCATACTGTATGTTTGTCACAGCGTTGCAAGGTCCTTCCTCCTGGGGACCTGGACATACCGCTTCAGTCATTGGGTTTTGGGTCTAAACATTGGCTCAGGGCTGGGAACTGAGCCAGGGATAGGGACTTTATATAGCGGTGGCTGCTCCTCTATTTTTGACTTCTTTGGATGATATATATCAAGAAGCATGTTCACTGGCTGCCCATCTGTTTTGTCCCTGGGGATGCCATGCTCTATGAATCATCTCCACAACTCCCTGTGGATCGAGCCCGTTCAGTTAGTCCTCCCTCCTTGTCAGTCATTATGGTAACAGCAGCATCCTGACTTTTGGTCGGTATGTGCTGCCACCCGGCCTTGATTATGCCAGGGGCCCGAAATTTTGATATATCATAGCACAGGGCCCAGCCCTGGTGACCACCTTTCTTATGGTGCCCTCTCACTTGCTCAGTCCCGACATCCCTCCTGAAGCAGGTGTCCTCTTTCCTCCCTGTGAGAATTACCTATTCCAGCCAGGTGATTGGCTATTTAACACTACCTATTGGATGGTCAGCCAGGAGACAGAGGGGGATGGTTCACTCAACACCCACAAATATTGGGCAGGCATTAGAAAGAATAAGCCAGAGTTATGACAATCGATTTGGAGAGATGTATCCTGGTTACTAAATGAGGAAAAATGATGCCCCAAATGTCTATAATGTGAACTCAATTTTGTGAAACACAAATGACCAAAGATACCTACATATTTCCATCAGTGTAGATATAGACGATGTCTGTATTTTGTTATATTGAAGGGTGTGAACTAGGTTGCTAACATAGGTTCCCTGAGGGTGAGGTTGGAGGGGAGATAATGGAGGTGGAATGGAAGTGCGTAGGATGGTGGGGAAAGGAGGAGCCAAGACAAAAAAGAAACTAAAAACTCTGCATTGTACTGCCAGGATGTTTAATACTACCACACTTCCGTGGGGGTTTTTTATGCAAAAGGAAAGTAAATTAATATTTCCACTCCCCCAGAAGAATGTAAATCATAGTGCATTTAACCCCTCTCTACCAGGAACACTCAGATTAAGCACAAAATATTGGTAAGAACATAGAAGACTTAAACAATTATTTGAAAGACTTTTAAAGACCCTGCACCCACTGCACGGAGAATATAGGTTTGGTGTTTTTTTTTCCCGAAGTACGCAGAGGACAATTATAAAAATGGACCCCATACTAGGTCACAAAAGAAGTTTCAACAAATGTTAAAGAAGCAACATCATACAGACTATGTTCTCTGACCATTATACAATTCAATTTGAAACAACTTTAAAATGATAGTTCAAAGTTAAACACACGTATGTTTAGAGCCTTAAAAAGCACTTCTGAATAACTCATTGGTAAAAGAGTCAATAATTGTAGTCACTGTGAAATATTTGAAACTGATTGGCAATCTATATACTACTACAAAACTTACAGGAGGCAATGGTCTCAGAGAGAAAATTGTAGCCTTAAATGCATGTGTTTAAAATCAAGAAAGACGAGAACAAGGGAAATACCAAATCACAGATAGAACACCAGAATACCTAACAACGGCTGCCGGCAAGATCTACCAGTGGATGCTAAAATTAGTGAGTGCAACTTTAAGGAGAAATGGAAGAGTTGCATAGCCCCAAATGTCTCCCCTGAAATGTTTGTTAATTATTCTAGTCATTTGAACATATGTCCACAAATGCTTTCAGACTACCCTCTCTGGGACATGGAGCTCAGTTTTCCTCCCTTTGAAGGTGGGCTGGACTTAGTTACTCCCTGGTAAGCATGTGTTGAAAGGAACAATAGTAACTTTACAGTGGTTTATCTATATGCACTGATGTGTAGACAAAACCCGTGGGAGAATAAATAGCAACGTACTGTCAGTGTCTTCTGATGATGGAAATGTGCTGGATGCTCCAGGCTCCTTCCAGTGTGCCTTCCCAGACTCCTTTGCAGGGGCTTTGCAGATGTGACTTAGGTTCCTTTAATCAGATGCACTCAAACAAGACTTTAATTTGAGACTGAGTTAACTGGGAGAGAGTCAAGGTGTGGGCCATGTGGCTGGTTAAGATCCTAACAGACCAGCTGGTTGTGGTGCTGGCAGCTGCCTTGTTGCAGCACAACCAGCATCTCACCTTGATAGCCTGAGTCTGGTTGGTAATTTGTTTCTGGAAGAGCAGCCTGGAGTCCATTTCGTCAGTTCTCCCAACAATCAGATTAGCTTACGTAGTGCCTCTGTAATGAACTTCTTTGTCTCTAAACTCACCAAAATGGATTTTTCCCCCAATGCTGCTAAATCCACAAAAATGATGGTTATTTTTTTCCCTATTTCTCTTTGGTTATTTCTCTACCATGATTGAAATGTGTTGTATTACTTATGGTTTCTTCTGGGCAAAAGTAATGCGCTAATTTGGTCCTAGGCCTTAGGAAGTATCATGGTCATCCTAACTACTCTGCTGTAATTTATAATCAATAAACCTCCAGATGTGCAGCTCCATTTGGGTATTTGCTATCACCTTAAATGCCACTTGAGCAATGTCAAACTCATCAATATGCCCTACCTCCCTCTAAGTCGATGCCATTTTCGACTTTGCTGTCTATCAGTGTCTGGCACATATTAGGTGTTCACCAAAGGTGAAATCCCTACTCCAACTTACCTTCCATATCCCTTCAGTCAAAAAAGCTCTGTTAACATGTCCATTTAGTTGAAGAAGCATTTACAGACACCTGTTGTAGAGCAGGCACTGAGGAGGACATTCCTTTACAAAATCTCTCCCACCCATCCCTTCTCCATTCCCATGTTTTTGGAGTTCAAGAACTCATTACCTCACATAAAGACTCACTACCAGCAACCTCCCAGACACAGTCCCTGCCTTCAAAGGGTTCACTATCTGATGGGAGTGACAGAAAAGGAAACAATTTTAATAAGATGTGACATCAAGTATATTTGGGGAAGGGGGTTCAAGGTCTCCTACAAGACCACCCAGGAAGGGTATCTAACCAATTCTAATCAGGGAAGAAGTGACATCTCAGATTCCTGAGATTCCTGTCTCGTGGAGAAGAAGTAAGAACTAGCCAGTCTGTTCCTTCTACAGACAGTCGGAGAGGAGGAGGAGAGAGACAGGAAACAAAGGCGAATTCATTAGTCTCTGCTCACCATCCATGGGGTGCGAAAACCCAACCACCCCAATCTCAGATGAGGAGAAGTAGGCAGAAGGAGGCACCAACCTGGAAAGGACTAGCTCGATTCACAACAAGCTCATCTCAGTCACCACAGGCAGATGCCTGTGGTTAGAGCAGCACTGCTCAAAGTGGGGTCCGTGGACCAGCAGCATCAGCATCCTCTGGGGCTTGGTAGAGATGCAGACTCTCAGGTCCCACCCCAGGCCTCCTGAGTCAAGATCTCTGTGGGTCGAGCCTGCAGTGTGTGGGGGCATGTTCTGATGCCTCTAAAGTTTGGGAATCACTGGCTTTTAATAGTGCTTACTCATTTTCCTTTCCTGGTGGCATTCAACTTTTGTCCTAAAGCAAGAATGAGAGAAGCAACAGACGTAGACGGCTTCTCAGATTATTATGAAACATTGCAGGGTTCCAACGTCAGAATAAGACAGAAAAGTATTCACCCCAGTCCTAGAGAAACCAGC